>NC_064807.1:71991698-72349599 GCF_023721935.1 Panthera uncia | reverse complement strand
TTGAGGGCTAGTACAGTGGGTGGTTCATGGTACAGGCTTTGGGGGAACCACCTCATAGCCCGGATACGGAATTCTCTTGTCTCTAAAGTAGGGGTCATAATAATATCCATTTCACAGGATTTTCGTGAGGGCTGAAGAAAGGATGCTTATAAAGTGCTTTGCCCTTTCATTGCAAGCTCTCGGTAAATTTTCCTTTTAGCTACTAATGTGAGAACCTGAGACAGGCATCACTGGCTCCCAGTGGGACTGTGGATAAGACTTTGACCCTCTCTGGCCCTCGACTGTCCTATCTGTAACACTAGGGTGGGAGAAGGAGGGAATTAAGGATGCATTCAACAAATAATTACTGAGCACTTCCTGTGTGTTTGCCCTGGGGCTGAGCACTGGACACAGAGAGATAAAGGAACTGTGGCCTCGTGCTTGAGGGGCTCCCATGTGCTAAGAACTTTAACCAAGATGGACACAAGCATTCTGGGAACACCTGGGACTTGCCAGGCAGGGTGATAAGCGCTGCATGTTAGTGAGCTCAGTCAACCATAAGGCTGATGACAACACCACTGTCCCTATGTTACAGGTAAAGGGCACTGAGGCACATGAGCCCTCCGTGACTTGCCCAAGGTCAACACAGGTAGTGAATATCAGAGATGGGTTTGAACCTGGAGACCAGCTCTATGCTCTAGCACCCTTCTAGCACAAATATCACATAATCCTTCATGACCATGAGCCAGACTTCCTTGGAGATTATACCAAGGCCAAGATAAACACAGGTATCCCCTGCTTTTCAAAAGTTTGCTTTAGGTCACTTCGCTTTTTACAGAAGACCTACACTCGTATCTGTTTTCACCAACCCAGAGAAATTCGAAGAGGATTTTTGCTTTTAGGAGAAAAGGCAAAAAGCAAAACTAGCAGTCAGGATTTGTGTTGCAGCGAGCTGTTACAAAGGCAGCGCGTACCCCCAGCAGCGAGCGTCCCCCCGCCAAGCTCTTTCTCCGGAAACTACACTCAGCATCTCAGCATCCAGCCGCCATAGCTCTGAGCTGTGTCTGTGAGCATCTGTGCTCTATCTTGACTTATTTTGTGCCTCCGTTAGCAAGACGTGTCCTAAGGTATCAGAAAAGCCTAAGAGAGGCGATTTCTTTCGTCTGAGGATTGCGCAAAAGTTTTTCCATAATAATGAATGTGATTGCTTCTTCGCTTTATGACATTTCAGCTTCCTAAAGGTTTCATAGGAACGCTCTACTTTTGGATAGAGGGAGTGGGGTGCTGTACTTGTAGCCTCTTTTCCTGATGTTTTGTGCTTTTTCTGGCCTCTCTCTTATCTCCCTGCAGTTGCATCGATATTGTCTGCATTGTCTACCAGTCACAGATGTGAGCATTTCCCTTTTCTCTGCTGATACTATCCCCACATCGCAGGGAAGAGACAGGCTGTGGTCCTGGAGTAGAAGTGATAACTTCGGAGCTGGGGGATACTCCCTATGACACCCTGCATTAGATTGCTCTGAGCCTCTGCCTCCTCTGTCCAGGCTGGGATCTCAGTCCTCTCTACCTCCATTTCTCTCAGTGAAGTCTTCCTTATTAAACAACCCCCCACTCATTCTCCCCTCTGTCAAATGTCAGCTTACCAACTGGGAATCATCACTTTGTGGTTTGTGTTTAACCTCTGCCGTTCCCAGCCCAACTTTCAAGAAATGTGGTCTTCATATCATTTCCATCTGGGAACTTTTAGCATTTAGGAGGCTGCACAGCATGGGGCTTGAGTAAGAACTCTGGAGCCAGACTGCCTGGGTTCAAATTCCAACTCTTGCATTAACTACCTCTGTAACGTTGGGGACGGTTATGTCCCTATGTCCTGGTTTCCTGCCTGTTTGACCAGGATTATGATGGTGACGATGGTGGTGGTGGTGATCTCTCTTTACAGAATAGTTGGAAGGATTAATGAGTTAACATACAAGTGTTTAAAATAGTGCCTGGCACTCAATAAACATTAGCTGTGTAAAATTTTCTATATGCCCCACAGGAAATGCATCTTCAATTAAACTAATCTCTATTGCCTTCTACAGATACATTCCAGCGGATAAGAGGAAAGGGGAGGCGTTCCAAGTGACCATGCAATAGAAAAAGGCTTTTTAGGATTGCCATAAAAAAGAGGAGAAAAGAAGCGACAACTTCATGGTACTCCATGAGTTGCCGCATGTTTCCATCTACCGTACAGGACACGGAGCTTCAATGGCCCTTAGGGGATACAGGAAAGGTTTAGAAACTCTGACAGCTGGAAAGGAAAGCCATTTTTTACGAGTCACTCAACTAGTAAAGGGACGTTCTGGACTAGAATACTGGTTTTCTTCCTGATATCCAGAGTGCAACTCAGTATGTTCTTTCTTAGTTAAAACAAATGCATAAGAAGCAAACAGCCAAGAGTCCAGTTCAACACAAAGCCCTTCTGAGTTGAGTACAATTCACTTTTCCCTCTGTCTTTCAACTGCTCCAGCGTGTTCATGTTTCCAGAAACATCCATAGGAGAAGGGCATTGATTGATTCGCCATAGTTGGGGAATGGCAATGAATTGCTGAAAGTGACTTTGGTGAAGTCAGCAAGGGGAAGCTGCCGCATACACGAGAGAATAATAATATTTTCCTTCTGAAGAGGGCAGTGTGCAACCGAGGCCAGGGCTTCCTTCCAGGTCTGGAAGGCCGGAGGCAGTGTAGCCCTCAGAAGCCCAGGCATCTTGGGTTTCCAAGAGCTTATTTCCGAACGACAAACACATCTTCAGACATGAAACGGGATTCTTGCGGTTTGAGCAGTTACACACTCCCTCTCATCAGAGGGTACACAGTGCAAACTGATACTAAGTCGGTTATGCAAGATGGATGGGAGAAGCCCCAACCGGTTCTTTTTTTCCTGCGCTTGTGCTTGTCTTCCCCCCTTGCAATGGGCCTCTATGAAATTAAACAATGGCTTGGCATCCCAGATGGTCTCTGATGTTTGCAGGAGAAAGTGTTTCTTTTTCTGCTAAGATGTGTGTGTAATATAGTTTCTACAGCCTAAAGCAAAATACCTTTTCCCAAACAACGTTGCATAGAAATAAAGTGTTGGGAATGGGGATCTTATCTCCTAGGGTGCATTTATCAAGCCAATCACAGTAATTATAATTAGAACCACAAACTAAGTGAAAGCTGAGCATGAAATACATTTGCAGAAAACCTGAACTGCATATAATTAAGCCCTGCTTGGTGTCATTTTGAGGTATGCCATTAATATATTTTATTTTGCGGGTGCGGGAGATTGATTTTTTCATCTAAATATCTTGGGCTATTTGCATCAGAGGCTTCAATGGCAGTTAAGAAGAGGAAGAACGATGCACATTATTAATTGCTAAACCCAGGGCTTTGAGACAGATATCCAAAGGTAGCTTAGCTGATTATTTAAAACATCCCATCAATTACGTTCATTGGGTATTAATTTAACCTAGGTCTGTTTTAGGGAAGTGAACAAGAGACTTGAAGATTTTGGAGGAAAATATAGCTTCAACTTCTAGCCTCAGCTTTGGACACGCACTAACTTAAGAGTGCTGGCCATCCTTCCACGATTACCCAATGCCAAGGAAAGCAAGTCCATTCTCCTTAGGGAACATTTGCTCAGGTGTCACCTCTTTGATAAAGTCCTTCAAATTTTCCCCTCCCCTAAACCTGGGTTCTTTCAGCCATCACACTTACCATACTGGTTTTTAACTTTATTTATTTATGTGGTCTTTCTCCCCTGCTAAACAGTGACCTCCTCGAGGTCAGCAATTTCATCTTTTTAACCCATGTCTCCAGCACCCAGTACATAACCTAGTACAGGATAGGTGCTTGGAAAACACTGAATTAAGAGTAACAAAAATAAGTAAGTGGATTAATAAATGAATGCTCTGTCTTTCCGGGGTCAGCTCAAACTACTCCATCAGGTGATATCCTAGCTCTCTCTCTCTCCCAGATAGAAGTTTGCAGTGGCAATTTCACACTGTTTTTAGGGAAAATAAAGCTTTCTATAGGAGAATCCTTTAGTAGAGTCAACTTGATTGGAAGGGATTTGTGTATGAGGTAGGGCAGGAGCTTCTCTGAGCTCTCAGAAAACCACCTTTGAATAAAAGCACAGGGATTTTTTATTTACTTAGCTCATACTTGGGGATGTGGGATAGGAGAGGAGACCTCTAGGCCACACCTTGGAATACCTTCCCATTTTGTCTTGGGATGGGAAGGCACAGAATGCTTTTCTTCCCAACCCCTTCATATATATTTAAAAAAAAAAAATTTTTTTAGATAATTGTAGATTCACACGAAGTTGTAAGATATAATACACAGACTATCCCATGTTTACCCCTGTGTTGACAAGATAACACCTAGTACATTAACATTGACCCAAACCACCCATCTTATTCAGATTTCATCAGTTTTGCACGCACCCATTTGTGCATGTGTTCCTGTGAGTTGTGTACACTTCTCTTTCTGAAAGCGGCTTTCCCGCCTACCGAAGACCAGACAGTGGTCCATTCTGATCTACCCTTGCGCCAGAGTTGGCTCCGGCAGGCTCGGGCAGATGCATGCTTGTACAGATCTCTTGCACCCAGTAGGTGCCCAACATAAACGCTTGAACTTGTATGTCAGCGCGTGCAAGAGGGGAGAGCAACGTTTTAAGGTAGAAAACCGAGCCTGGAGCGTTCAGTATTTTAGAAGCAAAAAGTTGGCTATTTTCCTCCACAATTGTGAATTAGCTAGGTGGTTAATTGCTCCAAAGCGATTCTGAGGCACACGCTTCGACCGCAGAAGAGCCTAGGCTTGGAGCCCATCTTATCTCAACTCGCGGCGGGAGAAGAGGGGAGGGGGACTCGCAGTGCCCCTGTAGCTCCTCCCACCCCAACCCCCACCTTCACCCCTTTCTTCCCCTGGGCTGGACTGTTTCACCCCGTCTCCAGGCAACCGCCAGGCGCGATGCGGGACGTCATTTCCTGAAGAGCCCGTGGGGGAGGGGGGGAGGGGGAGATAGGGGGAGGGGCAAGGGGGCGGGGCCAAGTCTGGGCAGGCGACGGCGACGGCGTCGGAACTCGCTGGAAGATCGGCCCCGGGCAGCTCAACAGTTCGCAAAGTCCCGGCTCGAGGCCGCGCGGCTCCGTCTGCGCCCGGGCGGCGCAAGAGCGCGGGGGGTCCCTGGGCTGCTGCATCCCCGGACATGCCCCGCAGCACCTGCCGGACGCCCGCGCGGCTTCACCGGCTGCGGTTCGGGGGGCTCTGGGACTAGAGCGCCCCCACCCCAACTTATGACTTTGGGGTCCCCCAGCCCGAGAGGAACGGGCGGCCCGGCTGGGGGAGCCCCGGACATGGTGTGACGGGGCGGTCAGCTCTGCTGCGCCCCCCACTCCGGACACCCGTCGTCTCTGTGCCCTCCAGAATGTAGCTGCTCTCCGCGTCCCCCCGGACTCCAGCCGCAGCCTCCGCGACCTCGGGGCTCCAGCCGCCAACTCGTTGTCCCCCGGGACCCTGTCGCCGTCTCCGCTTTGCCGGCACTTCGGCCGCCGTGTCCGTGTCCTCCCCACTCCAGCCGCCGTCTCTGCGCCCCTCGGACTCCAGGAACGCGACCCCTGTGTCTTCGCGCGCCCGGGACTCCAGCGGCGATCTTCGCGATCCCCCCGGGATTCTGCCACTGTTTCCGCGCCCCTCAAACCCAGACTCCGGCGCCGTCTCCGCGTCTCCCGGGATCCAGCCCCTTTCTCCGCGCCCACCCGCTCGCCCCGAAGCCAGACTCCAGCCGCGGTCTCCGCCGCCCCCCCCCCCCCCGAGGCTGTCGCGCCAGTGCCGGCGAGTGCAGCGGCTGCCCCACCGCGCGCCCCGCGTCCGCCCGGGCCTCGGCGGGGAGATGAACGCGCAGCTGGACGGCTTGTCGGTGAGCTCGTCCTCCACCGGCTCGCTGGGCTCGGCGGCCGGGGCGGGCGGCGGCGGGGGCGCGGGGCTGCGGCTGCTGTCTGCCAACGTGCGCCAGCTGCACCAGGCGCTGACGGCGCTGCTGAGCGAGGCGGAACGGGAGCAGTTCACGCACTGCCTGAACGCGTACCACGCGCGCCGCAACGTCTTCGACCTGGTGCGCACCCTGCGCGTGCTGCTGGACAGCCCGGTCAAGCGGCGCCTGCTGCCCATGCTGCGTCTGGTCATCCCGCGCTCCGACCAGCTGCTCTTCGACCAGTACACGGCCGAGGGCCTCTACCTGCCCGCCACCACCCCCTACCGGCAGCCTGCCTGGGGCGGCCCCGACGGCGCGGGGCCGGGGGAGGTGCGCCTGGTGAGCCTGAGGCGCGCCAAGGCCCACGAGGGCTTGGGCTTCAGCATCCGCGGGGGCTCGGAGCATGGCGTGGGCATCTATGTGTCGCTGGTGGAGCCAGGCTCTCTGGCCGAGAAGGAAGGGCTGCGAGTCGGGGACCAGATTCTGCGTGTCAACGACAAATCCCTTGCCCGGGTGACCCACGCTGAGGCCGTCAAGGTAAGGCTGTGATCTGGGGACGAGTGACAGGGGCAGAGTGACAGTAGCTCTGCCTGTGTGTGTCCTTAGGAAAATTACCTAATCTTTCTGGGCCCCCTTTTTCTTTAAAAAAAAAAAAAATGTTTATTTCGAACAGGAACATCTAGGTGTTTGGGGTTTTTTTAGCCAATAGCTACCAGGCACTGGGGATACCGTGAGGGGTAAAACAGACCTGCACCTTGCTCTCGTGAGGCATAAAGGCTAGTAGTGTGGGGGAGACAGATCTTATCAAATACTCAGGCAAATGTATGATTACAAAGTGTGGAAAGGTACAGGAAGTCTTATGAGCGTTAAGAAAGGGTAAGGTCTCCTCTTGGCTCCCAGTAGTCACCGGGAGGCCCCCACATGGCTGTTGTTGCTATTCTAGTTCTGCAGGGTGTTGCCCCTGAAAGAAAGTTTTGTTGGCACCAAAGTAGCCCAGGGAAGCTGTTCTGGTGATGCACAGAGCTCTAATCTGACCCGGCTGCTCATGTACAGGCTGTGTGTCCTGGGTCCAGTCACTTTTCCTTTCCAAACCTCTGGATCTTCACTTGGACAGTGGAGTGACCGGATGGGATAAGTGTCCTTAGCCTTGTTGGAAATGAGTCCCCTGCCTGGATGTCAGAAATATATCCTCCACCCCCTTAAGAGTAGTTGCACTTTTTGTGTCTGTTAATTGAGAAAAATAACCTCATGGGGACAGTCTCCTAAGGATTTAATCAGGCTGTTTAAAGCAGTTGCGTGTTTGCTAAATCTCACGCCGAGGGCTGTTGAAAACCAGTTGGAGTATGAGATGGATAGTGTTTGGTGTACATGTGGATTCAAGGATCCCTTGCCGGTGTTTATACACACAGGCCACCTATGCCCACCTTCATACAGGAAGTGAAGAATTTGAGGGCGCGGGGGAGACAGTGGCATACTCTGCTTCTGCAAAGAAAATGCTTCCTACGGATTTGGGCTGCCCTGTGACCCAGCTTCTCACCACCCCACCTTTTGTCCCTGCCTTGCGTCCTCCTGTCCTCCTAGGTGCAGGTGTTTTGGACACCAGCTGAGGCCTGCTGGCTGTTGGGAAATGCTCAGGGGAAATGCTTAAGCAGCAGAGGCCCAGGGCTACTTCCTGTGTCCTCTTTAGTGACCTGTGGTCAGGTGTGAATTGAGCCCACTTCCTGACTGTTTTCCTGGGGCACAACCGTCTCATCCCTGACTTTGCCTTTCCTTGTTTTGTTGCCAACCCTTTTGCCCCTGGCCCCTTGAGGATTTTAGACACTACTCTGCTGCTTCTGGGGGAAGCCTGATTGCTTGATACTGTTCGAGGTGGGAGGGTGCAGGAGCAGACACAGGTTCTTGTGGATTTCCATGCACCTGTCCTCCTCTCTGTCTCCTCCCCCCACATCAGTCTTTTCCCTTTATCTGACATTCCATATATTTATAAAGAAATAGTCCGTTAGCCTTTGGCCCTAGAAGGTCTGGAGTTCCCGGATGATGAATTTATACTCCAAAGATACTTAGTCCAAATGGTCAGTTATAAACGTGGCTTCAGTTTTAGTGGCAATTTTAAAAGACTCCTGTAACTAACTCATCACAAGGAGATGGACTTTGGAAAGGCCTCCGGTAACCTGCCATTCAAAACACGAGCTCTCCTGTCAGTTTGCACTCCAGTCTCAGGCATGCCAGGTGGCTGGAGGGGCTCGGTTGTGAGCTTCAGCTCAGCCCTCCCCGATTTCATCAGTGGCACTCTGCATCTTGTATCTGAACCGTAGTCCCGTTACTCTGTGACTCAGGCCAGGCCTTAGCTGGTCTAGTAAAACCTAAACTCTCTGTGGTATGGTTTTGTGTCGCCAGAGGAGCAGAACTGTCCTTGGTTGGGTGAGAGCTTTCTGGACTGAGCAGCCACCGGCGTCCCTGTCACACTTTTTCTACAGAGGGGTCTACAAAGGCAGAATGAACTCCACCCTCAGGGTGCCCTTCTTCTGGCCAAAGCCAGACGCAACCAGCCCAGAATGCACCCCTTTGGAACCTTCAGAAGCAACAGGCAGAATGCACACTGCTTTGTGTCACCTTAACTGCAGGGGAAAAGGGAAACAGACTTTCCGTGGGTGGAATTTAAAACGGAGGAGGCGGAACCTTGTCTCTGGGGCCTCTGTGAGCACCTCCGGGTTACAGGACGGACTGGGAGTTTCAGGACAGTGTAGAGGGACACCTGGAGCTCTTGACACATTTCCACAAAACCAAGGGCAGCAAGTCCCTTAACTGCAAGCCAAAAGGGACTCCAGCTTCTCTACTAGTTAACAAACTGCCCTTAACTTGGATTTCTCCACTTTCAGCCCTTCCTTATTAGCTACAGCACTGGAGGGCACCATGTCAGAGGCTTTTATGATAAAGGTACATTCCTTTAATCAAACTCCAGACTTTATTCAAATATCACCAGTTTTTCTGCTTTTTCTGTTCCATATACCACATTGCATTTAATGCAAGACATATTTTCTTTTTCTCTTCATTGTTATTTTCTTTATTTATTTCCTCCCCTGGCTTTAGTGAAGTAGCTTTATTTTATTGACAATTTTATTTATTTATTTTATTTTATTGACAAATAAAAATTGTATGCATTTAAGGTGTACAGTGTGTTGATTTGCTATACCTGTACATTGTAAAATGATTACTGTAATCCAGCTGATTATCCATCACCTCACGTAGTTATTTTATTTTTGTGGGAAGAACACTCAAAATGTGCTGTCTTAGCGAATTTCAAGTGTACAATACAAAATTATTAATTACAATCAGCAGTTGGGGTGTTAGATCCCCAGAACGTACTCATTTTGTAACTGGAAGTCTGTACTCTTTGGCCAGCATTTTTCTGTTCCCTCCACCTTTCCTGTTTCCTCCACCTTTTCCGTTTCCTCCACCTTTTCTGTTTCCTCCACCCCGGGCCTCTGGCAACCCCTGTTCTACTCTCTGCTTCTGTGAATTGGGCTTTTTAGATTCCACATTGTAAGTGAGATCATCCAGCATTTGTCTTTATGTGTCTGCCTTATTTCACTTAGTATAACGTCCTCTGGGTTCATGCATGTTGTCACAAATGGCAGGACCTCATTTTTTATGGTCTAATAATATTCCGCTGTGTGTGTGTGTGTGTGTGTGTGTGTGTGTGTGCATACGTGCACGTGTGCGCACGCTTTCTCTATTCACCTGTCAATATGCACTCAGGTTATTTCTGTGTTTTGGCTGTTGAGATGTGAGATGTGTTTTCGATTTTAAAACCTTTATTTTTTTTCTTTTTTTTTAATTTATTTTAATGTTTATTTATTTTTGAGAGAGAGAGAGAGACAGAGCACGAGTGGGGGGTGGGGGCGCAGAGAGAGAGGGAGACACAGAATCTGAAGCAGGCTCCAGGCTCTGAGCTGTCAGCACAGAGCCCGACGCGGGGCTTGAACCCACAAGCCGTGAGATCATGACCTGAGCTGAAGTCAGACACTTAACCGACTGAGCCACCCAGGCGCCCCTCAAACTTTTATTTTTTTCTCATAGGTAGAAAGAGGGAGGAAAGATCCTCTGAACTTCTGGAAGGAGAGATTGTGTGTGTGTGTGTGTGTGTGTGTCTGTGTGTCTGTGTGTGTGTCTGTGTGTGTGTGTCTGTGTCTGTGTGTAATAAAAAGACAATTAAATTTTAGGAATCAAGTTACTGAAGAGTTCATGAGTCAGAGAGGGCCACCCCTCCCAGGAAACAGAGGAGATTGAACATACAAAGTTTTTCCAATTCTCTGTCTCACAAATCAAGTATCCGTTGTTGCCCAGAGCAGTTCAGTGAGGATTCTGTCCTCTCTCTAGGGGCTCCCCTCCCTCTCTTGAAGCCTGTTTGCTAAATCAGCAGTGACAGGTCCAGATACGGCAAGCCATTTACTATTTGCAATTATGTTGAAATGTTTGATTTTTGAAAACTCTATCTTGAATGAACAGGAGCCAAACTAATAATAATAATAATAAAAGTAGACCTTTCAAACGTTTTCAGCCAAAAAGGTTTGGTAAATTAGCCAAGGAACCCACAGACCAGGGATGCTGCATTGGGCTCTGCCACATACTTGCTGTGTGACCTTGTGCTAGTCACTGACCCTCTCTGTGTTCCAAGGTGGATGGGTCAGGGGGCTGCCCAAGGTCTCTTCCAGCTCAGACCATCTGTGATTTGCTCAGTATTGTGCTACACACGAGGCATTTAGAGTGTCTAATCTGGTGTTTTCTTGTTCTTTTGGAATTGATTTCATTTAAGGCAGAATTAAGACAGTTGTCTAAAGATTGGGAGATGAGAATCTTGGCACTCTCGTGTAGCCTCCTACTAAATCAGGAAATTGATGGGTTACACACAGTACTGACGAGAACTTGACTGCTGTCCCTCCACCCAAGAACACCAGCTCTGGTGCTGTTCCTGAGCAAACGAGGAACCAGCAGTAGGATTGTGGCAATAGTGCCCTGGGAGTGCTCAAAATCACAGCCACTTACCCGCTTGCCCTCCCAGTACCTAATTCTGCAGGACGTGGGGTATCCGGTGCTGCTGGGATGTGTGTGTCTCATCTCGATAAAAATTGAATGGCTTCATTACACTCTCAGCATTCCCCCCCCACCCCGCCCCGGTACATCCAAGGAACATATTAGAATTTGAAGCATTCCAGGAGTTAAAACCAGTGGCCAGCCCTTTCATCTAATTAGAGTTATCACACCCTCCCTTTTTTTGCATAATAACCTACAAAGAATCCATCCGTGTCAATATACGTCATTGTTATTTAATCCGGCATGTTCTAAACGACACATTTGTCATTTTCCCGTTGTACATGGTTAGCTGAAGCCATTATAAGTTATTACCACTTCCAACTTTGTATCTGAAATGCAGCTGGTGTTATTACCGTATTCCAGTTTGGAAATGGTGGGTAATGGGTTCACGGGCATGCACAGACTTTCCCCTGGCCCTGTTCTCTTTCTTGGGGGCTGGGGGTCTTGCCAGCAATGACACAGTGAAAGCTCACTATTAATAAACTCTTTAGTGAATAGAATGTTTGCTTGGCTGGATCCATGGTGTGATGCAGTCCCTTGAGAGGGTCCATTTCTTTAATTTAACCGTATTTATTTATGTGGCCCAAGCTGATACTCAAGGTTTTAGTAAATGACGGTGCCTGTGTTGGACAAAATCCTCTTTCAACTGGTTATTTCCCGTTCAAATGGAAGAAGAATTTGTAGGCTGGGTGAGAATGCCCTTATGCTTTAGGAATTGATACTATTATAGTAGAAGGTTCCCCCCTCCGGGACTTGAAGCTGGACATGAAAGAGATACAGAATTACTCCAGCGCTAGCCTCTTGTTTTGCCGTCACCTCCCTTTCCCGACAAACCCGGCGTTGTTTATTACCTGCCATAGATTCATCATTTGGATGGAACTGAGAAGAGAAGTACGATCTTTTAACCCCCGACTAATTGGATTTTGTGTGTGCTCTTGCTTCCCACCTCTGCCACACAGCACACAGCCTGTACGTACCTGTCAAGTGCATGCAGCCCCTCACGTGCCTGTCTGCTCATGCGCCCAGCACATATACATCTCCTCCGAGCCATAATCCCCCCTCTACCCCCACCCGGCAAAGGGCTCTGTGCTGAAGCAGGCGTCCCTGGGGGATTAGGCTCCAACGGGCTTCCCAGCAAGGTTCTTTTATGACCTGGAAGGGCAGCGTTTCGTGTCCACTGCTCAGGAACCCCAAACTAGTGCCCAGCAAGGACCAGACAATTTGATTAGAAAGAATGACATTTAATGGCTGGAGGTGGGTGGAGGCTGAAATACAAATCTTTCAAAACCTGTTCTGTTTTCTTCCCCCCACCCTTTTTTTTTTTTTTGAATTTTTTTAAACCCCCAAGCAAGAACCTGATGTTAACACAGAGCTCACACAGACTTTTGATTGTGCCTCAGGGTGGGGGCTGCTTTTTAAAGATTTCTGTTCTGCAGACATTACATTTTACTCTTACAGCATGGCAGGTGGCAAAGGGTGCAAGGAACAGGAATCAGACCGTTTGTTTCCTGTGCACCCCTGGCGTCAGCTACAGGAGGCAGCACTGTGGGGCCGGGGCACTTGTGTTTGAACTTTGCTTTACTGGAACCCGACTGGGAAGAGAGGAGGCTGGTGTCAGTGAGTGTTTCTGTGTGCCAGTTTTCTCTTTCCCCGGGGAGGCAGGGAGGCCAGGAAGGTCATGCTCCAGGAGGAGAAATTACTAGCTCGAGGTCACCATTGGGGTTAGGAACGAAGTGGCCCTTCTGCCCTACCTGCCCGCCTAGAACCTAGCCCAAGCCCTTATGCAGCCAGCTTCCTGGAGGACAATGCCAGGCCCCCTGCTGGAAGGCAAGCCGCTGTCATACTTTGTGCCTGACTTTCGGGGGCCTTTTAGGCACCATCCAAAGACTTGGTTTTATTAAGTGGGGCGTCTGATGCCCGTGCCTCAAGAGAGGGTGGCATGTTTCAGCCCAGCCTGTCTTCGTGGGGGCCATCTATCCATGCATGCTCTGAGCAGCACTTAGCACACCCAGACCTGTAGCTGGTACTTGGAGTTCAGAGACGAATGGCCCCTGCCCTCGGGGAGTCATGGGGGTCGGGGGGCATGGCCCCACCCATGGCCACAGGTCACCAAGGGTTTCAAGCGGTGTGCCATCCACATGCCTCCACATTCCTGGAACACTCTGTCCCACTCCATCCCCTTATCCTGCTGTAATTTCCGTCAGCGCACTTGTCACTACTGGAAGGACGTTTCACCGTGTCTGTTTGTCGTGTGCCTTCCCCACTACAAGTCAGCTCCATGAAAACCAAGATTTGGTCTGCGTTGCTCCCTCACGTACCCCAGCACCTCCACAAGGCCTGGCAATATGGTAGATGCTTTCATAGATAAATATTTGCCTAATGAACAGAACGCTCTTGCTCCCCATGCAGTGCTGGTGAGTTCAGGATCCCTTGGTTCCTGAGCGTGGTATCTGAAGAAAATTCGTGTGTTGCGAGGTAATTGGTGCTGGCTAAAAAAAAATAATAAATAATTGAGGAATGCCGTAGGCTCTAACGTACGATTTATCACAAAGCTGACTGTTTGGCTGCGAGCCGATCATGTGACATCTCTGGATACCTCAGTCTTTGCAGCTGTGAAATGGGCATAGTCCTCTCCCCCTTGCCTTTCCCGCGATGGGTATGGAATCGTGTGGCTTACTAGGTACAAAAACATTTAATAAATAGGAAACCTTATATCACTCCTTTAGTGAAAGGCCTTTATTTATTTATTTATTCATTCATTCATTCATTCATTCATTTTAGAGAGAGAGATTGCAAGTTGGGGAGAGGGGCGGGGGGGGGAGAGAAAGAGAGAGAGAGGGAGAGAGAGAGAGGGAATCTTAAGTAGACTTCACACTCAGTGTGGGGCCTGCTCATTCCCACGATCCTGGGATCATGACCTGAGCCAAAGTCAAGGGCCAGACACTTAAGCCACTAAGCCACCCAGGCACCCGACCAAGGTCTTTAAAAAAAATGTGGCCTGTGCTTAGGTGGGCAAGAGCTTTTACCATCGTCTGTGGCCCATTCCTCCCTACGAGACCTCTTCAGTTAGTGCATTTGTTGCTTTGCTCTTAATTTTAAAACCCCATTCCCAGAAGTGGGTTATTTCTGCAGCCTGTGTCTGTGATTCCAAAATAGAATCATTTATGCATTCTGAAGCAATCAATGGACCAGTTTTGGGTGAGATGTTTCTTCCTGCTTTTTCTTGAACAACAGCAGCAACAACAACAACAGCAAAGCAAACCACCGAAACCAAAACCCAGCACTATTCAGGTTTCAAGAAGCCCCAGCGTTTCAGGTGAAGGCCAAGTTCCTGCCAGTCACACGTATGCTTAAAACCAACTTTATCCTCTACCAAGAATGCACAAGTGGATTTATTTTTTCTTCTTTTCCAGTCCCAGATCCTTTACCTCCTTCCCCTTTGAGAATTTGTGTTCCTTCTGCTAAATTGGCTGTGGTTTTGCTTCAGCTGGCAGTCAGTTCCCTAGTTATTTTTCCTCTCTACCTGAATTTTCGTAATATCAGCATCCCCTCAACTTGGGATGCAAAGGAAATATTTCAGCCTCCCATAAACAAGTCCCAAGATGTCTTCTTCGCCAGATTCTAAAGCTGCAGGTTACAGGGAAGAACATAGTAAAGTAACATCTAAAAGGTTGTTTCCAAATCCCTTGAAGTAGTGATTCAGAAATGTAGCTTGCTCAAGAATTAACAAGCTCCCTGGGCAAGTCTTAATCACAATGAGGTTTGGAAAGCACCACCTTCTTTTGAGATCTGCACCCATCCCCAACATTTGTCCATGTAAAGACTAGAGAGGCGGACCCACACTGTCCCCATCCTTAGCTGCTTTGGAGCCTGATTCCAGATGTGCAAGGTCAGCTGATATATTGGAAAATCCAGGGAAGAGAGGTCTGTACCCAAGAGGTTAGAGATGGCTTTTGGAAGTGGACCTGGGTTCACGTGACTGTTACTTGGCTGTGACCTTGAGCGGCTCCCTTGGCCTCTCCGTGACCCAGACCCCCTCACCCTTGAACCTGGCATAGTCCTCACAAATGGGTTATTGTTGCTGTCGCCCATCAAAAGTTTGAAAAATACGGCCATGGAGGTCCCACTGCAGGCATTACAATGAAAAATGTTATCGACTGCATCCTCTTGGCTTTGAAAATCTTCTGTTGTGCTTGCTCAGTCTAAAAAAAAAAATGCCTTTGGAAGAAAATACTGGGGCCGAGAGCCCTCTTGCTACATCAGGTGCGTTGTGGCCGTTTGAATTGCAGAGTCATTTACTAAATGCGGGTCAATATTCCCATATAGGCAGAGTTTCTTCAAAAATGTAATTGCTCCCGTTTGGATTTTGGCATCTGCATTTTTGTTTTACAGCAGTAATAAAGCCCAGGGATTGGATGGGATTGTAAAACGTGGGGCGGTGGGGCAGACCCGTGACCCAGAGGCCAGTGTGTGACAGTGTGGCTCCCAGGTCAGCTGTGTCTTCATCCTTATTCCCCAGCATCCTTCCCTGATGGGCTCTCCAGGGGCCCTGATGAGGGAGAGAAGGTGGCTGTTTTTCCAGAACCCATTAGAGCAATTAATGCAGGTTGAAAGCGGTGATTTGACAATATGGGCAGCTGTACTTCAAAAAAAAAAAACCCCAAAAGCCTGGAATGTATTTGAACCACATCCGAAATGGTGTGTGAGGCTTCATTAAGAGGCTTCTGATAAAGAAAAGAAAAGTAAAAAGAAAAGAAAAAAGGAAAGGAAAGAGGTCCAGCTTTCAGACGTTACCCAGACAGGTGGGGAAGCTGCTGGCAGAAGTCTGGGGAGGGGTTTTCCTTCGGGCGTTTGCATCCTGCTGGCCAGTGGAGGGTGTGGTGTTCTGTGGTGCGTCTGGGCCCAATGTGACCTTCATCCCTCTCCTGCCTCCTCCTCTTTCTCCTGGGGGAGGGGGGCAAGCCCATCCCAGGTTTCCCCAAACTCTCTTAAGCCCTCTCCTCCTTCCATGAGTCCTTTTGGTCCTGAGGTTTCAAATCGAGATGCTCAGGTTGCCCTCAGAATCTTTCCTCTCTTCCCCCTCTTCCCTTCCTCTCTTCCGTGTTGTCTCTTGGAACAGAATTTGGGCCTCCTTTTGGGGTCTTTATCTTCTTTTATTTACATTTTCAGCTCTTGTCCAGTATTAGGAATAGCATTTATTTGCTGTGGAAGTCCTGGCTCATTTCTGACCCCTCTGACGGCACCTCATCCTCTTGCCCACGAGTCGTGGACATTTCCCAAGTTAGGAGCCTTGACTTGCTCCCCTTCTCTGCAGTCTCCCCGTTGGGGATTGCACCAGCCCCTGTGAAGTTAGACCCTCCAGGCCTGATCCCTCCCCAGCCCCTGTCAGACCACATTTCCACAGGGGCCTCCTCGCTGTCTGTCTGTCTCACGTCTTGCTCATCTGCCCACTAGTCCATTCAGCGTCCTGGAGGGCGGGCACGCTTTCTGAATTGGTATCTGATCAAGCTTTGCCCTGCCTGGTGCCTTGCAGTGGAGCCGAGAGCCTGCTGATGTCCAGGCTGCCCGTGATGCGAGCCCTTTTACCTGCAGAGAGTGCTCTTCTCTGGCTGTTCCCTAAGTGCAGTCCACCCTTGGCCAGACAGGCAGCGTCCTCTGAAACAAGGCATTGTTTCCCTGCACCCGTTGACACCCACGGCCCCTGTGAGGTCCTCCCATCACACCTGCCCGCCCACCCTCAGCTACCCCATCCACGGGAATCCTTCTCTTCTCCCCTCGAAGCTCCTTCAGCGTAGTGACCTGCCTCACTTGTGACACAGATTACACATCTCCTGGTGTTTCCTTCAGTTGCTCTGCGGCTGATGATAACTTTGGTTTTGAGGGCTTACCACAATCCAGACGGTGTTCTCAGTACTTTCTATGTATGAACTCACTTGAACCTCGTGACAGCCCGATCAGGTTCAAAGCAGGTACCACTTTTGTTGTTTTTTGTGCAAAAAAAAAAAAAAAAACTGCCAAGAGTTTGTCACTTGCCTGTTGTCACAAAGGTGGGAAGTGGCAGAGCTAGGAATTAAAACCAGGTTTTGTTGACTTGAGGGAATGCCAGAGAGAGGCGGCGTCCCATGATGCTTCAGGCTGGGCTCTGGGGCCAGATGCTCTGGGTTCAAACCCGGGTTCTGCCGCTTTGTACATGTGGGGCCTCAAACATACTTTTTTTTTTTTTCCTTTTTAAAATTTGTTTATTGTCAAGTTAGCTAACCTACAGTGTGGTCTCAGCTTCGGGAATAGATTTCCGTGATTCATCACTTACATACAACACCCAGTGCTCACCCCAACAGGTGCCCTCCTCACTGATTCTCCAATTCCCTTTTCGCTAAAGTTGTAATGGGAACAATGGGAATGATAGTCAAATGGCAGGCAAGTTGCTTACCTTCCCTGTTCAATTTCCTCATCTCTAAAAGGAGGATAATAATGGTCATGCAGGTAACTGCCATGTTAAAGCACTAGATGCATCGATTAATTTGAACATTTAATGATTACCTGCTATGTTCACACCACTAGGTTGGGCTGTTTTCCCACCAGATAAGACTCTTCCTGGTATAAAACACATAGCACATAAGATGCTTCCAAGCTTATAATACCGGGCACACTAATAACTGTGGCCCCTGTGGACGGTCTTCTCTGTGCCCCCAGGGCCATATGGGCATCTTCCCACCAGCTCTCCAGCACAGCCTCCAGGGAGAGGAAACAGCACTGGGCAGAGGAGGTGATCAGTCACCAGTATTGGATTTGAACTCAGGGCTTCTGGCCTCCAAAGTGCATGCTCATTGCCACCTTCTGGTGGGTGTGCAGCTTAGCACAGTGCTGGCCAGAGCCACGTTTCACTAAATGTGCATCTCTTCCCTGATTTTTTTCTTTATTGAGATGGCGTCGTAGCCATTCGGTTAGAAAACTCAGGAGTAACCAGACAGCCCAGCCCATGAGTGCCCTGCCCCGGGCAAGGTCTGTGCATCTTAGTGACTAGACTTTAGATTCAGAGGCAACACTGGGCACTCTTTGCCTTTTTTTTTTTTTTTTCTTTTCCCTCTCTCTTATCTCTCTTGCCAGGTCCTGACCTTTGTCAGGATTTTATTTTGTTCATTGTCTGTGGAAATTCCCTAAATAGACTAACTGTGACCTCCACTCAACCCCCATTAGGATAAACCTGTAACTTAGGAAGTCATCTCATTGATTGATCGGCGGAGTCTCCGAATCTGTCCATGCCTTCTGCCACGTAGGCATCGTAAGATGCGCACATGGTCTCCCGGACCTCATGTAAAAGGCTGGTGGCCATCAACCCCGTCACAGACTGGACAAAGAAAGGGCCATCTTGTTTGGTTCATAGGAAACAGGAGGAGTAGAGGAGTCTGCCTGGGCTTTTAAAATAAAATGTGGGTGTGTGCGTGTACGTTAATGACCCGAGAGACATGGGTTCAATTTAGAGAACTCAGAAACCCCAGGAAAACACAAAGGAAAAAAACTAAAAAAAAAAAAAAAAGAAAAATCATCAATAATCTGCTCTACCCAGAAATAATCATTATTGACAATTTTTTTTTAACATTTTATTTATTTTCAAGAGGCAGAGCATGAGCAGGGGAGGGACAGAGAGCAAGGAAGACACAGAATCTGAAGCAGGCTCTGGGCTCTGAGCTGTCAGCACAGAACCTGATGTGGGGCTCGAACTCATGAACTGTGAGATCATGCCCTCAGCCAAAGCTGGATGCTTAACCGACTGAGCCACCCAGGCACCCCACTATTGACACTTTGATTGCTGTCTTTCCAGTCCCCTGTGTGCCTGTGTGTGTAATTTGTATTGGGAATTTTCTACAAAACTGCCATTCTGAATGTAATTTTGAGTCTGTTTCACCAGTGTATCACGACTGATAAATATTTCTAGAACATGATTTTTAATGATTGCATGCTACGTCATAGCAAAGAGATGCATGATTTAACTAATTTCTTCTTGTTGGACAGTTCGTTTTTAAACATTGTCCATATTGCTGCTTTAGACAATGTACCCTTGCACATTAATGTGTAAGCACATCTCTAAAAATTATTTGTGCTGCCTTTCCAGAGGTGGCATTGGCTCAGGGTATAGGCAGATTTTTAAGGCTTTGGTAGCTGTTGCCAGATTGTTCTTAGGGAAGAGTTTGTTATTTTACAGTCCCATCTACCAACCTTAGCAATATATGATATGCTTCATTTTTCCCCGGCTTGCCAACCCTGGATATCATATTTCTTTTCCATTTTTGCCAATCTGATAGACAAAAAAGTATCCTGTTTTAATTTGTATAAATAGCGAAGTTGGAACTTCCTTGCATGTTTATTGTTTGTATAGCTGTGTATACACATAAGGTAATTCATAATAAATAGCATATAGCATAATGTTATAAACATATAATGTATAATGTATTATATATGTATATGACATATGTACATTTGGTTTTTTGGTGTATACCTTATTGATTTCCTATGCCCATTTAATCATATTTCTACGTCTTCTGTTCTTTTTCTTTAAGAGGTGGTTGTTAGGAGTAGCTGTTAGATAGCTGATTGATTCACTCACCTTGAATTCAGATTCTTCAGTCTGAGGCTGAATTAAATTGGAAGCCTATCCCTTGTTAACAGAATGCACAGAAAGTGATGAGGGATAGGAATGTTAAGTGTCCTCAAGGAGAATACACCCCATCCATGTATCCACTCATGGACCAAGAAAATATTGATATATAAACAGATTTTTCTGATGGATGGATGTGCTATGGACATTGGTTCAAGACCACAAAAACTCCATTGGAAGCCCATCGAGGCTCATCTTGAGTGATTACCTTTATGACTCCTAGAATCTTGTTAGTTCTTCCCAAAAGAAAAAAAAAAGAAGAATTAAGAGACCAAATTTAAAAGAACATTTGTAAAGCAATTTACTTAAATTATAAGAGACTGAAAGCCAGGCTTAGTGGATAATTGAAGAATTGCATTAAAAAGGAATCAATATCTTTCTGGAATCTGCTTTGTCCTCCCTCATCTTCTGAGTTGTTTTGCAAGGGGGTGGCCACTCTGTCACTATCTTGCAAATTTTTCCTAGCGTTATCCCCAAGGACAACACTTTCTTTTCTCTCTTTGATCCTCACGTTTTTTTCCTTTTCACACAGCCTTGACTCATGGAGACATTTCGGAGCAAAGATACTGGAGATCAGGGGCTTTAAGATGTCAGGTCCTGTTCCAGCCTCTGGGATCCTGGTGTTCCCAGCACTGGAGCAAAGGTTTCCTTCTTTACGCAGAGCCTTTGGAGAAGGTCAAACTCATAAAGAAAAGAGAGTAGAGGGAATGAACAGTTGATTTTTTGAAATCTACTTTGTAAGGCCCCAATTAAAGGCAAATTGAAACGTTAAAAAAAAAAAAAAACAACTGGAAAGGAGAAAAGAAGATGCTGATTACCTCACTCTCCTAACCAGCCATCATTTCTCTGCCCTCTCCCCTGGCCTTTATTTCTGTACATTCATATTCCTCGATGGTTGGATAACCTGCTTCTGCTTATTCTTGCTTCATGCATATGTTGCTGGGTTGTTTCACGATCCTTATGTTGAGCTCTATCTCAGGGAACGGGTCTTGGATGGGTTCCCACAGCTGCTTCGCCATCCAAATTGATTTCCCCCAGGATGATCAAAGAGGTGAGGTGGCCACAAAGAGCCAGAGCAGGTGAGCCACACGGTGGCAAGCTTCGCCCCAGATCCTGGCCTCGTGATGGGCACACAGCTGTCAGGGACACCAAAATGATGCCACCGTTCTTTGAGATACAGTGCGTTCTCAGAATACCACTGCCCCCTTAGGTCAACATTCCAGAAGAGTATAAACTACCAGTTTTTGAACTTTTATTTAAGGGAATGTTTTTAAATAACATGATTCTTAGACCAAAGTTAGCAGCAGCAAAGTATTTCTGGGGAGTGGAGGAAGAGAATAGAATGAGAAAGCAGAGTTATTGCCCAAGCATCTGTGAAAAATATCCCTGCCTCCAACTCTGTGTATAAGGTGTCTGATCCTTGAGACATATTTCAGCATTCATTCGTTCACTTGGCAATTGTTTTATTGAGCTCCTCCTATATGATTGGTGTGGTTTAACATCCTCTTCGAATTTTACACATCCTACTTACCTTCTTGTTAATATATTTGTAATTAATATTTTTTCCTACTTCGGAAATAATCGAATGATTTAACCTAAAAGGTACATCATGAAAAAGGCAGAGAGATCAGAAACCGTATTGGAAAGTGTGTGTGTGTGTGTGTGTGTGTGTGTGTGTGTGTGTGTGTTGCCTTTAATAGGAATAGTATTTCATATTTAAATGGAAGCGTGAGCCTCCTAGCAACCAAAGCAAAAAGGGAAATCCATGCATTGTTTAGATTCCACTGGAGAATTTCATAGTATTTCAGGAGAGGCAAAATGCTTCCTTGGCAGTCAATCTTAAAAGGAAGGCAATGAAAAGAAAATAAAGGAAGGCAATTAATTTCAGGAGGAAGGCAATTTCAATTGTACTTCTTCACAGTCTCTCATTTATTTTTATTTTTTTTAATCTTTATTTTTGAGAGTGAGAGAAAGAGAAAGTGAGCAGGCAAGGGGCAGAGAGAGAAGGAGACACAGAATCTGAAGCAGGCTCCAGGATGTCAGCATAGAGCCTGACATAGGGCTTGAACTCATGATCCGCAGGATCATGACCTAAGCCAAAGTCAGACGCTTAACCAACTGAGCCACCCAGGCGCCTCCTTTCATTGTCTTTCATTTTATGTGGAATCACCCATGATGTCCCGTCTTTCGTATCTATTGACACATCTGTGACCCAAACAGAAGAATCCCCTGACTTCTGTATCTACTGAGAAGCATATAAATAAAACAATCACCATGTAAGTATGTTGAGATACGTAGTTTGAGAGGTAGGGAGCAGAAGTGCCACTAACGTGGAGCATTTGATGCTGGAAGCAAGGCCAGTGGATGGTCAGGAGACGAGGCTGGCCAGGCAGCAGGGCCAGCCGCACAGGCCTGAGACACACTGCGAGGAGTTGGCATTTTACATCAGAAACGATGGGAGAGGCTGGGCAGGGAAGGGGTAGGGTCCGCTTGCATTTTAAAAGGATGTCCTGGCTGCTCAGCAGAGACCGATTTTAGAGGCTGCGAAGCTGTTGCAGTTAGTGGGCCCTGTAAGAGGTAATTAACACAGATAAAAATGTGATGCAGAGAGAAGGAGGTCTGAAGACAGGGCTAATTAGGGCTTTGCTTTCTCATGACATTAGAAGACTCCCCTGGGGCAGAGAGTCCGCACCATTAACTTCTGTCCTCCCTCAAAGTGGGGCTGAATCGGGAGGGTCTTTCTAGCCCACATGACCGTCCCTGGCACCAGCTCAGGGTTCAAGAGTTCAGGGGCTCTCACTTGTTCAAAGCCTGCAAGTCCCACACCCCCTCCTCAGACCCTCTCCTTGTCCGTCTTGGGAGGCCAAGACAGAGGGTTGGCCCTGTGAATCGGAACCCCCTAGCACTGCTGGTGAGAGAGGCACAGGTTTGGAAAGTCCGAGATTCAAATCCAAGTCCTGCCTCTTGTCCTCTTTGTGACCTTGCGTGAGACACGCCCCCACCTAGACTCTCTTTCCTCATCCATGCAATGGGAAGAATAAAATGTGTGACCATCCCTGTAATTTGGCTATTACCAATAGTATTAGCCACGTTTTTTGGCACCTGCTACACACCATCCTGAATGCTACATGCTTTGTGTACGTTGTCTCGCCGGCCCTCATTTTGTCCCCAGAGCAGCTCCGTAAGACTAGGCATTAGTAGCCCCTTTCAACAGGTGACAGAGCTGAAGCCCGAGGGCTTAAGTAAATTGTCTACAGTCTCAGAGCCAGGAAGAGATAGAAATTTATTTGGGAATGGCTTTCTAGTGGGTATACCTTTCACTGAAAAACTCTTGGGGGTGGGAGATCCTCACCCTAAGATATCTTTTCATGTTAGTGCCTTGCCATTCTCTAGTTTCCAGGTGCAGTTGGAAAATAGAGCCAAGGTTTGCCTTAACTGGGAGATCTCTGGGGCCTGTGGAAGAAAGCATGCAGGAGAGTGGGTCCCTGCACCAGAGTGAGCTCTACTTTTGGAAAAGTACTTTGGAAAGCCCCATCCAGTCCCATCCACAGCCCCTGGGGACAGGGGATCTCAGGCCTTCTATAGGCACAGATGTCATAGTGCTGCCCCTGCAGGTGCTTGTAGGAACTACAACAGGGAGGGACGTAGCTGCATATGAAAAAGGATGCACTGCCCCCTGCCTCAAGGATTCCACTCATCTCCCATCTAGAGAATTAGACACACGTGTGCTTCAAGATGCATGAAAAAGTATGTTATCGCAGCTTTGTTTGCACTGGCAAAAAGTGAGAAACAACTTAACTGTGCAACAATAGAGGAGTGAGAATTCAGCGGTGGTGCATCTCTGCCAGGGAATGTGCCGTTGTGCAGAAAGAAATGAGCTTAAGGTCATTGAACTGGCGAGGAAAGATCCTCCAAACACATCTTTTTAGCTGGGAAAAAAACACGCTGACGAAAAGTTCAGCGTAAGTCAGTTTATGTAAACATCACTCAACAGTAGTCTTGTACGTGTATGAAATGCACAGAACATTCGGGAGGAACGCACAGTGGTCATCATGGATGCTGGGATGAGACTTCCCCTCTAGATTCCCTATAATAATCCCACCTAACCCTTTGCAGCCCTGACCTGTGTTCCAGGCATTAAACACTTCATGGGTACAAACTCATTATCTTCAGAACCACCCTGTGATAGAATACCACTCTTCCCGGAAGCTGGGGCACGGACTGGTGACCTGCCCAGGGTTGCCATTGGCAGGTGACAGAGCCGGGAGGGGAATCTCTGTAGCTTGGCTCTGGAGCTGTGGGTCCCAGCCACCCTTTTGCTGGTCTCATCAAATTCCACGTGTGCTGTGCCCGAGGTGTGTGTGCTCACATGAGCGTGGAGAAGCACGATAAGGCTGCCTGAGCCCTGGTCTAGGACACTGATCTTTCCGTGGCCTCATTTGAACAGATTCCCTGGGGCTGCGTGGCATTTCGAAAGCTCAATAAATATCTTGTTGGAAGAGGTTATAAAGAAAACAGAGCATGCAGTGTGCCTCTAGGAATGTATTTTGCTGCTGAAGAGACAGGATGTATGAAGGTGATACAGCGTCTGTCATATACATGGCAACGAAAACGTCGAAGTGCGCTGGGCGCTCTTGGAGGAGGAGAGTTGGTCGCAACCCAGAGAGGTTTCCTGGAGGTGTGGGGAAACGGGCTGAATGTCAAAGGCAGGGCAGATAGGAAGAAGCGTGGATTAAAGGAAGATGAGGGAGGTTGTGAGAGGGAGGCTAGAGCTGCTGGTGTATTTGTGTCCATGTAGATGAGAACTTGAGAGAATTCTGGGGTTTGTGTTTGGGAGAAGGAGCTGGGAAACTCAGGAAGAAAATTCACATTTAGTACCTACTATGTGCCAGGTGCTATATACTATATGTAGACACTCTTCGTTATCTTTTTTTGAGGTTTTATTTATTTAAATAATCTCTACACCCGACATGGGGCTCAAACTCACGGCCAGAGATCAAGAGTCCCATGCTCCTCTGACTGAGTCAGCCAGGCACCCCTACATTATCTTAATAATGCTTACAATAGTTGCATTTTATTTTTTAAGTAGTTTTTTTTTCTTTAATCTTTATTTATTTTTGAGAGAGAGAGAGAGAGACAGCGTGTGAGTAGGGGAGGAGTAGAGAGAGAGAGAGACACAGAATCTGAAGCAGGCTCCAGGCTCTGAGCTGTCAGCACGGAGCCTGACGCGGGGCTTGAACTCATGAACAGTGAGATCATGACCTGAGCCGAAGTTGGACACTTAACCGACTGAGCCACCCAGGTGCCCCAGTAGTTGCATTTTAAATGCAGAAACAAGCAGCTCAGCCAGCTAAGTATCTTGATTTCACCTCAGGTCATGATCTTAGGGTTTGTGGGCTCAAGCCCCTCGTGGAGCCTGCTTGGGATCTCTCTCTTTGATCCCCTGCTTGGGATCTCACTGCAGAGCCTGCGGGGTTCTCTCTTTCCCCCTCTTTCTCTGCCCCTCCCCCTCCATCTCAAAATAAATAAATAAACTTGAAAAAAAATAATAAATGCAGGAATAGGCACAGAGAGGTAAGGTACTTTGCTGTGTCACACAGCAAGTCAACAGCAGAGTCAGGGTTGGTGCCCAGTGAGTCTGAACCCAAAGCCCCGGCTGACCAAGGTGGGGTCAGGAAGAGCAGGCACGCATCATCCTTTTCTCTCTTCCTGATGACGAACCTGAACCTGGGTCTTAGACCAGCTCCCCCCTCCGGAGGTGGGGCATTTCTGTCCCTTAGAAGAGAAAACTTTGCCCCTCGAGGTCTGTGTCCTGAGATAAGCTGCATGACTCACTGTGATGTGCCCTTACTTGAGACTGTTCTAGAAGACTTCCTTTGTACATGCCCCTGAGGACAGTCGTCTGATTGTCCTGTGACCTTGTGGTCCAGTTCACACTTGCACTTTAGTGTGTGTTTTTGAACACAGGATCATACACACATCTGCCGTGTTAACACACAACCCTTGGTCCCCTCATACTGTGACCATCTCCAGTCTATTTCTCTGTTCTCTGCTGAGCGGAGAATCGCGTCGCTTGGTCTGTGATGTTGGGGTTTGATAGTCAGCTCTGAAGAGCTGAGTGAGGCAAATTTGCCTCCTGAGAGCATTAATCCAAGTAGCAAGTTATTAAGTTTGAAGACATACACATATAATTTACATTTCCAGAATCATAACATGCTGCCTCCACAGTCATCTGGTGATGGATAGTATCTGAGCCACGCCATCTGCTGGGTCAGATGGAGATTTCGCTATGATCTGACTCGCAAGCCCCAGGTCAAGTTTTACCAGCAAACTCGTGGTGACAAGTGTGGGAGGAGACTGCTCTCATGACCCTGCTGCTTATGGTGGACTCTCCCTAGATCTCACTTTTTTTTTTTTTTTTCTTTTTAGCCACAGCTCCTTGAACTCTTCGGTGACAGGCACGGTGCTGTCGGGCTCCTCTACCTAAAGAGAGAGTGGCATTATGATCTTCATTTGATAGGAGAGAAACAGATGAACAGAGAGGTTCGGGAACTTGTGTGGGGTGACACAGCTAATGAGCAGTTGGTTTAGGAGACTGGCTGATTCTGGGGGTCACCACGCAGGAGAGGGACATGGCTGACAGTCCCCAACTGGCACAGGCAGAGCATGCGGGTTGCTTTAAGTCGGGTGTCGCACAGGACTTGCGGCACCTGCCAGATCAGAGACACACAGCCACCGTCTCACTGGAGACCGTCTCCCCAGCCCTCAGGTCCCTTGGGAGGTCCCCTGCTGCCGATGACAGTGCTGAGGTGCAGTGTGCATCCTGCCACACCGGATGCTGCATCTGTCCTTCTGGTGTTTTCTTAAACCCTCGTGGTCCCTTCCAACTGGTAGGGAACCTCAGAGCCCCCAGTCTCAAGATCTGGTTCAAGGACCTGGGAGCAACCTCAGCCAGCGCACTCTTGAGTACTCCTTAAACGGGGCGTGCTGAGGGCGGGGCTCTGTCCCTGCATCTCTCTGCGGCCATGACTCATGACCGTCACGTGGGTGAATACAACCTTTTCTTCTAGAATGTAGCCACTAACCAGAAGACATTAAAGTTTAATACTGGGGCAGGACCTCAGCAATTAGTGAGTTCAGCCTGCTCACGGCCGGTTGGCAAAACCGACGCTCAGTGAGAGGAGACATAGCCCCCGACCACCCAGGACCAGCCAGGAAGCCAGTGGTGCAACGGGGACACGCCTGGGTCTCTGTTTCACAGCAGGAGCTCTTTCTAATTTCCTCTGCCCCCTAAGCTGCTTGCTGTGGAGGTTCACTGTGGCCAGAGAATCTGCTAGTTCTTTTGTGAGACGAATGGCCTGGTGCACGAGGTGGTGGTGGCAGTGCGTGTGGGGAGCGGGTGCACAGCTTAGCCGGGGAGCACTCATCAGCCAGCTTTCTTTAGGAATTCACTTCTCGGTTCAAAGCCACTCTATTTAAAAAAAAAAACAACTTTTGTTGACATTTATTTATGTTTGAGAGACAGAGTGAGAGTGGAGGAGGAGGGGCAGAGAGAGAGGGAGACACAGAATCCCAAGCAGGCTCCAGTCTCCCAGCTGTCAGCACAGAGCCCGACATGGGGCTCGAACCCACGAACCGCGAGATCATGACCTGAACCGAAGCTGGGTGCCCAGCTGACTGAGCCACCCAGACGCTCCTTCAAAGCCACTCTTAAAAACAAGCAAGTGGTTGGTTGTAAAAATGGAGACAAAGAGGCCTTAAGAAGACAGAAACCAGCTTCTCAGACCATCCTCCACCCTCTTGCCTTCCCCGCATGACACATTCAGGTTTTAGCTAAAAAGGGCAGTGGGTGGAGCTGTTTGTGCAGCTTCCAATGGTCACTGCACCCAGACCATATTCCGAGAGCCTGTTCAGATGTCACGAGTGCTGTTTCGGGAATCTTGTTTTTGTTCGGTTTTACCAGAAAAAAATAAAGAAGGCAGCAGTGGAGGATGATACTCTTGTTCTCCAGGACCCACTGGAAGCCCACATTTACCCAAAAGGCCAACATCAGAGGTTCTGGGATGGTCGAAGCTTGAGTGGCCATCAGAATTTCTGGCCCCAGTCTTGTGATGGGGAAACTGAGGTTCATAGGGCGGGGGGCTTGCCCAAGGCTGGCCTCTTGGAACTTGGCTGTGTGTTTTGTATTTGTGCCCTCTCTGTCCCTTCCCATGTTGGGATCCCAGGGTCCCCTTTTGTAAACCACTGGAGGCAGGCAGCGCAGGAGATTCGGTGACCGCCCCCCAGGCCCTCCCTGGTGCCAGCTCTCTGTGGCATTCTCATCAAAGGCATTAACCTCCTCTCCGTTCTCAAGGTTGCTGCTTGCCTATTTATAGAACTGACCAAGAGAATTCCACTCTTGCCAGAGGTACAGAACACATATCGTGCTCCACGCCTCCCCGCTTCTTGTGTAAGTCCCTGGACAAAGCTTTTCTGCACCTGGTTTCCCTTCTCGATGCAGATGCTCCGGGAAGAGAGGCGAGCGGGAGCTCTGCCACTTACAGAGCTCCTACTGTGTGCAAAGGCTCCAGACCTCATGCACATGGTCTCATTGAATCCCCGCGGACCCTGAGAAGTGGGTATTGTTCTTTCATGGCGCTGCTTGGAAAGAGGAGGCGCCAGCCCAAGGACTCATGACTAACAAGTGAGAGACGTATGGCTTCAATGCAGTTCTGCATCAGTCCACAGTTTCTGTTCCTTTCCCTTGCATTTCCGATTCTGGCCCAGTCGTCTACATCAGACGAGTGAGGTGGCCGCAGGACAGTGCCTGTGCATATTACAGTTTCTTCTGGGCCCACATATGCACTTTCTCACCCCGTCAGGTCAACCAGGCTTTTCTGAGGCCCTGCTGAGCGAAGCAGGCTGCAGGAGCCATGAGGATGTGCCCACTTGTTCTCTCTGGGCCTGGCACATGGTACTCAGTCAACGCTTGTGGAGCGAATGGTGGGGCTCACAAGTGAATGGTAGGCCTGGCCTCACAGTGTGTCAGGGGAGGGAGCAGAGAAGAGGCAGGCCAGTTGGACCGGCCCCCAGCCAGCAGCGCCCTGGTGGAGGAGGGAGCCCTGGGCAGGGGAGAGGGGTCAGGAAGGCAAGGTGGCCTCAGAGGGTCCTGCTGAGGCAGCTCCTGCCCTGTGACCCTCCCCCCCCAGAAGCCTGCTTGCTCGATAGCCTCTCCATCCTGCCCCCTAGAATTTAACACAGGTTTTATCCTCCCAGCTGTTCTGTCAAGGGAGTCCCCGGGAATGCTAAAAGAGCACGAAATCTCTCCCTGCTCATCTTCTCAGAAATCTTTTTTAAAAGCAGCCTTTTGGACAGTTGCCATCCTCTCATTATGCCTCCACCAGGGACTGGCATTTAGCTGTGGAGTTAAGGGACCTGGAACCTCCCGGCCTAACCTTCCTCCTCCAGCAGAGGCTGTCCCGCCAGGGCTCCCTGCTGCACTGGAAAGCTCTTTTCTTGGCCCCCTTTGTCCAGAGTACTGGGGAGTCTGCAGAATGCAGTACGGGACCCATTCGGGCAAGCTTGGGGGGGTCAGAAAGCGAAGCACTCCGCTCCCCCTTTTTGGACTTTCTATCAAAAGCAACGTATCCTCATTCTGGAACTTGCAGGGAATATTGAGAAACGGGAAGGACAGAATAATAACTGCCCATAATCCTGCCGCCTAGAGAGACACACAATTGGCATTTTGGCACCATTACTCCTGTGTGATTTTTATCTTAACATAACTGAGGTCATACGGTAAGATACAATTTGTGTCCTTTCGGCCCCACCTCGCAGTACAACAGAGCACATATCCACAGCATTACAAACTCTCTGTGATACTTTTAGAATGTGGTTATAATGCCAGCATGGGCTCCGTGTGTGCAGGTTACTGTCAGTTTGCTCACACAGCCCCCCCAGTTGCAGGGTTTGCTGTTAATCCGGGTGCTAAGTGACTGTCCCTGCATAAACGGCTTCATCTCAGCTCCAGGTACGCTGTGGGAAAGGAGGATGGCCAGTCTCGGCTTCCAGCCTGGACACAGAGTCCGGGCTCACCTTTCCATGTGGTGGTTCCATCCCCAGATCAGAAAATGTGGAATAAAGGTGGTATCCACGCTCAAAACTAGTTGCTGTGGAAAAGGAGCCCCTCGCTAGCTATGTGGACAGGTGGTTTCCCTCTGTTTCTTCATCTGAGTAATGGGTCTCTCTCCCAAGAAGATTGGATTCCATGAGGATTTCAGGAGATAAAAGCATGTGGGGCACTGAACAGGGTGTTTTGCACAGACAGGCTCTTTATAAATGTTTAGCTCTCATTATCCATAGTTTTATCTCTTGACTGTCTTGTCGGGGTCATTAAGACCACCGCCCGGGTTCCGTGAGGGCTCACACGTTCAGCGTATAGTTGTGCTTGTGGCTAAGATTTATTACAGCAAAAGGATACACAGCAAAATGAACACAGGGAGCAGGTGCAGGGGGCAAAGCCTGTAGGAAACCAGGCACAAGCTTCTGAGTCTCCCTTCGCTGAAGGATGAGCACGGAATGAACTGTGAAATGTTGTCTCCCCAGATGCTCATAGAGACTCAGTGTCAGGGTTTTTATTGGGATCTGGTCACATAGGTCCCCTCTGCCTGGACCCACATTCCAGAACCCCCCTCTCTCCCCATAGTTTGCAAGTAGCCCAGGCATGGTGAGCCAGTCTTATCCATTAGGGAATAGGAGGAACACTCAGAATCCAGGTTCCCAGATGCCAGCCAAGCAGGGCTTCCTAAGGATGCAGTGTTCAGCCTGCTGTGTTAACTCTTCTGCACAGCTGTGCTGAGAGATCGTATTTCTTATGTTTGGACCACTTCAAGGCAGGGGTGGGACAGATGTCTCCATAGGACAAAAACTGAGAGCTAGAGAAAAAAAAAAAAGGGTCTCGGGGGTTGGCCTCCTCCTCCATGCATGGGGTCCTGAGAGAAGTAAGTTCTGGGTGTGGGGAGGGTGGGCCCTCATTGCCCCCCCCTCATTGCCCCCCTTCCTGCTGACTCACATATCCCTCTCTCTCTCTCTCTCTCTCTCTCTCTCTCTCTAGGCTCTGAAGGGCTCCAAGAAGCTGGTGCTGTCTGTGTACTCAGCGGGGCGCATCCCCGGGGGCTATGTCACCAACCACATCTACACCTGGGTGGACCCCCAGGGCCGCAGCATCTCCCCGCCCTCAGGCCTGCCCCAGACCCACGGCAGCACCCTGAGGCAGTGCGAGGGTGACTCGAGGAGCACCCTGAACCTCCTGCAAGGCGAGGATGAGAAAAAGGTGAGCTGCCCGGTGATGGCCCTGGCAAGCTGGCTGGGCATGGAGGGCCGGTGGGGGAGGCTGGCCCCCTCGAAACCCCGTTCTCCTGACCAGACCCAGAACAGGGAAGCTTCTCGGAGGCTGGACACAGGAGCTTGGTTCTCTCGAGTCTCTGTCCTGCTCTCAAGCCCCCTGAAGGGTTTCATCGTGTTTTCTTCTCTTTTTGACCTGTGCAGTGTATATTCTGATGCAGGCTAAGATCCTGCAACCAAGGAGCCCAAAGACTGTAACTTAAATGGGATCCTTTATTTCTCCCTGACACAGAACAGAGGGGACAGTCTGGCCGGGTGCCGCCGCTCTGCTCCACGTCTTATTCCGGGACCCAGATTCCCTCCATCGTCACCCTCTGGGAGCTTGGCCCTTCTGATGGTTGAAGCTGCCCCACCCTAGCCCCTGGAGCGGAAACGGGAGGAGAGACAGCTCAGACCGTTTCAGTTAGACACAGTTTAACTTCTCACTGGTCCAGACCCAGGTGCATGGGCACAGGCAGCTGCCAGGACTCTAGGCTCCTCAGCACGCCTTTTGCAGCTGTGGGTCTTGGGTTGTAAAGAACAGAAGCTGGTGCTGGTCACCTTGTACAGAGCGAGTATTTACTGGAAGGATGTGGGCAGGGACTCAGGGTGTAGCCTCCCAGAGGGAAGGGATTCCCACTAGGTCACTTCTCTGCCTCCTTCCCCTGCAGATGAGTAGCCCAGGGAGGGAGCGCCTGATTGGCTGCTGGGGAGGGCGGGGCACTTTGACTGACAGGACCACCAAGACTATGGCAGGTGGTGGCAGGATGGTTGCCCAGAAGAAGGGGAGCAGGGGCATCAACAGAGGCCCCCTCCCAAAGCCCTCCTTCTCTCACAGCTTAACTGTTTAAAAAAAAAAAAAAAGACGGAGAGATGATTCCTCTAAGTTCTTAAACTTTGTTCTGGATGCTGTTTGCGTTGCACCCCATGGTTGCTCCTGAGACCAAGAATGTAACTCCTGCAGGCAGCTCGTCCCATGTTTTAGGACCTCGACCCTGACAGCCTGGAGGCCGCGTGCCTTGGGGCTCCGGGCCAAGCAAGGCTTCCATCTGGAGACTCTTTTTCTCAGCTCTGCTTTTCTGACCATAAGAGCACAGCGTTCACTTAGCAGGTTTTGTGTTCTTTGTGCAAACGTCAGTATGCAGGCTGTGGCAGAGGGGGCCGCGACTTCTGTGCTGGGTGATGAGTGGCAGGGTGGAGCCCCCTGGCCTTCTGCATGGGGGCCAGCGTGGGTGGGCACGGGTGGGCTCGGACCCCTCCCCACCAGGGGATCCGTGTTGCTCAGCAGCGGTCTTGAGAAAGCAAGGCTGCCTGTGGCCTTGAGTCATTTTCACGGCCGGCTTTCCAGGGTTGGCCAGAGAACTTGCTTTATCTTCCCCTTGAGCCCTTTCCCTGCGTGGGGCCTGGCGCCGATGGGTGCTGGGTTCTGTGCTTACAGCATCCTGGTGAATCCTCATGGCTTCCCTGCCCTGCAGGGTAGCTGTCCTTATCCACATTTCAAAGCTGAGGAATCCAAGAGAGACTCAGAGGGTACTGTGGCAACTAGAACCCATTCCACGGGTCGCCCCATACTTAGTGAGCACCTGCGGTGTGCTTGATGCTGTTATGGGAGGGAGGAATAGAGAGAGGGACAAGAGAGGTGAGACCCTGCTCTGGGGAAGCTTCCAGTGAGTTTAGAGTTCATGGGAGGAGTGAGACAGTGATCCAGAAAGGAGCATAAGCGAACAAGATCATTACGATGGTGAAGAATGATGGAAGAGAGTAAAATCAGGAGAGAGGAGTAGAGAGTGAAGGAGAGGGAGGCACTGCTTCAGATGTGGTGGTCAGGGAGTGCCTCTCTGAGGAGATGATTCTGAGCTGAGACCTGTGGGGGGAAGAAAGAGCTGCCATGTATTCTGGGGGCTGAAAATCCCAGGTAGCAAGGACAGCATGTGCAAAGGCCCTGAGGTGGAAACCAGCCCACGTCCTCAAGGCTTAGCAAGAAGGGTGCTTAGCAAGAGGGCCCTGTCACTGGAATTGAGCAGGTAGGAGGGCTGGAAGGAGATGAGGTACCCCCTAGGAGTCTTAGAATAACTTACATAGGAATGTGGAAGGCAGAGACTTAGAGAATTGTGCTCCAGGGATCCAGAGGCCTCAGGAGGCAGGAAATACCCTGGACCACAGCAGAGTGGCCTTCACAGACCCTGTAGCTCCAGATAAGCTTCCACCCTCCCTTCTGTTCTTCTTCTTGCCGATGTAGCATGGAAATCCCTATTTCCTGTTGAGAGGGATGTGGGGAAATCTCTCTGCGGCCCGCACTTCTGTTCCCTGTGCCTGGAGTTTGGCCGGCTCTGACTCTCTTCTCTCCGCTGTCCTCGTCTCTACTCCAAATCACCGTGACCAGACTCCTAGACTTCCCATGCCAAACTTCAAAACTCCTCACCCCCAGCCCCAGGGGACACACGCCTTCCAGGGAAACAAGTTCCCAGTGCAGTAGTGATGTGAAAAATCCCACATGTTGCAGAATTACTTGTGAAAGCCACCTAAGCTGCCCTCCAAAGCTGGCTGTGACGTTGCAGCCTTTCCGAGCAACGCTGTTCTCCATGCTGAAGCGTGAGAGCCGAGCCGTCCGGAGAGGCTGAGGGAAGGAACAGAAGGGAAGAAAATATGTAACTCTCTGGGAATCAGACCCATCTGCTCTCACGTTACTGTCGTGTCCTCAGAGGTGAATAGGGGCAGGGGGCAGGGGGCAGACAGCATTGCTATTGTTCTAGGCTCCTGTTCTGGAATACCCTAGCTGCCACAGCTCTAATAAACCGGAACACATTTGTTGTGGGGGGTTAAATGGGTTAGCGTGAGTGTGACAGGGAGGGTGAGACACTGGAGCCAGGCCACCTGGATTCAAATCCCGGCTCCGCAGCTTGCCAGCTGTGTGACCTTGGGCAAGTTACATAAGCGCTCTGAGCTATTGTTTCCATTGGAAACAATGGTAGGGGCAGGGGCTACTCTCCCCACCACTGTGTAAACTCCGTGGCAGTAAGGACCTTGGTTCCACGCCCTGGCACACTCGTAGGGCCTGGATCAGTGCCTGGCACAGTGTAGGTGCTCGGTGTTTATTATATGAACGAGTGAATTAAAACGAAAACGCCTTGCCAGCCGCCGGGTGCATGGTAGACTGAAGGTCAGTAATGTTTGCTGGGTTTGAATCCTGTGGGATCAGACCTTGGCACGCCGTTCTCTGCAAAGTTACAGGGGAGGGTGTGGCCACCTGCTTCCCAAGTTGCTATTTTTGTTGCGATCTGAAGAGCTGCCTCTGGCGTGTGCCCTTGGGGGCTGGTGCCCAACCCATCAGTCTCCAGGGAGAAAAGGCACATTCTTTGTCTCTGTCACCTCTCCTTCACCCACAGGGGAGGTGACACTCATCCGAGCTCAGCAGCCCTCCAGGCCTTACACTTTGGAGTTCTTTCCCGGTTAGCTGAACCCCACTTGAAAACTGAAAAATGGTTTAGGGGCAGGGCGTAAAGCCACAGTTCTCCGAAGTGTTGCTGGAGCACATGGTAATCATATTTCTAATGTTTTGCAGAACTACCGTACCGTTATCCACAGTGGCTGTACCAGTTTACGTTCCTGCCAACAGTACATGAGGGTTCCAGTTTCTCCACATCCTTACCCACACTTGTTATTTTCTGTTTTTTGGGGTTTTTTTGTGTTTTGTTTTGTTTTTGGTAGGAGCCATCCTAATGGGTGTGAGGTGGTAGGAGTTTTTTTCCTGAGCAGTCTTCTTCATGGTGGACCTTTGTGCCTCAGCAGAGCAAGGACGTGCCCAACATCACACAGCTGGGAGTGGTTGGTGTTCAGGGGCAGGGCCAGATCTGTCTCTTTCCGAGCCCTCTGTCCTAATGTTGCCCTGTGCCATGTCCCCAGTGTGAGCAGCCCAGAGGAGGCAAGCTGAGGTGCCTCAGTGGCACATTGCCCAAGGTCTCATGGGATATGCTCTGTAAAAGGGATAGGGAGAGTGCTGTGGTGTGCAGAGGAGGGAGATCCTGCCAGCCAGAGATTTGGGAAGGCTTCCTGGAGGAGGTAGCGTTTGAAGTTTGGCTACATAGCAGTGGAAGGAACAGTGGTCCAGGCAGAGGGAAGGGTGTGACAGTGGGAAGGAGGGCAGAGAGAAAAAGATGGGTCTTGGGACCCCCCTCCCCACCACTGGTGTCCTGTATGAGTTACGCTTGGGGAACAGCAGGGCTGGGATGACAGACTAGGATAGCCTGTGCACCCTAGGGGACATTTTTCTGCAGGCAGCAGGGGAGGGATGGTGAAATTGATCCCATGTGTGCTAGGACCTTTATGAGATCGAGAAGGAAAGGGGATGCTAAGCTCATCTTCAAAGTAGGGGGTGGGACTGGTCGAAGTAAAAACAAAACCTAAGGAGCCCCTGGAGCCAAAAGTGACGTTTCCGGTTTTAGTCAAGATGAACTTCCAAGGGGGAAAATAAACCTTGGGGGAAGGTTCCGGTGCTCCGATGGCCTTCTCTGTGTGTGGATGTTCACAGTGGGATCGTTTATGAGTTGGACGCAGGGGATGAGCTCATTCCTTCAAACGGCTTGAAGCGGAGGACGGTTTGAGAGTGCTCACGGGGCTGGGATGTGGCAGGAGAGAGGAAGCGAGAGCGGGGTGGGTTACCAGCTGTCTCTGGGGCACAGGGGATGAGCACAGTGTTCCCAGGTCCTGCTCTGAGGCAGGTGTCCCCCCACCTACCTGCCCTTGAGTCTGAGCTTCAGGGCACAACGAACTGTTCTTGGGTTCTCAGTTTGAAGGGGCAGTCGCTCCGGGAGGGCACATGCAGGAACACCCCACGGAAACAGGAGCAGGGCTTTCAGAGGAAGGCTCTTTCTCCTGCTTCTGCTGTTTCCACAGGCCACACGTACGTTCTGTCACCACCTTTTCTTGGAGAAGGGTTATCAGTTGGGTGATGGACATCAGAACCAGCGCGAGGGAACCCCAATATCCCAGCAGTTTTCCTCCGCACTGGCATTTTCCGATTTCGATGAGGTTTCGTAGAATCATCTGCCTCTTTTACAGAGAGAGAACACAAGAAGGCGAGGGGCAGAGAGAAAGAGAGACAGAATCCCAAGCAGGCACTGCACCCTCAGCACAGAGCCCGATGGGGGGTTTGAACTCATGAACTGCAAGATCATGATCTGAGCTGAGATCAAGAGTCGGATGCTTAGAGAGCCTGGGTGGCTCAGTCAGTGTCCGACCTCAGCTCAGGTCATGATCTCAACGGCTTGTGAGTTCACGCCCCGCGTCGGGCTCTGTGCTGACAGCTCCGAGCCTGGAGCCTGCTTCGGATTCTGTGTCTCCCTCTCTCTCTGCCCCTCTCTGCTCATGTTCTCTCTCTCTCTCTCTCAAAAATAAATAAAGTTAAAAAAAAAGAAAAGAGTTGGATGCTTAACCAGCTGAGCCACCCAGGTGCCCCAAATCATTTGACTCTTAAGCTAAATCTGTCTTTGCAGCTGGTACCAATATTCCCATTTTCCAGATGGAAGAATGGAGGTGCAGAAAGGCTGAACGCATTGCTGCAGACCACACAGCCTGCGAGGGGTGGGGCCGCATTGTCCTCAGATCCTGAGTCCTGTCCTGGTGGGCACCTCCTGGTGCCTGACGGGGAAGAGTTCCCCTGCCTCCACTGCTGTCCTCTGCTGTCCTCTGGCTCCACCTCTTCAGGGCTGGCCTGCACACGGCCTCAGCCGAGGCCCCCTCCGGCTGCTCCCCGCACCAGCAGCCTTGGTCAGCACCTGGGATTCATTCAGGGGAATGATGGGGGCAGAAGCAGCCAATGGTAAGGTTCAAGTGTCACCCTCCTGGGTCGTTTGCCCCTGAGCAAATGGGCAAGTCCCGTTCCACTGTGGTGCCTTCTTCATCCCTCGGCCGCCACGCCATGCCGAGCCATCAGACCAGGTAGCAGCTCTCCAGACTCACTTCAGCAGCCACAGACACAGGACGCAATCTGCCCCTTGACTCAGGCCGGGACCTAACCTGGTGCAGGGTGAGCAGGGCCTTTGGGCCTGGGGTTGAAGCCTGGTTTCTGAACTTCCTGATTGTGTGACCTTAGACAAGTCACTTCACCTTGGGTTGGTCACCGAAGCCTCCCTGTCCACAAGATTGGGGATAGTCCCGGCAGGCATGAGGGACTGTTCAGGGATCAGTAATCGTGTGCATAAGTGTAGAGCACAGCAGTGCCCGAAGCGTGGTCATTAATTCCAGTAACCACCATCGTTTATCGAATGCCAGCGAGACGCAGGTGACCTCTCATATCTCTTCATCCTGAAACGTTTATTGAATACCTACAGTGGGCCAAAAACCGTTTTGAGTATTGGGAATACAGCAGTCGGCAGCCAAGGACAACCTCCTTCCAAAGCTTATTATGTTCGCGCGTGTGTGTGTGTGTGTTAAAATAAGTGAGGTGTAGTGTGTAGTAAATGGGATAAGCAAGAAAAGGGCATGGGGGACACTGATGAGTGGGGTGATTCTAGAGAGGGGCAGGGAAGGCCTCACTGAGGAGATAACGTAAGATCTGAAGTCCATGAAGCAGTGGTTGTCTGGGCCGAATGTCCAGGCTATGGGATGCCTCAGGTGTAGGGCTTGGTGGCTCCAGGTGTGGTTTGCTGGTGAGTCTGTCCTTCTTCTGGCTGGCTTTTGTCTCAGGCTCGTTGCTTCACAGCTGCAGAATGGCAGCTGCTGCTCCTGCCATCACATCCTCTCACGGCTGCGTCCAAAGCAGAGTGGAAGTGTGGCGGGCAGGCAGAAGGCCCTTCTCTTCCTGTGCCTATGCCTCTCTCTTCTCTGGGGGAAGAATTGCTCCCAACATCCACCAGCAGACATCCTTCATCGTGTCCGTTGGCCAGAAGTGGCCCAGACTACCCATGTCCCTGAAAGAGAGGAACCAGGTTGGCCTGGACTGACTTCATCTCTTGGCGCTGCTCTGTTCCTTTCTGGGTAGGGCCGGGGTTCAAGGGCAAGGAGGGGAGCAGTGCCTGCTCCAGGTAGGTTGTCCACGTCTCAATTTACTGATGGGGAAACTGAAAATCACAGAAGAATTGGGCCTTGCCTCACGGTTTCCCAGGAGTAAAGGGCAAAATCAGGATTTGAATTCAGGCCTATGGAAGGCAGCACAGCCTGCTGGTTAAATGCCTGGGCGGGCCAGCTGCCGACCGTGTGGCCTTGGCCACATCATTTTACCTCTCCAGCCTCAGTTTCCTCATCAGGAAAATGGGGGAAACCACAGAGGAAGAGAGAGTATTAAATGGGATAATGCATCCAGTGCCTGGATTTAGGAAATACACCATACACTAAGTGACCAATTAATTTCATGAGTTATTATTCATCTCATCAGTGGGAATGAATGCACACTTTTCACTGTGCTGGGCTGCTTCTCACAGCTCAGTGTCCTTTCCCATAAGTGATTTTTTTCCCCCTCTCAAATGCTGGTTGAATTCTAGCAAGTGATTGAGGCAGATTACCCTGTGGTTGATAGGACTGTTATTACAGTTCTGTGATAAAGACTCTGTTTTATTCCCACGTGAAGAAGGATTTATGGGGAGGTGGCAGAGAGGCAAGGAGGTTTGTTTTCATCCTCAGCGTGCAGAGGGGGCAGCCGCAGACAACCGTTGCTGTCTGGGTGTCACGGGGCTCCTCTTGACTCTCTCCTCCCAGAATCTTCAGGTCTCGGAGCTGGAGAGCCCGGGTGGGGGAGGGGAGCGACGGACTGCAGGCCACCGCATGAGCTGGGCTGGAGCCTTGGTGTGGAGACCCCAGGCCCTGCAGTCAGAGCACAGAGGAAGGGGCCCACTCTGCGGGCAGGGTAGGGGGTCCGGATGAGAGCTGCCCACTCTGTGCCCAGCCTGTCTCACTGGCCTCCCCCAGGTCTGAGCCCCCTGCCTCTCCCACTCCACCGCTGTCTCAGGGTGCACACCCTCTCCTGAAGGATCTCCAGGAAGTGGCCCCCTCTGCGGGCCAGTAGTCTTCCTAAAACTGGAATGAGTCTGAGCCCATCTCTCTCCTGGTCTAAAGGCCAGGCTTCTCGGCCTGGATCATGGTCCCCCACTGGCTACTGCTGTCCCTTTCCTTCCTTCCCTGCAGTGCTTCAGCCAAGCAACCCTGCGGGACTCCTGGGGGGCCCGGCTCTGTCCAGATTCTGAGCTTTTGACACATTCCTGCCTCCTGCCCCCAGAATACGTCCCCTTTCCCAGAATGACCCTCTAAGGCCTTCGGGGCTCAGGGGTCATATTTCTGAGACACTCTGCCTGAGGTCAGGCTTCCCAGAATGGACTCTGAGACCGAGATATCCCTGATGAGGTTTCTAGATGTGTGCCTGTGGTACACAGAATGATGACCCAAGACGCCCACTGCCTCTTCCCTGGAGCCTTCCATGAGCAGGGGCTCAGCTGTGAGGCACCAGCAGCCTTCCATGTCCATCACATGCAGATGTGATGAAGTTAAGGCTCTCGTGACAGGGTAGACTCTCCTGTGTTCTCTGGGTGGGCACAGTGCAGTCACGAGGACCCTCAGAACAAGGCGGCAGGAGAGTCAGAGTCAGAGAAAAGGTGGCGTCCCGCCGGGAGCAGAGAGAGGTGGGAAGGTTCTACCCTGCTGGCTTTGAAGATAGAGGAAGGGGCCATGAGCCCAAGAAGGCAGGTGGTCTCTGGAGGCTGGAGAAGGCAAGGAAACAGGTTCTCCCTAAGAACCTCTAGAAGGAATGCAGTCCTGTCGACTCACTTTAGACTCCTGACCTCCAGAGCTTCTAGGATAATGAATCTGTGCTGTTCCAGGCCACTAAGTGTGTGGTCATTTATCACAGCAGCAGTCCCCTGCCCTGGGCTCGACTGACGCTGGTGACGGTGCTGGGCTGACGCCTCGGCCGGTCCCGCGGGAGCACTGGGGCTGCGCTGGCTTTGTCGCGAAGGGAGGCTGGGCTCTGGCTGTTTCGCCTGCCCCCTTCTCCCGTCCCCGCACGGAAGCTGCTCCAGGGGGAGGCCGTTCCTGGCAAGGGCTCAGCTGTGAGCCACCAGCAGCCAGCACTCCCAGTACCTGCGGATGGGGACCCGGTGAGCTCGTCCTGTGGTCCCACGCCCATGGCGAGGGGCTGGGTGAGCTCAGACTTGGGGCTGGGTGAGCGAGTACACACCGGGGAGCCCGTCCCAGCCTCGGCTGCAGCCCACCCGTCACCTCTGGGAGGGCGCCTCTGCGTTCCTCCCGGGGCACGGCTGTGCCAGCTAGCCCCACGGCTTGCCGGACGGAGCGGGCCACTCTGGAGGTAAGAACAACAGCCAGTGTTGCCTGACTGCCTCCGCAGTGCCAGGCACGAGTCTGAATGCTCCAGGTTTGCGGACCCACGCGTCCCCCGCAAGAATCCAAGTGACGCGGGTGTGGCTGCTGGAGGCAGTTCTGTAGATGAGAGAGCTGAGGCGCAGAGAGGTGAAGTCACTTGTGTGGAGTGACAAACACCTAGCAACCGTCACTGCCAGGGTTAGGCTTGAGCGGTCCGGAGCCTGTCCCCGTAACCAGCACACTGTCACCTCCCAGACGCACAGTCCTGCGTGTGAGAGCAGACCGAGCGGGCCATGAACCCACGTCACCTGAGAGCTCTCCCAGCCATGGAGCGGTGCTGGGGCAGGAGGGGGCAGCTCACAAGGGCTGGGTTGTTATTCCCAAGCCCGTCCTCAGAGCCTGCTGTTTCTGGAACATCCATCTCTCTGACGTTTCTGGGTGACTGTTCCCAGGTGCCCCCTGAGAGCTATGAGGGCCTCACAGACGCTGTCCTTTCTAATGGGGTCCACTTCCACCCTCCTATCCTAAGCAAAGCGTGCTCCCCTGCTTCTTACCTGTAACCCTGGAAAGCCCCTCTCGCCCCTGCCCTGCCCCTGCTTGGTTGACTCCTGCTCACCCTCCAGTCTCATCAAGAAGATGTCACCTCCAGGAAGCCCTCTGACCACCACCCTCGCCCCCAGTCAGGACCTTGCACCTTCTCTGCATACTCGTGGCCCCATGAGCCGCCCCATCACGCTCTGCTCACGCTGTTCTGTGAAGGTCTGTTTACTGGTCTGTGTGCCCCTCTGGTGAGACCTTCGGGAGCAGGACTATGTCTGGGTTGTCCCTTGGTCCCCTGGCCCAGCAGGGGCTATGCCTGCCCTCAGCCAGTGCTCCCTGTGTTTGTAGAAGGAAGGGCAGCTGAGGTGATAATGTTGTGACCCGCTGGTGTGGGTGGCAGTGCAGGAGACCCCTGAGGAGGCAGGAGACCCTTGGGAGGGCAGGAGACCCGTGGGGAGGCAGGAGACCCGTGGTTGGTGGGAGACTTCCAGGGAGGAGGCAGGGGGTCCTTGGGTGGCAGAGTGGACTTAGCCTTGAACCTAAGGAAGATGGGAGGTAAGGGACCCTGGGGCCAGAGCAGGCTCTCCCTGGCTGAAGCGGGTGCTGAGGGGCAGCCGGGGGCGTGCGTGGCCCCTACTGTGTGAAGCGTACATGAAAACCTGAAATGTAGAGGTTCTCTAGGATGTTAGCATCAGGGGTCACCTCCTTCAACGCCTTCCTTTCACTGCACTTACAACTGTGACCCCGGGAGGGAGAGGGACTTCCCCAAGGTCACTCAGCAAGTTGGAGGCCGAACTGGGGCAGGGGATCTGGAATGTTCCTGGCCTGAATTGGTGTGCCCTTCAGGGTATGTCAGGGCCTCTGTAGCCTGTGATGCCCCCCCGCCTCCCCCTGGAAGTTCCTGTCACCTCCAGGCCCTCCAATGCTATCTTCTGTCCCTCCCACAGGTGAACCTGGTGCTGGGGGACGGCCGGTCCCTGGGCCTCACCATCCGAGGGGGAGCCGAGTACGGCCTGGGCATTTATGTCACCGGCGTGGACCCGGGCTCAGAAGCAGAAAGCAGCGGACTCAAGGTGAGCGGCCTGACTCCCAGAGGAGGGGGTGGGCACCAGGGCCGCATGCATGGGGTGAGGGCGAAGGAGCCACATGTGGAGCTCCGTGCGGCTGATTTCGGTCAGACCTCCAGCGAGGCCATGGGCACCCCACCTTGAGGACCAGTCCCGGCCAGGAGTCCCCCTGGCTGCATGCCTCCAGTTGGCAGCTCAGAGCAAAGCAACAGGGCCCACCTCCCAGCCTCCCGAGCTGGTTTCCTAGCTCTCCTCGGAGCAGTGCAGCCTCCCATGCGGTGGCGGGCAGTGGGCCAGCCGAGCTCTTCGTGGCTGCTGCTTTGCAAACGCTGTCAATGGCTGCGGTGGCCCCGACTTCAGGTTCGTTCTGGAGCATTGACAGGGAAGAGAGGAGAAAGCGGGAGCTGGGTTAGGGTTGCACCGAGCAGCTCCCGGTTGGCGTTCCATCAGGGCAACCAGCAATTATTGAAATCATATCGTTCGTTCTCATTTTAAAGAACACTAACTGTGTGCCCGGTACTGCTCATTGGCTTCACACGCGTCTCACTGAACCCTCAGGCTGCCCCTTGGGGTAGGTGGCTCTTACCCACATTTTCCAGTCGGGGAGGTGGACACGGAGAGAAGAAGGTGAAACAGACTTCCCAAGGTCACGCAGCTGACACGTTGCAGAGCAGGACTGAGCCCAGGCCGTCTTTGTTCCACAGCCCGTGCTCTCAGCCATTGCACTATACCACCTTGCTGCCAGAACTTGCTCGGAGCACTGGAGGGCTGTGACACTGAGTGAGGCAGAGGCGAGGACCCTGGGCCCAGAAGACAGATGGCCTAATGAATGGGCTAATAAGTCCTGATGCCGGCCGGGGAAGCCAAGGCAGCAGCAACGGGAGCAGTAGCCGTGGGCATGGGTGGCATTTGAGCCAGCCTTGCAGAATGCAACAGGTTGGAGGTAGAGGGGCTGGGGAAGAGGGAGCTGTCACTGAGATCATGGGCAACTAGATGGCTGGGGAACGAAGCACAAGATGAGATGCTGTCTCTCTAGCAAAGGGCCTCGAATGCCCCACTAACTTGTGGGAACCCGATTCTCTATGCAGATGCGAAGAAAAGGTCAGGAAGGGTCATGGCAGATCAGAGTGGCCGTCAGCAGAGACACCCCCCCCCCACCCCCGCCCCATGCCGTGTAGTGGTGGGAGGACTGGAGTGGGCGAGAGGAGGCATCTGTCAGCTTCTTTTAGGACATAGGATTTAATCGGAAGAGCTCTGGGCTTGGAGCCTGGAAGGTTGGGTTCGAATCCCAACTTCGCTGTTTTTGCTCTAATAGCTGTGACCTTGGACGGTTCCTCCCTGTGTCTGTGCTTCCCTGCCTTTGCCCAGATAAGCATAATAGAGAACACCACTGTCTGAGGGTTGTCGTTGAAAAGATGAGAAGAGAAAGCTGATAATAATGGTAATAATAACGTCAGTAATTGTCTCTGTTATGGGCTGAATGCTTGTGTCCCCACATTCATATGTGAGTCCCTGACCCCCAACATGATGGGGTTAGGAGGTGGGGCCTCGGAGAGGTGACAAGGTCATGAATAGGAGTAGTATCCTTATAAAATGGACCCCACAAGTGAGGACACAAGAAGTGGGCTATCTGCAAGCCGGAAGAGGGTCCCCAGCAGAACCCGACCATGCTGGCACCTGACCCCAGACTTTGGGCTCCCAGAACTCTGAGAAATACATGTCCACCGTTTGTAAGTCACCCGGTCTACGGCGCTTTGTTTTAGCAGCTGGGACAGCCTGACACAGCCTGCTGTTTCTCTGGCTCTTTATGCCGTGGATCCGTGTACCCACTGCACCCCTGTGGAAACGTGTTCCTCAGCCCGTTTTACAGGCACAGCAGCTGAGACTCAGAGCGTCACACAGCCAGTGGGAGGCAAAGCTGGGACTCCCATGCGATAGTTGGGGTTCTGGTTCTGGAACCGTGCTCGTAACCAGGCCAGTCGGGCGGGTGATAGAGGCCCCACAAGTGCTGGCTGGGTCTCGTTGATTCTGCAAGGCCCTGGGTCTGAGCCCGTGCTGTGTTCTCAGGGAAAAATGGCACCTTGATGGGATCCCCAAGAGGAAACAATCTCACAGTAGTCTGTGCGCACGTTTTGTTTAAGAAGTTTGTTATTTTGGAATAATTTTAGATTTACTGAGAAGTTATAAAGGGATTTCCCATCCTTCGTTGATCCAGCTTCCCCCAACGTCAGAGTCTCCCATAACCACAGTGCATTTGTCAAGGCTCAGAAGCTGACATGGGTACAGCACGTTTCCACAAACCACACACTTTATTTGGAGTCACCAGTTTTTCCACTAATGTGGTTCACTCGAGCGTTATGCGTTGCATTTGGCTTGTATGCAGTTTTAATTCCATTTATTCCTCCCCCCCCCCCCAACCACCACCAAATTTCAAAAAAGATTAATGGCAGTTTCTAAGCACGGAATACAGTTTTTGTTTTTTGGGTTTTTTTTTGTTTGTTTGTTTGTTTTTTGACGTTTATTTATTTTTGAGACAGAGAGAGACAGAGCATGAATGGGGGAGGAGCAGAGACAGAGGGAGACACAGAATTTGAAACAGGCTCCAGGCTCTGAGCTGTCAGCACAGAGCCCGACGCGGGGCTCGAACTCACGGACCGTGAGATCATGACCTGAGCCGAAGTCAGACGCTCAACCGACCAAGCCACCCAGGCGCCCCTTGGTTTTTTTTTTAAATAAATGAGTGAGGAAATCGGGGAGAAGAAAAATGAGGGCTGAGAGAAAGGGATGAAGACAGAGCAAGGGTCTTTTCTAGAACACTTGCTAGAGGCAAGACGCAGATTTGGTTAGAGCTTCCTGGCAGCCGATGCAAAGAGAGAAGCAGGTCCGTGACGTCTGTGAGATGAAAACAGAGCAACTGTGCTTTAGAAGCCTGGCTGTTCCTCTTCCTGGGGCCTGAGCGCAGTTTCCCTCCGGTGTCTCTTGGAGAGAATGCTGTGTGATGATGTAAGCGGTGTCCTCAGTGACGGGAAATGTATGAGCAGATTCCACCCTTGGTGGCGGATGCGTTCTGATGACATCCATGTTAAAAGAAAGCGGAGAGAGCAGGAAAGATGATGTGTTAGGGTCCAGCCTGAGAGCACTGAGCACATTTTCTCTCTCTGTCTCTGTGTCTCTGTCTCTGCATCTGTCTCTCTCATTACTGACAGATGGTCGCTTTTATTATCGTGTCGTCTACTTACTGAGGAGTCACCGTGTCAGGAACTGTGCCAGATGCTTCACGGTGTTACGTGATTTTTATGACAATGTGTGAGGAGGGAATATTCTCCTCCCTATTTTGCAGGTGGCAGATCCGGGAACAGTGTTAAGCAACGTGCCCAAGGCCACCCAGCTAAGAGGGGCTAGGTCTGCACCCCCAGCGGCACAGGCTACCTTCGTAACCGCTACTCTCCACCGCCTCCTGGTGGTGATAGGTGTCATTGTCTCCAGCTTACAGCTGAAGAGGTGAAGGCTCATGGAGTTTAGGGTCCAATGCATTCTAATGTCAGAGCTGGGATTTGAACCCAGGCCTGACAGAGCCTTGTGCAAGGGGGGACAGGAGCCCTAGGGCCTGCCGCTGACCAGCTGTGTGAGGGTAGGGGTGTCCTTCCCGCTCTCTGGGCCTGTCTCCGTGCTTGGACAGTGAGGAGTCGAATAGTCAGCTAGATGATTCGGGAGGCTTTCTCCTAGATTCGCACCTTTTTTTCCGGCCTGAGACTGCCCAGACACCAGGAACCACAGCCACAGAGAGACGCCAAAACAGGTAGCCCACTGGCAGATCCCCCTTTTATGTGGAAGGAAGGGGAGAAGGAAGGCGGGGAGGGATGGAGGCAGGGGACATTACATAGAGGTAGTGGCTGTCCGTTCTGCTTCTCCTTCCCTTCCTTCCATTTAATCCACAAATATCTACTGAGGACTCCTGTGTGCCAGACACTGGGCTCTCCCTGTGGCTTCTGAGCTGAGCAAGACAGAGTGTCTGACCTCCAGGAGCTTTCTTTCTAGTGGGAAGATGGGGCCAGGTGGGGAGGCAGAATTACCCAATTGTTTGTTTAATCAAACAATCAGGGTAAACAACAAGATGGCAAAGCCCATGGAACCGTGTGGGTGTATGACAGGGGAGACCAGCTCTCATCTTGGATATCTGGGAGGACTTCCTGGAGAAAGAAACATTTCTGTTGAAATTCAAAACAAGAGGAGAAAATCAGTGATGTGAAGGAGGAAATGAGAATTTCCGGCAGAAAGAACAGCAAATGCTAAGTCCCTGAAGTGGAATGAAGTGTTCCCTGATGCCAAGGAAGGCCGGTGTGGCTGAACGCAGAAAGCCAGGCGGAGGAGAAGGTGCCAGATGATGCTGACAGAGTGAACAGAGCCAGCTCACACAGGGTGTGTAATTCACCCAAGACTGTGCAGCCATGGAAAGATGATGCCCCAGATCTGCAGTTAGCAGTATGGAAGGATGTCCAAGGTCTGTTATTAAGTGGAGAACACAGGCTGCAAAGCCACTTATCTGACAGGAGCTCATGCAGGCAGTAGATGCAGGTGAAAATATGCGCAGAGAAACAGCCACACGGACCTGTACCGAAACATCGGTGTGGTTATCCGAAAGTGGCGACATTACCGATGACTTTTGCCGTTCGTTACATCCTGCGTGGGGTCTGCATGAAGCGAATATTGCTCTTCTCATCATGAAAACAGCAACAGTTAAAGCCATTTCCCATCTTGAAGCAAAGCAGCAGAAAGATATTCCGTAGAAGTTTTCCAGTCGCTTCACTTTGCTTCTCGGTGGCAGGCAGGCAAAGGCTTTATTTGCTCATAAAATGCCTGCCTTTGGTAGAGGCCTTTCCTTTCTCGGTTCCCGCCGCAGTAAGGCATTTTATATTCCCTGCCACTGTTTCACGCTCCCCTCCAAGTTCCCTCAAATGTGCTAAGACCTGCCTACACTCGCTCGGGCATCCAGGACTGATTAATTCCATTTATTGCCAATGCACTGTCAGTAGAATCAGGCATATTGAAATGGAATAAAGGGGCTTGGCTTTGTGGGTGGTGGAGCCAAGAACAGGCTTTATTTGTCAACAGGGCTCCTTGCTGCCGTGCAGAGCTTTCCTGGGGCAGAAATGCTGCCTTCTGCCTGGCTTCCAGCTGCTCGCTTAGCTTCTGAGGGCCGTGCGAGTCCAGGGGAGGGCAAGTCAACTGCTAGGAGGAGAGGGTCTTTAGGAGGAGGTCAGGCGCTTCCCAGCACTTACCCTGGGGGTGGCCGGGTGGAGCGTGGAACTTTCCCACCCTCTCCGTAGGGGCTGACTCCCCCTTCTGCGTGTACCTTTAGGCCTCTTATTCCTTTGCACCTGCCCTGCCAGCTTCTAGCTCCCACCACAGAATGGGCCCTAAAATCTTGTTTGTTCCTTTGAGGACAGCCAGATCGACTGGCATTTAAAAATAATAATGATGGTAGTTGCTAGTTATTAACCAGTTATTATGAATCAGGCACTGCGCTAAATAAACACTTTTGATACATTCCTAAGTAATCCTTCCCATGGTCCCACGGCGGGCATCAATAGTGCCATTTAATAGATGAGCAAGTGAGGCTCAGAGAGGTGCAGTTACTTGCTCGGGATCACACAGGGATCTGGGGCCCCTGGCCACATGCTTTGCTGTCACCTCCCTTGTACCCTAACTTGACCACATGTCAAAAGAATGCATGAGGTGCCTGAATGGCTCAGTGGGTTAAGCGTCCAGGTCTTTTTTTTTTTTTTTTTAATGTTTATTTATTTTTGAGAGAGAGAGTCACAGAGCACAAGTGGGGGAGGGGCAGAGAGAGAGGGAGACAGAATCCGAAGCAGGCTCCAAGCTCTGAGCTGTCAGCACAGAGCCCGATGTGGGGCTTGAACTCATGAACCATGAGATCATGACCTGAGCCAAAGTCAGATGCTTAATCTACTGAGCCACTCAGGCGCCCCTAGTTTTTATAATTCTTATTTTTTTTAAGGTTTATTCATTTTTCAGAGATAGACAGAGCGTGAGCAGGGGAGGGGCAGAGAGAGAGGGAGACACAGAATCCGAAGCAGGCTCCAGGCTCTGAGCTGTCAGCACAGAGCCTGATGTGGGCCTCAAACCCACGGATCATGAGATCACGACCTGAGCCAGAGTTGGATGCCCAGCGGACTGAGCCACCCCGGTGCCCCAAGGGTCCAGCTCTTGATTTTCAGCTCAGGTCACGATCTCAGGGTCATGAGATCACGCCCTGCGTCAGGCCCCACGCTGAGCATGGAGTTTGCTTAAGATTCTGTCTCTCTCTCTCTTTCTCTCTCCCTCTCTCTCTCTCTGCCCCTCCCCCACTCATGCCCGTGGGCTCTCTCTCTCGATCTGTAAAAAAAAAAAAAAAAGAATGCAGAGAGGGGAAACGAAGGACATTTCTTCTTAGAAGTCACCACGCTTCTCAAGCCCACTGTGGCTGTCCTCCTCCTGCCTGGCTGCAGCCTTCACTGCTGAGGTCATGCCAGGGAGGCCCCTTTCGCTCCCGCTGGTAGGAGTAGGTTGCCATCCTGGCTAGGGTTCGTCAGAGCAGGATCTCTGTTCCCAAGAATGTCCCGCTTTTTGGGTCATCACTCTGCTGCTTGCGGTTGTGGGACACACTGTATCTGGTGCAGCGTCGGTGGCTCGGTGGCTGGGGACGGCCAGCTGCTTTGCGGATCTGTCCTGTGTGCTCGTGAGGGAGTCCACACCGCATTGGCCTCACTGGTGGAGCCAGCTGGGGGCAGGGGGCCGACCCTCCTCAGCTGGGCTTTGCCAGTGTCTGCTTTCCCAACTCTCCTCTAGACTGAGCCAGGCACCCCCCCTTGGCCGACCACCCACCGGCGGCAGGTGACCTCCATACACGGGTCACCTCTGAGCACTCCCCACAGCTCCGGGAGGCGGGACCTCTTTCATCCCATTGTAAATGGGGAGTACTTACTTCATGACTGTCTCTGGGGGGCAGAGCCTGGCTGTGCGTTAAACGCTGTGTGTCCCTGCCCGCGACAGAGCTGGCACACAGTAGGTGTTTGGGAAATATTTCTTCACTGAAGGAGTGAGTCTGGCCGAGGCAGGCCCTGAACCAGGCCTTTTGACCCCAAAGCTTCAGTCACCAGAGCTTCGATCCTGACCATGGTTTCATTTGCATCGTGGCCTGAGCACAGCATAGAACCTGCAATGGTTTTTGTTTTTTAAGGAACAAATCCCACTGAGAAGTGTTAGTGATTTTCACACTCGCCAGGATGCAAACTGATCAGTCAGACCCTTGCCTTCAGAGAGGCTGGCCTTTGAAGGGAGCTGAGTAGCAGCCGTGACCCACAGTGGGGTTTGCTCATCCCGGGGCCCTGTGGGCAGCGGGTGCCTGGCAAAGAGTAGGTGGCGGGAGTCTATCTCTGCTGACAGATCCCAGCCTCCCAGCCTCCCGTTTCGTACGCGGGGAGGCTGAGGGCCAGCAGGAGGGGAAGGGACTGCTGGAGGGTCACGGAGAGGTGGGCCAGGACCCCACACAGAGCCTCTACGTCATCGGGCAGTTCGACCTTGCCAGCTGACTGTGTTTCCATGCTTCCCTGAAATAGCTCTGCTCGGACACAAGAACAGGTTTGGCCAACTCTCCAGGGCTGCCTCCTGCTTGTTCTTGGTGGAGGAAAGGGTGTGGCTCCTATCTATTACTGTTTCAAGGGAGTTTTCGTTTGTGATCATGGCTGATTTTACGGCAGTCCTCATGGGATGGCAAAAATTCAGTATTCGTCTTTATATAATTCCTGACAGTAGAAAAAAATCTTACGTCATTAGGGCACATTGCAAACAATTCTCGGTCTATCGATGCTAGAACTTAAACGAATGGACCAATTTCTTGAAGGATGTAAACTACACCCAAGAAAGATAAATAGAAAAGCCTGGAGTTCTAGGTATGTGTCAGACAAATTGAATTTGTACTGAACAACCATCCAAAACAGAAAACTCAGGCCCAGACGCTTTCACTAAATGAACCTTTTTGAACAGTTAAGGAAAAAATACTATGCAGTTTCTTCCTGGAAATGAAAGATGAGGCAATGCTTCCCAGCTCATTTTATGAGGCCAGCGTTCAATCACACCAAGACCAAACACATACGAGAACACTGACCGTTCCCCTTCAGGACGTGCTGAGTACAAAAATACTCAACAAAGTAACAGCAAATCCAATCTTTCAGTCTGTAAAAGGGATGTGTGCCGTGACCAAGTGGGGATTTCTTTATCCAAGGAATGCAAGCCTGAATCAACATGTGAAAATCAGTGTTGGGACACATGGGTGGCTCAGTCTGTAGGTGACCAACTCTTGGTTTTGGCTCAGGTCATGATCTCACGGTTCGTGAGTTCGAGCCCTGCATTGGGCTCTGTGCTGAAAGTGTGGAACCTGCTTGCGATTCTGTCTCCTCTCTCTGTACCCTTCCCCTGCTCACGCACATGCTGTCTGTCTCTCTCTGTCTCTCAAAATAAATAAACCTAAAAAAAGAAAAAGAGTGTTATTAGCAGATGAAAGGAGAAAAACCATAAGGACAGAAAAAGCAATTCACAAAATTCATCGTCCATTTATGATCAAAACTCTCAGCACACTAAAATCGAAGGGAACTTCGATGACAGACGTCCTCACAAACCTCCAGCTAACATATGTCGTGGTGAAAGTGTTCAGGATCCGTTTGTAAATACGTATCCACAAAAAAATCTTTTCTTCCAAGAGAGATAAAGGCTTTCTCCTGAAGGCTCTCTTCTAGGATTGGAATAAGGCAAAAACGTCTTTCTCGCCACTCCTGTTCGGTATCATGAGAAGTTGTCATCAGTGCAAGTAAGCCAATAAAAAGAAATGAAAGGCACACAGATATGAGAGGAAGAAATGAAACCCTATTTACAAAGACTGTCTACATAGGAAGTTGCAAAGAATCTCCAAAAAGGCTCCTAGAACCACTAGATGAATTTAACAAGGTGGAACGATAACACAGTCAGTGTACAAGAATCAGTTGTTTCTACAAACTGGCAATGAGTCACTGGGATTCAGAGTTCGTAAATACAGTTTAGAGTAGCACCCGAAATCATGTAGTTATAGATAACAGAGTACGTGTAGCACTTATATGCTGACGGCTGCGAAACAAAGAAAGAAAGAAATGGAGAGAGACACTGTATTTGTGGGTAGGAAAGTTCCATGTGATTGACATGTCAGGCCTTCCTAATTTGGTCTAGATTCAGCACGATCCCCGTTTCCAATTCTAGTAGGTTGAATTTTGAGAGAGAGAGAGAGAGAGTGTGTGAGCAGGGGAGAAGAGCAGAGAGAGAGAGAGAATCTTTTTGTTTTTAATTTTTTTAATGTTTTGTTTACGTTTGAGAGAGAGAGAGAGAGTGGGGGAGGGGCAGAGAGAGAGGAAGACTCAGAATCCGAAGTAGGCTCCAGGCTGTGAGCTGTCAGCACAGACCCCGACGCGGGGCTCGAACCCACGAACTGTGAGATCATGACCTGAGCTGCAGTCAGACGCTTAACTGACTGAGCCACCCAGGTGCCCTGAGTGAGTGAGAGAGAGAGAGAGAGAGAGAGAGAGAGAATCTTAAGCATGCAGGGCTCTATCCCTCGACCCTGGGATCATGACCTGAGCCAAAATCAAGAGTCAGATGCACAACCGACTGAGCCATCCAGGCGCCCCGCTAGAAGGCTTTTTGTAGGTATTTACAAACGGATTTAAACATTTAAACGGACAAAGAAACTAGGGGAGCCAAAACAATTCTCAAAGGGAGGAGCACTGTCAGAGGACTCATTACCTGATTCCAAGCCTTACATAAGGCTACAGTAAGCAAGATAGCGAGGGCGGTATTAGCGAAGCAAAGACACGGAGACCAGAGGAACAGAGCAGTGAGTCCAGATAGAAACCTACACGCAAATACCTAACTGAACTTTGGCAGAAGCGCAAAGGTAATTTTATGGAGAAAGGACGGTCTGTGTGCAAACAAATGAACTTTAACCTAAGTCTCACACCTTACATGAAAACTAATTCAAAATGGAGAAGACAAAGTTATAATACCTCTAGGGGAATACATAGGAGAAAATCTGTGTGACCTTGAATAAGAGTTTGTGTCTATTTTTTATTTTTAAATGTTTATTTATTTTGAGAGAGAGCAAGGAAGGAGCAGAAAGAGAGGGAGAGAGAGAATCGAAAGCAGTCTCCATGCTTGGGGCAGAGCCCGACCCAGGGATCGATCTCGTGAACAGTGAGATCGTGACCTGAGCCAGAATCAAGAGTCGGATGCTTAACCGACTGAGCCACCCAGACACCCCAACAATTTTTAGATATAACCTCGGAAGCAGGATCCATAAAGGAAAACATTGACAAGTTGGATTTTATTAAAATTAAAAACTTTTGCTCTGTGGGAGACACTTTAAAGAGAACAGAAAGGCAAAGCCACAGGATTAGAGAAGAAAATAGGTTCTAATCACATTTTTGACAAAGGACTTGTCTCAAGAATTTGTAGAGAATTCTCAAAGTTAGCAGCAGGCTTGGGAGACACAGTTTTGTACAGAACTACAATGGCGGATACATGGCTCTGTGCACTTGTCAGAACTCACAGAACTATATACCGCAGAGTGGATTGTTTTTTTAATATTTTAAAAAAATTTTGTCATGTTTATTTTTGAGAGGGACATACACACACACACACACACACACACACACACACACGGAGTACAAGTAGGGGAGGGGCAGAGAGAGGGAGACCCAGAATCTGAAGCAGGCTCCAGGCTCTGAGTTGTCAGCACAGAGCCCGACGCGGGGCCCGAACTCACGAACCATGAGCTCATGACCTGAGCCAAAGTCAGACGCTTAACCAACTGAGCCACCCGGGCACCCCGGAGTGGATTTTATCGTACATAAATTTTTAAAACTCAGCGCAGCTGTGGGGGTATAGAAGGAGCACAGACTGGGCCAAATGAAGACCAAGGAATCCAGCCGTATTACAGATGATTCACAGCACCACACCGAGAGGAACAGGGAAGAAAGGCACTCGCCTAAGTCATTTTGAAAAACATTGTTTTGACTGATACTGTGACGCAGAGACAAGGGGAGCTGCACAGAAACACTGTATTCCAGTTGGCAATTTTTTTTTCCTCTAAAGGCATACACATTAGGAATCCTGAAACTACTTCATTTTAGCCAATGAGAGCCAGATCTGCACTTTCAGAAAACATGACCAGTAAGGAAAAGGGGGGGGGGGGAATCCTTGTGAGGCTGAATTAGTCAAAGGTATCAATAGGGACCCATTTACCAAAAAAAGAAAACAAACTGTATATGTGAACACACACAGATAAATAGATCCGGCAATAAAGCTGTGACTTAGTACACGTACATATAGTTCTTCGCTCCATCCATTCAGAAGGGCTGGGAGCAGGGACACCCCAATAAAAATGGGTGCACCTAGTGCCCAGATCTTGGTTTCTAAGTATTCTTTTCTTTTTTCATTCTTTTTTCTTGTTTTGCACGTTTATTTATTATTTTTGAGAGACAGAAAGAGACAGAGCACGAGCAAGGAAGGGGAGAGAGAGGGAGACACAGAATCGAAAGCAGAGAGCTTTCAACTGGAATACAGTGTTTCTGTGCAGCTCCCCTGCACATTTCATCAGATTTCCTCTGAGCTGTCAGCACAGAGCCCGACGGGGAGCTCGAACTCACAAACCGCAAGATCATGACCTGAGCCGCAGCCGGACGCTTAGCCGACTGAGCCCCCCAGCCGCCCCTCTGAACACTATTTTCTAAATAAAAGGAACCAAGGCTCTTTGTAGGAATGGTGATTCCAGATGTCAGGCAGGGAAGGTACAAGATAAGCCTGGGGGATCTTGTGGTAGGTCCCATAAAGTACCCGTGTGCTACAAAATCAGTCACGGAACTATTCCGCATATCAGCTACACACAGAGCCTCGCGGAAGAGCTCCCAGTGGCCAAAGGAGAATGCAGTAAATATCCATGAGTCTGTACTAATGTAATTACATAAAGAGCTGAATAAATAAATAAGGGAGAAGCAACAATTCTTTCCTAAGGAAAAATTCCCATTAATAATCGTGAAAGGAATACGGGAAGAGGAAACCACCATTAGAACATTACATTATAGGAACAACTGTCACAGGCGAGATGCCCCCGTGGATGTTAAATAGCGGGCAGAGGTTTAGGCAGAAACAGGATTTGGGGGTTTTTTGTTTGTATTTTTTTTGTTTTGTTTTGTTTTTTGCATTGTTTGAAAATATCTCCACCAATATATTTCATCGTCATAAAATGAGTAATAATGAGTTTACAGTGGAGAATGCTGGCAGATACCAGCTTGGCTAAGTGTGTATTTTTTTTTTTTTTTTTAAATCTTTACTTCTTTTTTTTCTAGTTGTAAACACAGTTGTAGAAAAGTCAAGTCATAGCCCTGACCGGGGTTGTAGTGACCGTCCGTCCTCCCTTCCGTCCAGCCCCAGAGTGTGAGGACTGTCACCAGTTGGCATGTCTTTCCAGACCTTTTTTCTGTCTGGCCTACTGTACACACAGAGTCTCGGGGACCCTTCTTGTTCCTTCTGTTCCTTTTATGACCCGACCATCAGCTTCTTAGAAAATCGCCTTCCTTTTTGGTCCAAAACCTGACATCCCTGGTTTTTCACATTTGGATTAAGTTGTTGCCACTACAGAGCATTGAGATGGCCCTCCTCAAAAATCAAAGCACAAAAATGTAGCAGAGGTGTAGTTTAGCACGCTTGTTTTGATCACTTCTTAGTGCTGTGATTTAATGCCTGCAGTGTCCTCTCTTCTTCTGCCAGTTAGAGAGGAGGGGACATGCCACGGAGAAAGGGCGGCATGTCTCCTGAGCCTGCCTGTTTCCTCGCCTTCCTTGGGTGTGGTCTGGGGAGAGCCCATTGGCCGGGTGGCAGAGGGGAGCGGCCACGTCCCTCCCCGCCACACCCCAGGCCCCCACGGGTCTGTCCTGCTGCTGTGGGAGCACCGTGGACATTTGGGTGGGTGCCAGGTGCTGGCATTCCGGGGGACACAGCGAGGTGTGTGTGACACAGGACCTGATTTGGGTCCTCCACGTGCTCTGCGTGGAGACTGTGTTGAAGGGGCCGGTGGGAGCGAGAGACAGCGGCGGCGAGGACTCCTGGTGCCCCAGGTGAGTGTTGGTGAGAGAAACACTGACAGCAAACCCCCACCAAGGGATCATTCTAGGCCCGGCACCCCGCTCAGTGACTTTTATGTTCCACCTTAACGAATCCCCAAACAGTCCCTGCAGCAACTACAGGCCGTGTGTATCCTCCTTCATGGAAAGATAAGCACACGGAGGCTCAGAGAGGTAGTCGCTGGCTCAAGGTCACACAGCAAGAAAGCGGTAGCGCTGGGGTGGGGATTGGCTCCAGGATCTCGCCTGTTATTAGCCACTTGACCTTTCAACCCTGAATTAGTGTGATGGCAGCCGGGCACGGAGCCTCCCTGCTCCTGCCTGTGTTCTCCACTGCTAGCAGATTGGGGACACCTCCCCATTGTTTCTGCACACTGTGCTTTTGGACTTGGAACCTGGAGGAGTCTTCTGGCTCTTCTGAAGATGTTTAAGTAAAAACACGGGGAGGGGCGCCTGGGTGGCCCCGTCCGTTAAGCGTCCAACTCTTGATCTCAGCTCAGGTCATGATCTCAGCGTTCATGAGACTGAGCCTTGTGTCATGAGATTGAGCTCAGAGCTGGCTTGGGATTCTCTCTTTCGCCCTCTCTCTGCCTCTCTGCCTCTCTCTCTCTCTCTCTCTCTCTCTCTTTCTCTCTCTCCCCCACCCACAAAATAAATAAACTTAAAAAAAATAATAAAGCCTGGTGAAAATGGCAGAAGGTACAGCAACATGAGAATAGTAGTAATAATAATAGGGCTCAATAATGATAGAAGGAAGTAACTTAGGGCAGAGCAGTCTTCTAGCTATTTCTACTTCACAGTAATCATAATGGTAATCACCAGCAATTGGAGAGTGCCCCCTGTGCCAACCAGGATGCACAGTGAGTGCTGTGCCCGCACTGAGTCATCTAGTCCCCCCAGCAACCCTGTGAGGGGACACTAATATCACCCTCATTTTAGAGATGGACAACTGAGGCCCAGAGAGGTTAAGTAGCCTGCCTAAGGTCACACAGCTAGTAATTGGAAGGGCTGGTATTCGAACTCAGGCAGGACTGGCACTTAGTCATAGAAGCCCCTTTGCCACCCTTCCTTCCCCTCCGAGTGGTTCTCAGGCAAACTGGGGGAGGAGCACAGGACAGAGCGATATTCCTGCAGTGTGCATAATAACAACCGCACGAAAGAAATCGCCTGTTGACCACTCACGGTGGACCCGGTCCCGTCTGGGTGCTTTCTGAATCGTGCTGTGCTGTCCTCGCCACCGCCCCACGAGGAGGTGCTGATCGGCAGTCACCATCCCCGTTTTCCGCACGAAGGAGCCCTGAGGCTCAGTGAGATTAAGCGACCCGCCCCAGAGCCCGTTCTTGCTTGGCAGGGAATCGGTGATTCAGACGCAGGGCCTCACCTCTGCACTGTCGCCGGCCGCACGGCTGAGCACAGCCGAAGGCCCGCCATTGCTAATGCGGCTTTGATTTTGTGTCGGGAAGGGCTTTGTCTCTGTTTCTCTGCCTCCAGATTCTCTGTCACTGATCTGCTGACAGCTCTTTCCACTCCCAAGGACAGCAAGTGATCACGTCCTGCACGTCAGTGCCATTTCATGAGGCTGGCTGCGGAAACTTTGGTACCCTTGTGGTGGCAACCCACAAGAAAGAATACTTAGCGGAGCTGAGGGCTGTTGAGCGGGGTCTGCTGTGGGTCAGGAAGGGGGACCCGGGGCCCGGATGGTTGGATGCTTGCTGTCCCCACCCACATGAGGGCATGGGCCTGGCTCAACTTTTAAGATTATTTATGTAAGAATTTATGAGTAAAGGCATGCTTTAGCAAGAAGGTGTTATTGGGGGGGGGAAATTAATAATAGCAGATAGCAAATAACTACCATACCCACTGTGTGCCAGGCAGTATGACATCATTACTGGGCGCTGTCCCGTGGTGGTTAGATGCAGGCACTTTGAAATCAGAGTTACTGGCTGTGTCACTCTGTGTCACGGGACTCGGTTCCGTCATTAGTAAGGCTGGGATAATACCTCTAGGAACGTCATGAGCGCATAGCCAGAGAATCTCTGTAAAGCACTTAACACAGATAAAAGTATACAAAACACGCTGGCTTTAAAAATGATTTCTGGGGGCGCCTGGGTGGCTCAGTCGGTTGAGCGCCGACTTCGGCTCAGGTCACGATCTCGCGGTCCGTGAGTTCGAGCCCCGCATCAGGCGCCTGTGCTGACAGCTCAGAGCCCGGAGCCTGTTTCAGATTCTGTGTCTCCCTCTCTCTGACCCTCCCCCATTCATGCTCTGTCTCTCTCTGTCTCAAAAATAAATAAACGTTAAAAAAAAAAAAAAATTTAAAAAAATGATTTCTGGTTGGGGTGCCTGGGTGGCTCCGTTGGTTAAGCGTCCCACTTCAGCTCAGGTCGTGATCTCGCCGTTTGTGAGTTCGAGCCCCGCGTCGGGCTTTGTGCTGACAGCTCAGAGCCTGGAGCCTGCTTTGGATTCTGTGTCTCCCTCTGTCTCTGTTCTTCTCCCGCTCACACTCTGTCTCTGTCTCAAAAATAAATAAAGATTACCAAAAAAAAAAAGATTTCTGGTTTTCAGTCTAGCCCCACATTCGTCCTGTGTGTGGACGGGAAGAGTGAGGCTCAGAGAGTGGGAGTGATTTGCCCCGGGGTCACGTACCAAGAAGGGGCTGGCCATGGTCGGGCGCCTGGCTGTCTCTCCTCTGACCCCCACTCATGCAGCGTCCACTGTGGCCTGGCTCCCAGGTGAAGGACCCATCTGGTGCTGCCTGTCCATGATGGAACAACTCCGGTATTCTTTCCAATTCCTCACTGGTGTGCCAGCCTTGGCCCCCCAGGGCCCGCTCGGGAGGGATGGTGGCAGAGCAGCCCCTGATTACTTTGGGGACTCGAAAGTCCCCTGGCTCCTTCGGCAAGCAGTAGGATAAGAACTTCTATGTGATTGCTGAGCCCCCACTTACAAAGGTCTGGCTCTGCTGCCCTTCCAGAGCTTTCCTTGGGGCTGCCTCTCCCTGAAGCACAGTGGCTGCCCCTCGATCCTGGACAGGGGTCCACGAACTGCGAACCTCAAAGTTGGTATCTTGCTTCCCTTCCCAAGGACTGCAGAGGGGACAGTGTGCTTCCTGTCAATTCCAGGCTTGCATGCATGAGCACTGTCTCACTCTCTCGCTCCCTTTCTTTCAGTAAATAAATATAAATATATATATGTAATAATACCACCAGCACCTGTGCCCCAGGTATGGTATTCTCAGGATGCAGTGAGGTAATGCGTGTAAAGCCCAGTGCCTGGCACATGATAAGCACCCCCAAAACGGAAGCTCTAATTGTGTGGGTGATTTTCACTAGCCACACAAGTGTGGGTGCTGGTGGGTGAGACCCGGGTGTAATGGCATCTGAAAGTCTCCGGCAGCTGATGAGTCTGGGCTCATGAACATCTTCCCCCGCAAGGAGCCAGAAGGTGATTGCTTCCTCAAGAAAGCCAGCACATACCAGGTGACTGTCTCAGCCTCTCCCCCCTGGTTCTGCCGCATTCTCCAGCCTTCCTTAGGATACCCTCTTAGCTGGGTTTGTGACCTGGCCTCTGAATGGGTGGTTAATAAATTGCCTGGCCTTTAAAGGGGCCCCTGCCAGGGCAATAATTGCTCCCAGGCAGGCTGCTCTCAAAGAGAGAAACACTTAGTTTCCGCAGGGAGACCTATTAGGGCCGGAGCCCAGCTGTGGCTTGCCCTGGTCACAGGATAAGGTGAGAGCGTTCATTCAAGTGCCCAGGGCCCCCCTGGACTGTCCTGTCCACCGGAGGGAGACAGCCAGTGAGGGCTGGCTGCAGGTCTCCTAATCCCTCATTCCCAAGTGGCTGAGAGAAGGGCCTGGCATTGCTGACTGGCAGCTGCTGGCAGGGGTGGGGGGGGTGGGTGGTCGTCAGTGGCCCTTCTGGCTTCCACATGCCATGCCAAGTTCAATGCCTGCACCTTGAGAACGTGCATAGTTTGCTGGATCTGACGAGCGTGTTCTCTCATCTCCTAAGGGACGTAATTATCAGTGAGCATTTCCTCGGCCCCAGCTGGGGGATAGGGTACAGGTGGAAGGCTTTGAGAGAGGTTGGTAACCGTACTGGGCAGTGCCTTGGACCCTTGACCGTGCACACGAATCATCAGTCTTTGTCGAGTGCAGAATATGATTCAGCTCGTGTGGCAGTTATCAAGGCTGCATAACCACGCTGTCACCACAGTCCTGCCCACCCTCACTGAGGGCCAGAAAGTAGCCAGGGCACGGCAGGGAGGGTCTTCTTGGCTCCAGGATGTCTCAGGCCACAGCCAGAATGCTCAAAGTCTGGACACTGGAGCCATTAGGAGGCTCTTTTCCTTTTGCGTCTGGAGGTTGGTATTGGCTGCTGGCTGGGGTCCCTGTTCTTCTCTGCAAGGGCCTCTCCATGCCGCCTTTCCACAGAGCTAATTTGGGTTTCTTCCTCCAAGCGATAGGGGCTTAGAAGGTTTGTCTAGAGTCACAGGTCACTGGGAGAGAGGCAGGTCGAGCTGTGTTCTTTTTGTGCCCCAACCTCAGAAGGCATCAAGCAGCGCTCAGCTGGGCTCTGTTGTTCACAGTGGGCACAAGCCCATGCAAGTTCACAGGGAGAGGAGTTACTCCTGATTGGTTTCTTAGGACCACTCTAATAAACCATCATAAGCTTGGTGCCTTTAAGCAACATAAATGTATCCTCTGGCAGTTCTGGAGGCCAGAAGTTGCAAATCGTGGTGTGTCAGCAGAGTCGTGCCCCCTCCCAAGGCTCTGGGGAAAACCTCCTTAGCCTTTTGCAGCTTCTGAAGGTGGGGGGGGGGGGGTGTCCCGGCACCCTTGGTTTGTTGTTGCACTCCCCCTCCCCCGCCCGGCTCTGTCTCCAGCTTCACACATCACATGATCTTCCTGGAGGTCTCTGAGTCTCCACCGTCCCTCTGCTTCCTCTTCTAAGGGTACCGGTGATTGGATTCAGAGCACACCCCAAATCCAAGAATGTCTCATCTTGAGACCCTTAACTTAATGACATCTGCAGAGGCCCTGTTTCCAAACAAGGTGACGTGTTCACAGGTACTGGGGGCTAGGGCCTTGGGTGCATCTTTTGGGGGTACCATCCAAGCCAGCCTTCTGATCGGGAGCGTCGAGGTTCTGAGAGAGCACATGAGATGTGGATCTTGCTGTGGTCGTTTGGGGGACTGCAGTCTGCCTCAGCCGACTTGGGGTGGAGCCTGAGATGCCGCACTTCTCACACGCTCCATTCCTAGGTTGTGTGGGTCCATGGCCGACACATGGAGTACAGGGATACAGAGCGCCTGCTCTCAAATTGCCGACAGGCTAAGGAAGAAGGAGGAGGAGTAAATAGCAAAGTAGCCATATACTGTTAACACTGATACTACCCAGCTCTAGAACAGCACACCTCATGCCCTGTTGTGGGCACTTTGCATGTATGAGCTCCTTTCACCCTCACTGCAATCTTATAATAAGGGTTCTTATCCCTGCTCACAGATATGAGGCTCAGAGAGGTTAAATGACTTGCCCAAGGTCACACAACCAGGAAGTGGTGGAGCCAGGACTTGAACCCAGGCAGGCTGGGAACTGAGTCCATACAGTTACCAACCTGCACTGGGACCCTGGGAGGGAGCTGTCAGGCCAGGACAGAGAGCCAGGTGTGGCTGCAGAGAGGACACTTCTTCTCTCGCTGTGTCTTACTGGGCATTCAGTCGGTCAGCAATGACTTGCTGAGTGCATGTGCAAACCCCTGACATGCACGCAGAAAGGCAAAGCCCATGCTTTCTAACCTTGTGGAGAGTGCAGCGTGGTCAGGGTGGTGACTGGGACACGAAGCCAGGCAGACAAGTGAAGGAAGGGATCTTCAGGGAGAGATGAGCAGGAACAAGGCACAGAGACCTGGGATGGTGGGCAGTTAGGGGCACAGGCGTGCTGGGGGTAAGGAGGGATGGAGAGAAAGGAGAGGCGGGGCGAGGGGGCCATGGGATAAGGCTCCAGCATCTTTTCTCAGACCTCAGCAGTTGGCCCAACAAACCTAGAGGTAGCACCTGGATTGAGTATATTAAATCCAAAGTCAAGGAGCTCTTTGCTGCCAGGCAGACAGAAGAAGGCCTGAGCTTTCAGAAGGTTGGGTGTCCTGAGACCCAGGTGGGGCTGTGTGGTGGAGTGATTACCCCAAATCCTTTGGGGAACTTGTTGTTTTTTTAGTTTCCTTCCCTACCCCCCGCCCCCCGCTACAGAAGTAACAGATTCAGCACATAACACGCACACAAACAGATGCAGAAGGTAGAACCAGATGTCCTTCCTCCTAAAGACAGCCATTATTAGCATTTTTTATTTCTTTAAATATAATTCACATACCATAAAAAAAACCACCCCTTTTTAAAATGTCCGAAGCAATGGTCTTTAGTATATTCACAGGGTGGTACAACCATCACCTCTAATTCCGGAACATTTTCATCATCCCCCTCAAAAAAAAAAAAAATCCTATACCCATTAAGCAGCCATTCCACATTTCTGACCCTGTAGATTTGCCTGTTTGGGACATTTTATGTCCGTGAATCATAAAGACGTGACCTTTCTCTTAGCACCACGTAGCACACATCAGTAAATGCCTTTTATGACTGAACACTACCCTGATGTGCGGCCATAGCGCATTTATCCATCCAGCTCTGGTTGGTGGACACTCGGCTTGTCTCCGCCTGTTTGCATCTCGATGTAGCTTCCCTTCGTGCCTTTCTCTGTACATTTCTACACGATCAGTATTATACGGCGTGTTCTGATGTGCATCCCACACTTTGAAACCTGCATGTCCCTCCTGCAATTAGAAACTTCCCAGAAATGCAGTTTGTAATAGCTACATGATAATATCCCATCCTGTGGCTGAATTATAATTTCCCCAACCATTCCCCTGAAGTCAGTTGTTTAGTTGTTTCCAATTGAAGTCAGGTTTTAAAAGGAGCAACGAATGAGAGGAACCTCAGAGGATTTTTCCAGAAAGGCTTAAACTGCCTCCAAGCCTGTGCGTGCCAGCAGGCTGCTGAGCTCAGTGGGGGGACGGGAATGATTCACCCCAAATTATTAAGAGACACGCTGGTTTGGCCGGGTGGTATAAAGAAGGTTCTTCTCCAGGGTGGCACAGCACAGTTGCCAAGGTTCCCGCCCACTCTTCCCCAGACCCCGAAACATTGAGGGAGACGTTAAGCCATGCCCCACCCCCCAATTTTTACATTTCCTTCGAGGATTGTTTTTCTTTTCCCCCTCAACAATATGATCTCCACATATAATCTCAAAAGCAGCAGAAAGTGAATAAAGAGCTTGAAATGAAAATTGCCTCTGTTATCTAATCTAAGAATGATTCTGGAATATCAAGAACTTGTTTTTAATTTCTGAATACGGTCTAGTTAAATAATGCCATCAGGTTTTATCCTTTGGAAATATAATTTCTCTAATTAGTCCGAAAACCTTAGGAGTTTGGCCTTTCATAGTATGTTTTCTTTGATCATTTCCCAAATAAAAGGGGAAATACATTTGTATTGAGACGTAAGTGACACAGAACACTGCTCGTGTTTAAGGAGCACAACGTGTTGGGAAAAAATAGTAAAATAGCCTGGACGTCACTCCTCAGAGACAACTCCTATGAACATTTGGGCATATTCCTTCTCTGTCCCTTTATTTTTTTTTTTTTAATTTTTTTTTTAACGTTTATTTATTTTTGAGACAGAGAGAGACAGAGCATGAACAGGGGAGGGGCAGAGAGAGAGGGAGACACAGAATCTGAAACAGGCTCCAGGCTCTGAACTGTCAGCACAGAGCCCGACGCGGGGCTTGAACTCACAGGCCGTGAGATCATGACCAGAGCCGAAGTCGGACGTTTAACCGATCAAGCCACCCAGGCACCCCTCCAGCTAAACTTTTAAAAAATTACAAAACAAACATTCACTCACAGTAGAAAACAGTGAAACTTTAAAAAGGGGGGGAGGTATATACAAACTGTATAAATCGTGCTCCTAAAGCCCCGTACCCTTAAAAACCCATCTCAGGCCCTCAGGCTATGACTGGAAAGTAATCACCAGTAACAAGGTGTTGGGCCTCTTCCCAGGCCTTCTCTCCACATGTGTAACTAAGTACCGATGAATAGGTTTCCCTTATTTAAAAAAAAAAAAAAAAATGAGATCACGTAAACACTCTATACCTTACTATTCTGCAAAGGTCCTCTGGACACAGAAGAATCTTAATGCTACCTGGTCATGGAGGGCGGGGCAGAGTAAATAAATGCCAATTTTATTGAACTACTATTATGCATGTGAGCAGGACACCTGGGAAGGGCAGACAGAAAAATCGTCACACTAGTTTATACTTAAGTGCAGGATTTTCTACATCTTCTCCAGTGAACATACTTTACTTTTGAATTTGGAATTCAGGTGTTAAGATAGGATGTAAACATCGCCATCTCTTGGCGGTCCTCAGCTGTATTAAAGGGACAGAGAAGGGGGGGGGCGCCTGGGTGGCTCCGTCAGTTGGGCGGCCGACTTCGGCTCGGGTCATGATCTCGCGGTCCGTGAATTCGAGCCCCGCATGGGGCTCTGTGCTGACAGCTCGGAGCCTGGAGCCTGTTTCGGATTCTGTGTCTCCCTCTCTCTCTGACCCTCCCCTGTTCATGCTCTGTCTCTCTCTGTCTCAAAAATAAATAAATGTTAAAAAAAAAAAAATTAAAAATAAATAAATAAAAAGTTTAGCTGGAGAAAACTAAAACTACTCTACAATATTATTCTTTATGGTTTTATACTATCACTGTATGGATATACCATATTGTATTTGATCAATTCCTAGACATTTAGAAGGGAGTCCAAATAATTATTATTATTTGGGGGGGGGTAATTCTTTTGTTTTGTGTAGTTGTTGATGGGGTTCTTGAGCAAACGGCTCAGCAAGTATTCTTGAGACATCGTTGGTGCAAAAAGGTGATTTATTAAAGCATGGGGACAGGACCTGTGGGCAGAAAGAGCTGCACGGGGGCTGTGAGGGGTGACTGATTATATACTTTAAAGTTAGCGGGAGTTAGGGAGAGCGTTAAGTCTCTAAGGAATTTGAAAGCAAGGCTTTCAGGACCTTGAGGGGCTAGCTGCTGTTAAGATAAGGTTACTTTTAGTCTTTAATAAAACAAAAACATTAAGGAAGTAAGGCAGCCATGAGCTGCTTGAGGAGGGTCACGCTCTGTGTGTTTCAGGTGTCTGACAGAGGGCTGCATGCTGTAAGATTTACTTCAAGCTACATTTCTCTTGCCCTTGTTTCCCTCATCAGTTGTGATGACTTTCTTGGGGTTCATTCCTAGAAGTAAAGCTGCAAGGGTTTTTGCACCATTTTGCCAAACATTTCTTAGCAAGTTTGAACCAAGGTGGCCCCAGCTGGCAAAGTGCCGGGTGTCCCTTTAGCCCTTCCTCACCCAGATGGGCTGTTCAGTGTTCAGCTCTATTTGGCTGAGTGCCTACTGTGTTTTGAGTGCCGCCCACGTAGTAGGCAGAATAGAGGGCCCCGGGGGTGTCTCCCTCCCCCCCCATCTGGGGATGTGTCTACATCCCCAGAACCTGTGACTGTGTTAGATAATACGATAAAGGGGAATTAAGATTGCAGATGGAATGAAGGTTGCTCAGATAGATGGGGAACTGATCCTGGATTATCCAAGTGGGTCCAGTGGAATCACAAGTGTTCGTAAAAGCTGGGAAGGAAATCAGAAGAGAGGATCAGAGAGATGGCCATGGGAGAAGGACTTGGCTGGAAGAGGCTGGTTCTGGTGATGGAGGAATGGGCCACCAGCCAAGGAATGTGGGTGGCTTCTAGAAGCTGGAAAAGGCAAGGAAAGGGATTGTGTCCTAGAGGAACACAGCCTGCTGCCATCTTGATCTTAGCCCAGTGAGATCCGTGTCAGACTTCTGACCTGCAGAACTGTAGGATAATAAGTTTGTGTTCTTTTAAGCCACCGGTTTGTGGTAATTTTTTCACCTATAGTTTGTATGGGAAACTAACACAGTACGTACCGTATCCCCCAACACCCGCAGGTGCTGGCCCTCAGGAGGTGCTTGGTTCCCGTCCGCATGGTTCTGTGTTCACTCATTTGCCCAATCTTACAAGACACAGAGGTGATTTTAGAATTGCCACATGCATACCTCTGGGCAAAGCAAACCTCCTAAGCTGAGTTTCTGCAATTTTTGCAGTTCCTTTTGTCTTTAAACAGAGGGTTTATAGGCAAAGGATGATGTTACTTGCATTATTTCTTTTTCTTCTTTAGCTTGGTTCTGTTATCCGTTTGAAACAGATTTATTGGTTTCTCCTGAATTCAGGAGGGATTTCCCCATCTGTATTGATTTAATTTTACATTTTGAATAACTGAAACATCAAAACTATTCCCCAAAAGGTGTACTCAGTGTATCACTTCTCCCCCTCTTCCCCTCCCCCCCTCCAGGTGCCCACCCCCTCCTTGGAGGTCACTAAATAAACCAGATTGTGTTCTGTTCCTGATTCTTTGTGCAAGTAACAAGCAGATACTTGTATACTTTCTTCTTTCTTATTGGATAGGTAGGGCGCCATAGATCTTCTTTTGCCCTTGATTTTTTCAAAATTGAGTATCCTGGCAATCCCAGCATGTGAGCACCCAGAAATCTTTGTCATTCTTTTTCACAGGTGCATGGCCCCCCAACCGTGTGGCTGCACCGTGCCTCATTCAGGCACTCCCCTCTATATGAACATCTAGGCTATCTTTTCTGTATGTTACAGTTACAGTGTTGCAAGAATAACTGCGCATATGTATTTTCTTTTGAATTTTTTTAATGTTTTCATTTATTTTGGAGAGAGAGAGAGACCCAGTGGGAGTGGGGGAGGGGCAGAGAGAGGGAGACACAGAATCTAAAGCAGGCTGCTGCCTCTGAGCTGTCAGCACAGAGCCCGACACGGGGCTCGAACTCACGGGCCACGAGATCATGACCTGAACTGAAGCCGGCCGCTTAACCAACTGAGCCCCCCGGGTGCTCCATTCAAGAATTTTGGCAGTGTACCTTTCAGGCACATTTCTAGAAGTGGGATTTCTGGGTCAGGTGGTAAATACATAGTATATAGTTTGTCGAGGAGTACCCAGGCCCACCTGTAAGTTCTGCTCTACCAGCATTCCCACGTGCCTGCTTCCCCACCGCTCACTGACAGGTATTGTCCTGACGGGTATTGTGCAGTTTGTAACTGTCTCCAATCTGACAGGTGAGAAACAGTATCTTGATGTAGCTTTATCTTGCGATTTTCTTTATAAGTGACCTTAAACATCTTCTTTTTTCATGTGAGTAAGGACCATTTTTAATGGCTTTTTTTTTACCTTGTTCATGTTTTTTACTGTCCTTTTGCTATCAGAATTTTGCATCTTTTTTTCCCCTAAAATTTAAGAATTCTTTATATATTATAGTAATCAGCCCTTTGTCTGTGATCTGTGTTACAAATGTTTCTTCCTCCCTGGTTGTCATTTTCTTTTGACTTTGCTTATCGAGTTTTTTTTTCAGTGTGAAAGTTCCTTTTTTTTTTTTTATCATTTGGCTTAATAATCAATCCTTTCTTTTATTAAATCTGAGTTCTTTTTAGAAAACTTTTCCTTAGGCCCAAGATACAGAGGATTGTACCCATTTTTTCTTCTAATACTCGTAAGTACATTTTCCCCTTCGGATCTCTGATCTGTTTGGCATTTATTCTTGTGTAGGGTATAAGATATGGATCCATATTATCTCTTTTCCAATGGTGACATTCTTGTCCCTGTACTATGTATTAAAAGCACAGCTTTGCCACAGAGATTTGCAACGTCACTTTTATCATATAATCCACCCCCATGTGTCTGTGGGCCTATTTCTAGGCTGTTTTCCTGCCTGTTCTTCTACTCATGAGTCTGTGCCCCACCATTCGAATTACAGAGGCTTAGAGCAGACATTAGTATCTGGTACATCCTCCCATAGCTCTTCCGTATCAGAGTTTTCCAGCCATTTTTGCATTTTGATTTTTTTAATGCAAAATAAAAAGTTACTAGAGTCCTTCTCAGAGCCATTTTATTTTTTTCAAGTTTATTTATTTATATTGAGAGAGACAGAGACCGCGTGAGTGGGGGAAGGGCAGAGAGAGAGAGAGAGAGAGAGAGAGAGAGAGAGCATCCCAAGCAGGCTCCGTGCTGTCAGCACAGAGCCAGACCCCGGGCTTGAATTCACGAGACCGCAAGATCGTGACCTGAGCCAAAACCAAGAGTCGGATGCTAAACCAATGGAGCCACCCAGGCGCCCTGAGAGAGCCGTAGGATGATGGAGCAAAACAGTACAGAGTTGCCATATATCTTCCTCCCCATCCTTTCCGTACTCTGTTTCCCCGATTGTTAACGTCTTAGGTGTGGCACACTTACTGCAATGATGAGCCAGGAGTGATGCCTTTGTTACTCTTGTTATTTGCTATTTAAATTCATAGTTTACTTTAGGGTTCACTTCTGGTGTCGTACAGATTTTGGGTGTTTTAACGATAAATGTGGGATGTCACGTACGCACATGTTACAGTATCAGACGGCAGAGGGTCACTGCCCTAAAAAACCACCTGTGATTTACTTATCATCCCTCCCTCCTTCCCCGGCCCGCAGCAATGCTGATCTCTTTTCTGTCTCCATACTTTGCCTCTTCTAGACTGTCACAGAGTTGAAATGTACAGTATGTAGCCTTTTCAGACTTAATTACATGTGCCGGTTTTTCTTTCACGTGAACTTTAAAAAAAAAAAAATTTTAATGTTTATTTTTGAGAGAGAGAGAGACAGAGCGTGAGCGGGGGAGGGGCAGAGAGAGAGGGAGACACAGAATCTGAAGCAGGCTCCAGGCTCTGAACCATCAGCACAGAGCCCGACGTGGGGCTCGAACACGTCAACCGCGAGATCATGACCTGCACCGAAGTCGGAGGCTCAACCGACTGAGCCACCCAGGCGCCCCTCACATGAGCTGTTATATCAGCTTACCTAACAATAGCTTGTTGGTGTTTTCACTGGGAGAATGTTAAATTTTCAGTGGAGCGAGAAAGGGCATCTTAAGGATGCTGATTCATTTCCAGGAACAGGGGAGTTTCTTTCTCTTTGTCAAGTTGATTTGGAGTGTTTAAAGCTCTCATTGCCTAGTTGTCTCACACTTCTTGTTAAGTTTATCCTCAAGTACTTCCTGTCTTCTGTTGCTACAATAAATGGGGCTTCCCCTGCTGTGACATCTTCTGGCTGGTTACTGCTTCTGTGTGTAAGGGTGTGGGTTTGAACTGGAGAACTCAGATTCTTGAAGGCCCACAGCAACGCGAAGCAGGTGATAGGGCTGGGTCCTGGGAGGCCCTGGGCCCGTGACGTCTCTTCTCTACTCCCCGCCCCATGTTCTGTCTCCCAAAATGAGGGACTGAATAAGTGTGTGCCGTTTTCCAGGGTGTAATTCCAGCTGAAACAAAGTTGTGATTTGTGTTCTTACCTCTTTGCCTTCCATTTGATTGAAAAAAAGTGGGGGTGGCGGATATTCTTTCCCTGCCGCGGCATACAGAGCTGGACTGCTAGCTCCCAGCTCCCTACATGCCCTGGCCTTGTCAAACTAAACCTTTATATAAACGGAAAATGTCACCTGCCTGTCTACAGGCACCAGAAGGGGCAGGGGACTGCTTGCTTGTGTGTATGCTTGTTCATCGTTCATTGAACTGTTTATTCACTGGCTTGCTGAGTCTGTCAGGCATCTATTTGTTGGGTGCCTCTCACAATACCATGCCAGGCACACTGGCCCTGAACTCAGTGCTTACAGCTCAGCATGATCTCACCCGTGGTGAGTGCTGTAGGGCATGCTGCCTGGTGCTCTGGGTGGGGACCAGGTGTACCTGCCTTGGGGGGGGAGGGTGGTCAGAGAAGGCTCTTGACTGACACCTGAAGGTTGACTAGGAGTCATCTAAGTAAGGAATGGGGTCGGGGGAAACTTTGGGCAGAGAAACAGCATGTGCAAAGGCCCTGGGGTGGCCAGAGGCTCCATCCGTTCATAGAACTGAGACGTAACAAGTGTGGGTGGATTGGAAAATGCCTGGGGGAGAGAAGCGTGAGATGGATTAGCAAAGTAAGACCCCCCTCTCAGGGTAGGTAAGGGAGCTTAGTAGTCAGTGGGATGTTTTAAGGAAAGTATGACAAGACCAGATTTGCAGTTTAAATTGACCCCTTTGCCACATAAGGAGGTATATTAGTTAGGGTTTTCCAAAGAAACGGAACCAATAGGAGACAGAGAGATAGAAAGACAGATTAAGAGAAGTAAATTGAGATGAAATTTATTACAGGAGTTGACCCATGTGATTATGGAGACAGGGAAGTCCCACCATCTGCCATCTGCAATCTGGAGACCCAGGAAAGCTGGTGGTATAATTCGGTCCAAGTCCAAAGGCCTGGACAAGGGGAGCCGATTATGTAAGTCTGAGTGTGAAGGCCCCAAAATCGGGGGCTGGTGATATAAACCTCGGTCTGAGTCCTCAGGTCTGAGAATCAGCCACACTGCCTGCCAGGGGCAGGAGAAGCTGGGTGTCTCAGCTCAAGCAGGGTGAGTAGATTCACCCTTCCTCTGCCTTCTTGTTCCCCTCCACATTGGTCTCTGCCATGCACCTTGCTGAGGGCAGACTTCATTACTCAGTCTGTCACTTCAGGTGCTCATCTCTTCCTGAAACCCTCACAGCCACACCCAGAGATGATGACTTTCCGGCTCTGTGGGCATCTGTTAGCCCAGTCAGGCTGACACATAAAATTACCCGTCAGAGGAGCGTGTGGGAGAGGATGTTGATTGTGGAAGCAGGGAGGCAGGTTCGGAGCCATGACAGTGGTCCAGGCGGGGGTCCCTGTTGGCCAGAACCTGGGTGCCTTAGTGGAGACGGACGGGAGTGAATGGATTAGAGACTGTTTCGGAGGGGAAGGGGACGGCTTTTTGGAGGTTTGGGGATTGAGCACGGGGATGGGAGCCGTGTGGAAATGAAGCTGGTGTGACTAGGGGAATGCATTTTTAATTTTATGTAAATTTAATCCATTTAATTTTTTTTTTTTAATTTTTTTTTTTCAACGTTTTTTATTTATTTTTGGGACAGAGAGAGACAGAGCATGAACGGGCGAGGGGCAGAGAGAGAGGGAGACACAGAATCATCGGAAACAGGCTCCAGGCTCCGAGCCATCAGCCCAGAGCCTGACGCGGGGCTCGAACTCACGGACCGCGAGATCGTGACCTGGCTGAAGTCGGACGCTTAACCGACTGCGCCACCCAGGCGCCCCAAATCCATTTAATTTTAAATAAGTGCCTACTGTATTAGACAGTACCGATGGAGAATATTGCCATTATTGCAGAAAGTTCTTTTGGACAGTGCTGGTCGCAAGTGCCTTTAAGTCAACCTGATGTTAAATGGGCAAATACAAGTCTGGGGCTCAGAATAGCAGCTGGTCTAGGTTCAGATCGTGCTGTACAACTTGCTGGGTGTCCTTGGACAAGTGACTTCACCTCTCTGAACCTCACCACCCTCCTCTATAAAACAGGATATTCCATTCCATGCCTGGGGCGGTGCTGCGTAAGCTTAGAGCTCAGTTGTGGGTGGTGGGGTGGATACCTGTTACTCCCCCTGGGTTTGACCTTTGTAACTGCCCTGATAGGTTTCCTTGGATGTCAGACTCTCCTCTGGAAGGAGCTCTGGATTGGTTTCTCCACCTAGACTCTGACTTTGATGCGGAGTACAGCCTTGGGGAAGTGCTTTATCCTTTCCGGTTTCAGCTTTTCCATTGGCGGTGTGGGCGTTAGAGCAGACCGTCCTTGAGGGCTGCCCAGGTCCCTAATAGAATAAGCAAGTACCCACAACAACTGAGCTACGTCGGAAGAAGGAACCGGAAGGAGGAGGGACCTTCCAGAAGTCAGCATGCAACGGCTTTGCTGGTTCCATCCGTGGTATTTCTGGTTGGGTCCTGCCTCGTGAGAGTGCTAAACCAGAGGCTTGTGTGACGTGCTCGCCCAGGCCCAGCCCGTGCCCCCAGCTTGCTCCAGGAGCTTTCTGAGCATTTACCTTGACCTTTTTCTTTCTTTCTTTCTTTCTTTCTTTCTTTCTTTCTTTCTTTCTTTTAATTTGGACAAGGTTTACTGACTTCTGAACTGTTGGGAAAAACTAATGTTGTCTCATTAAAACTGCATTGCTCACTTGTACCAAAAAATACCCCCTACAAAAACCTGTTAAAGTTTCATGCCTGGCACAGAAGACTATTAAAGACTCATAATTGCAATAAAATCCTTCAGTGGGATTTGAGTCTTCCTTGTGGTAATGCTACAGTCAGCGGGGTCCCCACTGGAAGCTGCAAAAGCCATTTCAATAAAGGCTTCGGGAAGGAGGCAAAGATCACCCTAAAACTGCTTCCATCAGGGTCCTTGCCCGGCGGCTGGCAACGGGGCATGTGTGCTGGGGGGACGGACTCCCAGATCCAGTTGTTAGCAGGTTTCTGTCCTGACTCCCCCTGCTGGGGGGCGGAGGGGGTTGAGCTCAGAGCCTTTGCCATCCTGCCACCAGTTCTTCTAGCTCCTCTGTTTTCAGTCCCTTCACCAGGCAGGAATAGAGCACCTACTGTGTGCATGCCGAAAAGCCCATGCTTTGGGCTCAGGGGCTCAGCTCAGGGGTTGAGACATGGAAGAAGAATTGAACACAGAGGGATAGTCTGGTTTTTCCTAAAGGAGTTGTGACTGGCTCGAGCAGGGGCTTTGCAGGCGGGCAGAGCGAAGGCTAAATCCCAGCCCCTGGTCATTCCGCTTCCTGGCCTCAGTCTCCTCATCTGTAAAATGGGGATAACACTGTGTGCCTCGGAGATGTGCTCAAAATGTGTGATTCGAAGCTGAAGGCAGGGCCCAGGGAGGAGGCAGGTGAAAACAGAGGGTATGGTTTTGAGAGTCCCAGAGGTATTTGAGAGCCACTTCAGGGGTACACGCATGGTTTCTCAGAAACACAGCTAGCATTTATTGAGCACTTACTGGATGCTAGCTGCTGTTTTGCCTGCTTTATATGTGTCCATTCAGTAAGTGTGCACTCAGCACCTACTATGTACCAGATGCTGTCTTAGGTGCTGGGGCTACAGTAAAGGCTGGATTAAGTCATTTAACCCTGAAACCTATAAGGGTGGGCACTGATGCTATCCCCATTTTCCAGGGAAGGTGACTGAGGCACAGAGCGAGTGGGGAAATCACCCCAGGTCACACAAGCAGTAAGCGGCAGAGTCTGGGATTAGACCCAGAGGGCAGGCTCCTGTGTGTGTGCCCCTAACCACACGCCACAAGCCCTCCCACTTAGTGAGAGGTGGCCTTGTTCGTGTTTTGAAGGAAGATGGGCTTAGAGCAGTAGACGGATTCCCCTTGGGTCTCTTAGGGACGAAGAGGGGACCACCACCCGCTCAGGTGGGTCACTCCCAAGCCTGCTGACCACCTTCTGTTGCTCCAGGGGCCTCCTCCTGAGTGTTTCTGTGCCTTCCTCAGACCCAGAGGGAGTGAACTCCCACTTCCTGGCGATGGGTCAAGTTCAGGGGAGACCAGTGCCCTGTCCTCGCGGAGTGTCCCAGATCTGAGCCTGTCACTTGATGGGCTGTGGACGATGGACGAGTCTTTCCTCTCCCTGAAGAGAATGGGCATCCGTGGCCCGCCCCTTGCCCCTCCATCACTGGTGATAAACACGGTGGCCGTGGTGACAAATCTAATTAAGTCGCCTCTATCCGTTTGTCCTTCCGTGCCCTCCCCGTCGGCATCCCGCTTGCAGGCTGGACAGTATTAGACACTCGGTCACACTGCATGGGTCTCTCCTTCTCCAGGGGTCGTGTCCCGCTGAGCTCTGGGCGGTGTGGGTGTTTTCATGGTCAGTTAGCCTCAGAGTCTGGCCTTTGCCTTTGCCTCACGCTGTGGCCCTAGCCACATCCCCGTGTGGTCTGGGCCTCAGCCTCCCCATCTAGAAGACCCTTTGGAAGGCCCTGGCAGTCATAGTGTCTTTGCTTCTCTACTTGTCGCCTCAGCGGGTAAGAGTGCCTCTCTACTTGTTGCCTCGTTTACCTGCGTTGTCTAACTCAGGGCTGGCCTCAGCGGGTAAGAGAAAGTAACAGTGCAATGAATAAACACACAGAACTCTTAGTTTCGGGAGGAAAGAGCCCGATCAAGGTCTTTAAACATGCCACCTCCCACTTCACATCGTACAACCCAAGGGGAAGGGGCAGCGAATGGGCACGAGACTGGGACAGTGGGGAGGATGGGTTTCTCCCCTCCCGTCGCCATTTACCGAGCCAACGCTTGCCGAGAAAAAGGTGGCAGTGGTGCAAAGAAGCTGCAAAAAGCTGGGCTCAAATGCTGGCTCTTTTTTCCCATCCTGTGTGACCAGGGACCCTGAGCAAGTGGCTTAACATCTCTGAACTTGTCCCCTGCGTTTGGAAGGGAAGCAAATGAAAGGCGATCAAAGCCCACCACACGCTGCTGGTCCGGTTGGATTCTCATGGCCTCCTGGGCCTTGCTGGTAGTTTTGAGCCCATTTTACAGAGAGAACACTGAGACTCAGTGCACTCAAGAGCAGTGCAGGGCCACACTGCGCCTGTTTCACCGTCAGCAGGCTTCAGAACCGGGGCCCTCTTCCTGCTGCACCATGGGGATGGGACTCTACACCCCGGCGGCCCCATGTGGCTCTGAGCAGCCAGGGAGGTGCTGCATTTGTTCGAAGTGGCTTGTGGACTCTCAGTGACGGTGGGCATGCAGATCCCTGTGCTGACAGGGCTGTCGGACCTGGGAAGCTTTCCAGCAAGTAGAGGATGTGAGAAGCGGGCACAGAGACACGGGACTATCTCAGACCAACTCAGATGCCGTGGGCGGCTGCATGGGCCCCCGAAGCCAGCCCTGTCTAGAACTTCGGTTTTGAAACAGACCCGGGGAGAAGAAGAAAGACCGGAGAAGATTGGAAGAAGATGGAAAAGGTGGGCTCACGTACCCCCATCCCATGGGGGGGGTTTCCCCAGTGTGACTCCTGTTTCATACCTATTCCCCAAATGGGTCACACACGAGCCCCACGCTGCCTCCCACAAATCTGGTAGAGACATATTTATTTAACAGGCATGAAGGAAAAATAGGACTAGCATGGCAACCTTGTGGTTTCATGGATGTTAATCTTAGGGCGGGGCTGGAGGAAGTAGTGTGGGGGTAATTCACAGGGCTGAATAAATGACAGGTGCCAGGCTCAGCGCCGGGGAGAATAACTGGAGTTTGGAAGCCACCGGCGCCTGGGTGGCTCAGTCGGTTAAGCGTCTGACTTTAGCTCGGGTCATGATCTGACGGCTCGTGAATTCGAGCCCCGAGTCGGGCTCGGTGCTGACAGCTCAGAGCGTGGAGCCTGCTTTGGATTCTGTGTCTCCCTCTCTCTCTGCTCCTCCCCTGCTTGCCCTCTGTCCTCTCTCTCTCTCTCTCAAAAATAAATAAACATTAAAAAAACTATATATATATATATATGTGTGTGTATATATATATATATATATATATACACACATATATATATATATGATTCCTGTTGAAATTTGTTTCAGATACACCACGAGTACTTATTTTTTTAAAAACATTTATTTATTGTTGAGAGACCGAGCGAGACAGAGCATGAGCAGGGGAGGGGCAGAGAGAGAGGGAGACATAGAATCCCAAGCAGGCTCCAGGCTCTGAGCTGTCAGCACAGAGCCCGACGTGGGACTCGAACCCATGAACTGTGAGATCATGACCCAAGCCAAAGTCAGACACTTAACCGACTGAGCCACCCAGGTGCCCCACAGTGAGTACTTATTTTAGTGTATATACGTCCCATGCAGAGTTTGAGATGTTCCCCACCAAGCCTCTCTGGAGGGCTGGGTAGACCTCATGGAATTGAGTTGTCCTTCCCCCGGCTCCCCCTCCCCGGGACCTGCAGGGAGAGGCTTTTGCACAAAAGGATGCCCTGATATATCTGGTCTCTCAGATGCTAGTTCCTTTAATTAAACTGCTGGGATGGAAATAAAGTGTGTGAGGAAGATTAAAATTGATTCCTTTAGCTTAACAAAAGCCAAAGCTCTTGAGAGAGATACTTAAGGAGCCAGAACCCTTGAGCAGAGGGAGAGTACAGGCTGGGGCTGCAGCCCAGAGCTGGAGGGGCAGGTGGGTTGGCCGAGCGGGCCTGTGCAGAGGGCCGAGGTGGAGGCGCTAACACACGGCGGGCCGTGTCACGAGGTGGGGGCAGGGGGCCGGAGGGTGCTGGAAGCGCCTTCCATCCTCAGCAAGGCCCAAGTGCCCGCAGAAGTTCTTCTGCAAGCTCTGCTGCTAAGCATCTGAGAAAGCCAAGCCAGAGGCCAGGATGGGGCTGCGGAGGCCAGGGTGGGAAGTGGCAAAATCTGTACCTTGGTGCATAAGCACTTATTGAGCGCTTGCTGTATGCCAAGCCCAGAACCAGGTGTTGGGTCTCATCTCAGGCTCTTCCCAAGGAGACCAGCTGGGGCCGCCTAAGTTCTCAGGAGCCTGGGTTCACACCAAGGGAGCCCAAAGATGCGGAAAGAGACCGAGAATTGGAGGTATCTCTGGGGACACTGGGAAACGACACTGATGCTGTAGGCATGCGGAGGAGGACAGTTCTGGGGTAGCACCCCATTTTTACACCCAAGGAAACCGAGGCACAGAAGCTTTTGGGGGATTTGCTTGAGCTCACAGGGCATGGAAGTAGCAGAGTCAGGATTTGAACCCGGGTCTGATGTCTTTGAAACCCTTAACCCTTAGTGCTCTTCTGCCTCCTGGATCGTGGTAGGTCATTGAGGTTTTGGAGCAGAGAAGGATGTCGTGCGAGCAAAAAGTCGAGGGCAAGTTAACCTGGCACCAGGGCTGAGGCCAGTTTAGAAGTTAATGCGCGGAGGAGGGGTGCTGGCTCAGGAACCTAGGTGTGAGGAGAAGGAGACCCAGGTTGGGGGGCCCCCAGGGGTGGGGGGAGGTGAAGATTGGGTGACACCTGCTGAAGGGTTACCAGGGGGAGTAAAGGCAGAGGTGACGATGGGGCGGGTTTTCAGACCTGGGTGCTGCAGGCAGGGCTGGGGAGTGACGGCAGGATGGTGGCTTTGGACGCGTGTCCCCGGGCAGAGCTCCTGACAGCAGCTGAGTAGGAGAAGGCTCTAGGGCCTTGGGGCCATGTCAGCGTGGGTCTGCCTGCCTCCTTTCCACTAGCTCTGTGACCGCCAACTATTTACTTAACCTCTCTGAGCCCCCGTTTTCTCTCCGGTGGCATGAAGAGCAGTGATACCTCCTTTGCAGGATGTTGAGGATATTAAATAAGGAAAAAATGTACAAAGGGATGAACAAGGTACTCGATGCACAGTCAGCATCTGGTGAATAGTGGCTTGAACCTGGGGCTCCAGGCTGGTGTCCTCTTCTGGGCACCACTGGGCTGCCGCAGAGATGGTCCTGGTGCTGGGAACGGGTGTCTGACTTTTCATTCATCGGATGAATTTTTGTCGAAATCTCACTGTGCGCCGGGCCCCGGGGACCGTGTGGAGAGGCTGATGGGAGAACCCAATTACAGCCCCAAACTGAGCCCGCTCTCGAGTTGGAGCAGCAGGAGAGCAGGGGCGGGGCTGTCTTGCTCAGCACGGTGTCCCCGCACAGAGCCTGGCGCCTGGTAGGTGCGAGGTATATGTTGAAGGGGCTTGTGGGGGCAAAGGGGCGGCGGGCCTTCTCAGAGCACATCCGCGCTGGTGCAGAGGGGAGACGCCAAGACTGCATTTGCCTCCGCTTTCTGTACTGGAAACTTCCCACCTGCAGGCGAGGTGTTGAAGGAAAGACAAGAAACTGAAGACCAGGGTTCTGATCCTCAGCCTCGTCATTGCATCTTCTTCTCTCCTCCTTTTCTTCGAAATTCCCAAGTGGCTCGCCTTTTCCAAATTCTGCTTTGAAAAAAGCTGGGGAAACCCTCTGGGGTTGGTCCTGTGCCATAAGCAGGCTGGGAAGCTGGAGAGAAGGAAAAGAAGGCAGGAATGATCGGCGTTAGAAGGCTGCCCTTCAAGGCCCTGATGGGGAGCAGCCCTGGGCGCCCCCTCCAGGAGAAGCAGGGAAGAGAAACACCCGACCTTCCGTGTGGACCATTCTGGGAGTCTGTCGGATGCCCCACCTCACTCTAAGCCGTCTTCCCCTCCAGCCTCTTGTAATTCTGTCTCAGGTTTATTTTTATGGGGCAGCTACTTTTTTTCCTCTTATTTTTTTTTAAATCCTTTCACTAATGTGAAAAATGTGTTTTTGCATTACAAAATAAAACTGCCTACTTGTAAGAATCCAAGCAACATGTTATTGCTTTAACGGGAGGCTACTTTTCTCACTTACTGCTTCTTTCGTGAGTAAATGAAACTGTTGTTTGTATTTTAAGGAAATGTGCTCATGCCTGAGGTAAACATCTCAACCCTGTAGAAGCGAGAAAGGAAGTAATGGAAGTATGCCTTCACATCTGTCCCCGAGTCCTACCCCCCTGTATCATCCCCCACCAGGCCTCTGGGATGGCTGTTTTCTTCTAGATAAGGGGACCCCCAGGAATCTTGTAGATCCACCTCTCTAAATCATTGCTAGGTCGAGGGGAGGTAGCCCTTTCTAGTGACAGGAGCATGGGCTCAAGATCAGGATGGGAAAGTTGACTCTGCCATTGACTTGCTGTGTGACCCTCAGGCATCCTCATAACCTCTCTGGGCCTCCGTGACTTCCTCGTCGGGCTGGCCAGGCGGAGAACCGGGATCGGGGCTCTGAAGCCCCTGGCATGAGTCGGTGTCTATAAGCAGCCCAGGCATTACTCTGTTGTTTGGTGGTCTTGGCAGGTTGGGGACCAGATTCTGGAGGTCAACGGGCGGAGCTTTCTCAACGTCCTGCATGACGAGGCGGTCAGGCTGCTCAAGTCATCCCAGCACCTGATCCTGACGGTGAAGGACGTCGGGAGGCTGCCCCATGCCCGCACCACTGTGGATGAGACCAAGTGGATTGCCAGTTCCCGGATTGGGGACACCACCACGAACTCAGCAGGGTCTGGCAGCATTGCTCACTCTGAGCCCCGGGACCGAAAGCCAGTGATGCCCACTCCCATCCCTTCAGCACACCCTGATCCCTAAAGATTCCGAGAGCCTGGGGTCCCATCCCAGGGTCCTTTGCATTTGTAAGGCGTGACCTTGGGCACATCCCTTCTCCTCTCCTGGCCCGTTTCCCATGGAAAGCTGAACTGCATAAGCCAACTCTCTTATCCTGTATTTCCCTGGGGCAAATCACTTAACTTAATCCTGGGCCCTTAGATGCTTCGTCTGAAAAGTGGGGAGCATAACCCCTGCCCCCATCCAGCTCTGGGAATGAGGAACCCTGTGAGTCACCCGAGGAAAAGGGTCGTGGGAGTCATAAAGTGACCACAGTTGCCGATGGCTGTGTAGTTGCTGATAGCCTCATGCGTCAGCTTTGGGTTTCTAATCAGAAGTCTCAGACTGGTTGGTGGCCTCCCGGGCCAGATGCACCCAGAGCATCTCCTTCCCCTTCTTCCCTCCTTCTCTCCTGTCTCCTTTCCTGTTCACCAGCACAGTATCATAATTTTTTAATTTAGCTGCCAACATTTAAAAAGGCATCCAGTTTCCCATCAAAAAACAAAAACAAAAACCCTGACTTCTGGCTGCTGCTTTAAAATCAGGAATTCTAGCGGCTTGAGCGCATATTTCTTCATGAAATTGGGCTGGAGCTGAGCTACACCTGCGAGTTGCATCTCTGGGTCTCCAGTTGGCCCCTGTCCTCACCCACCCTCCCTAGGGTTGGCCTTGACCCCGAGGCCACGGGTCTTTTGCTGTTTATTGTCTCCTGTCCTTGTGTTACCTGCCTGGTCCTGTAGGGCTGCTGAGCCAGGAGTTCACCTCACGTGGTTTTAGAAATGCTGCCCCCGTGCTTGATGAGGGGGCTGGAAGCCGCTCATCTGCCCAGGGGTTCCTATGCCCTTGAGTAGCCCCAGCGAGTGGAGGCCATGGTTCTCTCAACACTTTTGCTCACCCCGCTCCAGATTGGCCTTTCCCTTGCTGGTGCCTGTTAGAACTGCTCAGCCATGCAGCTGAACACGTTTCTCTTTCTCATAGGTTTCCTGGGGATCTTACAACGGAAGGGACAAACAAGGTAGGGAGCTCTCCGTCATTGGTTATCTGTAGCTTCTTCATACACCCCCGTGTAGGGGGCTCTGGGCCTGGCAGGTGCATGGAGCCACTCACGTGCATTATCTCATTTCATTTGAGCAGCCCGCCGACTGTCCGTTCGTCTGTCCTCCCTTACATTCCTCACACATCTGTGAGCACCACCAGGTTCCAGGTACCAGGGCTAATGGCACTGAACAGAACAGGTCAATTCCTGCCCTCATGGAGGAGGGTATACCTAGTGAAGGAGACCCCCACACGTAAAAAAAATCCTGCACACGTGTCTAATCACAGAAGACGTTCAGTGCCATCAGGCAAGGTGCTGGGGAGCGTGGGAGAGACTAACAGATGGGACACCTGATTTAGGTGGTGAGAGGCAGAGGGGCGAGTGAGGACTCTGTGAATCGGTGACACGATACCCGGGCTGTGAACTGAATGTTACATAGGAGTAGCCAGAACAAAGTCCGGTCCAGGAGCACGAGGGGACAGCATGTGCCAGAGCCCCGCTGTGCCAAAAAGGTGGCTTGTTGGAGGCAAGGAGAGTGTAAGGGGGTGTGGCGAGTGAACAGGAGCAGGGAACAGAGTGACGGCAGGCAGGGTCCCCAGATTACATGGGGCTCTGTGGGCCCGTAAGAGGTTTGGCATCTAACCACGGAAAGGCTTAAGCAGGGGAGCAAGACGACGCGATTCCTATTATTACAAGATCATTTCAGCAGCTCTGCATAGGTGATGGGGGAGGCAGAGGGGAGGAGCGGGGACACCCTCCCCCCAATGGCATCTTAGTCACACCTCCCAGTGACTCCTGAGGCAGTGGCGAGGAGGGGGTGGAGAGTGTGTGCAGATCTGCACCATATTTTGGAAGTAAGGTTACTGTTATCCCCAGTTTACCAAGGGAGATACTGAAACCTGGAGAATAAATTGGGAGCCATAATAAAATTGCTCGACTCTGATTGGTTTCAGGACCTGATGAGATAACGTATGTCAAAGTGCGGGCTAAGGCGTGAATGCCGTTTGTACCTGCGCACGGCCTCGTGGTCTGAGAACGGACCTGTAACTAACATCTCCTGCAGGTGCACCGGGTAGGCCGAGGCCACAGAGGGACCCACCTCATCCCTCTGCACTGTGGTCACTGGCGTGGCCTGGCCACTTGGCCCCAGAGCAGTTCAGAATTCCCAGACCCCCGTCTTCCTGTCTTTCAGCTGGGATTTTACAAGGGCCCGGCTGGCTCCCAGGTGACCCTGAGCAGCCTGGGCAACCAGACGCGCCTGCTGCTGGAGGAGCAGGCGCGGCACCTGCTGAATGAGCAGGAACGAGCCACCATGGCCTACTACCTGGAGGAGTACCATGGCGGCGGTGTCTCCGTGGAAGCCCTGGTCATGGCCCTGTTCGAGCTGCTCAACACGCACGCCAAGGTGACCCAAGCCCCTCCAGGGGCAAGGCAAAAGTCCTCCAGGGCTCGGCATCCTCCCTGCCTCCCTCCGTCCCCCACCCCTCTAATGAGAACCCACAAAGAGTCGGGCTGAAACAGCCCTGGGCAGAGACTGGTGACCGAGGCAGCCAGGAAAGCCAGCCCACAGACCCCTGGGGACATAGTCAGTTAAAGTCCCCGGTGATGGGGGCCCCAGTGAAATAGCTGTCAATGCTGAGCATACATTTAGAGTCATCTGGATTGCTCTTCAAAAGCAGTGCCCGGGCCCCACCCCCCGGGCTGGTTAACTCCATATATCCGTGGATGGGAGTTTGCCACAACTCCCGGGCGATTGTACTGTGCTGCCAGCTTTGAGAACCCTGCTCTCGAGGAAGTCTGGGGCCCAGAAGCTGCACAAAGGAAGAAGTGATTAAATCCACTGGGAGCAGTTGCATGCAGGAAGGCTTAAGGGAAGGGCATTCTGGGTGGGAGGGACAGCCAGGGGCTGCCCAGTGTGTTCAGGGAGCTGCAGTCACGCGTGCTTGCTGATAAGATGCCAGCGAGGACAGGGTGAGAGGGAAGCAGGAGTCAGATGATGCTGGCCCGGCCTTCAGGGTATCGTGCTTGGACTTCTTCTAGGACAGTGGGGAGCCACAGGGGGTTAAGGAGGGAGGCCAGTGGTCAAGTTGGCACGCAGGTCATTGGGGGTAGCAGGGGACAGGTCCCATCTGCTGGCGAAACCTGGGCTGAGTGCCCTGTTTGTCCCCATGCCCAGTTCTCGCTCCTGTCCGAGGTGAGAGGCACCATCTCCCCCCAAGACCTGGACCACTTCGACCACCTGGTGCTGAGGCGGGAGATCGAGTCCATGAAGGCACGGCAGCCCCCGGGCCCTGGGGCCGGGGACACCTACTCCACGGTCTCCTACAGCGACACGGGCTCATCCACAGGCAGCCACGGCACCTCCACCACTGTCAGCTCGGCCAGGGTGAGCTGCCCCGGCCCTGGCCCTGGCCCTGGCTCGAGCGCCAGCAAGGGTGGGGCGCCAAGATACTGGCTTTGCAGTGAGACCGACGTAGGCGTGAATCTCAGCACCACCCCTTAGCAGCTCTGTGCCTTGCCTTTCTGAGCCTCAGTTTCTTCCCTGGGAAAAAACCCCATCATCGCTGAGTGCCTGATGCGTGCCAGGCACGGCTGTGGGAGACAGCGAGTGAACGAGGCAGATGTGGCCCTGCCTCTTGGGCTCACGGTCTGGGGGTGGGGGGGGGGGGGGGGGAGGGTGCGCTCAGAGATAAAGGAGAAAAAGGCCGGTAATGAGACAAATAGAGAAAATAGTGACAGTCGTGGGAGGGTCCCACGAGAAACCGTGGCAGTGCATTCATGGTGGTCACAGTGATGGCATCTTCCCCGAGATACACCTTCTTGTCTTTGGAACCCACCTTGACTTTCACCCAGACTCGCCAGCCCTCCAGAAAAGCATCTGGTCCATCCTGGGTTCTGCTGCCAGGATGCTTAGAGGCAAATTAATCCCAGGAAGCCTTTGCAAGAAGGGGCAGAGAAAATGCCTTGCTGCTTGGTATGGGAACCAGGTGTCACCGTCTTTCTGGTAGGAAGAGCGGGGCTGGAGGTCAGGAGAGTTGGAGTGGCTCATGCTCTCCTTTCCTGTCTCTGGATCATTCCTCACCACTCTCCTGTGGAAGGGGCAGGGGAAAGCATGTTTCTCAAGCACTGCTGCTCCCAGACGCAGAATTGGGAGCTCTTACAGGTGGAATCTCAATCGACTCAGGACAGACGCAGTTAGTTGTCCTGCTGGAGGAACAGGAGCTCCAGGGGTGCAGTGACGTCCAAGGTTGCATACCGGTGGTTAGTGGGCACGGATGAGCTTGCACCCACCAGGAAACGGCCCTGGGGCAGCTCCCTTTGCTTTGCAGACTCCGTCTCCCAGCGTGGCTTTTTTGTTTTGTTTTGTTTTTAGCTCTGAGGATCTGAGTTTCTGGAGCAACTTCTATTCCTCTGCTTCCTACCCCTACCATTCTGAGTCACCTTCCTCCCCAGGAGTCCTTGTCCCTTCCTGGGGTGACCAGGAAGCTGCCAGGCATTCCTCTAGGGCTCTGGATGTGGCTGCATTGGAAGCAATGTCACGGTCCAGGATGAGCAGATCACTTCGGGGACAGGGAAGAGGCTGTTCCCCTCCTGGGGCTGTGTGTTTGGTTCTGTGCACATGCTTTGATGTGACACCCAGGTGATGAGCACGTTTTGGGTTGCAGGGACCTGGCCCGAGGGGCCATTTCCGTGTGGGTCCGACTCCACTGAGATTGGCCTTGGTAATGTCCATGTGGGGCTTCAGGAGCCATGAGCCAGTGCTCTAGAACCAGGGGATTGCAGCCTGTAATTCTGGGGGTGAGAGGTCCAGTGGGTGGGATGGGGCGTGTTCTAGCCTGGGAAGCAGGAGATTTAGGTTTAAGCCCTGGCTTCTCTGGGCCTCAGTTTCCCCACAGGTAGAATGGCCCAAGGTCCTTTGCCCAAGGCTCTGATGGCAGTCAGGGTAACTGTTATGCCCAGCTGAGTGCTGGCCTGCAGTGGCCTTGCCCCAGCCCAGGGGTCTCCCCCATACCTGGGAAGTGCTGGCCCCCCACCCGTCTTGGCTCCATGCTTTACCGCCAAGTGCCTCAGTTTCCCCACTTGCACCGGGGCAGTGATGCTGCTGTGCCCAGCTTCTTGGGAAGATTGAATGATGAGTAATCTCCCTATTGGCACTAGCATCCCAGAACTGCCGTCCACACCCCTAGGGCAGGGGAAGCCTCTGCTCTTAACTGACTTCCCCCAACCTGGCTGGAGAAAACCACTTTGAGGATTTGTGTCTGCAGCCTTGCAGATACTTGGAGCCTTCTGGAAAGCACTGGGCTGAGGATCTGCCACCCCCCTCCAATCTTATCCAGTCTCAGGTGCTCTCACATGCACGGCCTGGGGCTCTATCCCTCAGACTCAGATCTTTGCTGCCGGCATAGGGCTTGGGCCCCTCTGAAATCCAGGTTTTCTCTGATCCAGTCTCCTGAACAAGGTCCTCCTTCAGGCTCTGCCGTTCATTAACACGTGTGACCTTGGACAAATCACTTCTCTTCTCTGAGCCTCAGTTTTTCCATCTGCCAAACGGGGGTGATGACCCAGCCCCGCCTGCTGGCAAGTCCCAGGGTTGCCCCAAGGGAAATGGCCATCTTCTGACAGGGGTTCTCAAGGACAGGCGTCATTTCTGCAGAGCCCTGGTGGCCCCTGTTTCCTTCAAGGAGGCAGTTATACTGAAAGAGTCCCAGTTATAGCAGCAGAGCCTTTTCTTCATCCGTCTTTTATTCCTGCCCAAAACATTTAAAGGAAATAGAAAAGGGGTTTTAGAGAATCGTGTTTGTGTTGCCTTTCTCTGTGTGTGTGTGAGCATGCATGCATGTTTTGCAGGGTTTACTGCTGTACCCACCCCATCCCTAATATTTATTTGATGTATTTTTCTTTTTGCCTTTTGCCCACCCTTCCTCCCCAGGAGCGGCTGCTGTGGCTAATAGACCTGATGGAGGTACCGTCCTTCCTGCCGGGCGGGGCTGTGGGAGTCCCTTAGCCAGGGTGGAGGTCCGGGGCTGTGGCCCTGCCTGCCACTCCCTTACGTCTGCACCCAGCCCCGGTGGGGAACTGGGGTTCTCCTTGATGCTCACGGTCTCTCCTGTTTGCCAGTTCATCAGGCTTCCTCAGGCTCTGGAATGAGAATGCGCTCAGCTTAAACCCCAGCCCTGCCACCTCCTTGCTGTGTGACCTCGGAAAGTGATTTTACCTCTCTGAGCTCAGTTTTAGGATCTATAAAATGAGGATGATCATTTCTGTGCCGTGGGGCTGTTGAGAGACCTCTTGGCCTTTTTATATGTTATAAACTCTGTCTGGAATGTTCTCCTTCCCACTTCTCATGGCCGGGCTATCTCCTACGTGTGCATCAGCCCCCTACGCCCACATGCTCCCTCTTCCCAGAAGACTTCCCTGATTTTCTGACTTCCCTGTGCCTCCTCCAGCCCCCTGGGTTTCCTATTGTCATGACTCTTGTCTCATTATATTCTAATAATGTTTACAAGCCTGGCTGGCTACTCCCCTTGACCACAGCAGTGATGACATCTGGAGTCACCGTTGAATCCCTAGTGCCCAGCCCAGAACCTGGCCCATATTAATAATTGGGGCCTTTTTTAAAAAATGTCTTATTTATTTATTTTTGAGAGAGAGAGAGACAGCACAAGCTCGGGAGGGGCAGAGAGATAAAGGGAGACACAGAACCCAAAGCAGGCTCCAGCCTCCGAGCTGTCAGCTCAGAGCCCAATGTGGGGCTCGAATCCACAAACCTTGAGATCATGACCTGAGCCAAAGTGGGATGCCTACCTGACTGAGCCACCCAGGCGCAGTTGGGGCCTTTCTCAATGATAGTAGTAGTTGGTATTTTAGAGAGTTCTCCGTGGGACTGTGATAATGCTTTCCAGGTGTATCTTTTTGAGCTTCCTAGTTACTAGGACTGGCAGGTACCGCCGTGATCTCCATTGTAAAGGGAAGAAAACAAATCCTAGAGAGAAGGGAGTCGCTCCAGGTCGCTCAGTGAGGGCATGGTAGAGTCAGGATTCAGTATTAACCTGTTCGTCACCAAGTGCCGGACGCTGGTCTGCAACACCAGCACATATGTGTCCGTTAGCTTTTACTGCGGTGATGCTGAGTGACCCACAACCCCCCGAATCTGGATGGACAGAAGCCGAAGGCATTTCTTTCTTGCGGCCCAGATCCCATGCCTCATGGAGCTCACCTGCTTTCCTGTCTGTTAAAATGCCTGTCACACGGCTCTAACCTCTCCCCGAGTTTGTTCTCCCTGGTAAACAGGGAGACGCTGCTGGGATGCAGGCCGGGACCATATCTTTCTCCTGTCTGGGTGCCCAGTGCCAGCCTGGCTCTGGGACAGAGCCGGGGCCCGGGGATTGTGGAGCAGAGACTGAAATGAATCCTCACTCCCTGGCCGCTCAGGATTATCTTCTAACACTCCAGCCTTCGAAACATCTCCCTCCCACATCATAGGAAAATGTCCTCTGATCTGGTGTTCAGACTGGCCGAGTGGCAGGCAGCTGGCTCTTGTGACCCAGATGCCCCAGACAGTTGCCCTAAATGGAACCGGTTTCCATTTAGCCCCAGTTCTGTGGATCTCATGGTGCAGTTATCAATCCCAGGTTAAACGTGGCTCATTCCGCAGCCGTTTTCCCTCAGGCCAGACAAAATCGATCAAAGGAAATCAGATGCAGCCTTCCCCCATCGACAAATTGTGTTTATTTTCCATTTGTCTAATAGAGAGCCAGCCCTGGGAATTTTTCCTGCCTCCAGTGTCACTCCCCTCCCATACAGATGTCAGCCGGGGAAACTGAGCAGAATAAAGGCCTGCGTGCCGTTTCTTGAAGCCCTTATCTGGTGCCAGCCAGCCCGTGGCAGAGGGGCTTGGGCACACAGGCTCTGGAATTCCACAGACAGGCTGGCTCTCCCAGGTAGAAACCGTGTCACCTTGGACAGGTGACTTAAGCTTTTGAAGCCTCAGTTTCCATATCTGTACGCTGGCTGATAAGACCAGCCACGTGTGGATCGTCGTGAAGAATCCGTGAGCTCGGGAGCAGACTTGGAGGTGTGGAGTACTTGGGAGCCCGTTCTGCTGATGCTCTAACGGCCGGGACAGGGCGCCACAGAGGCCTTCAGGGGAACAGCGTTTGTAGAGGCCCAGGCCAGCCCTGGACCTACAAAGCAGGTGCCGCTGGGGTCAGGGGTGGTGGACTTGCCCCAGGCTTAACCACAGCCCCTTTCCGCCTAGAATTGAGAGGTTTGCACGTCAGGCATCTCATGTGCCTGGAAAGGGGCTTCCCTAGCCCACCAAAGGATGCTGTAGCAGGGGCCCTGCCTCTAAAGGCCTACTGTTCCTGTTCCCATGAGGTGAGGTGGGAAGAGGGTGTGGCCGTCAGCACTTTGCTCCCCTGTGGCCCCCATACTTTCCTCCTCATCCAGGGCGAAAGGAGGGTGGAGAAGCTCAGGCCTGTCTCAGGCCCTCTCAGCTACAGAGATGCCCTGATTGTCAAGGCAGCTCTCTCCAGAAACAGGGAGCAGATAGTCAGAGGACCTTCCTCCTCCTCCTGTGTTCTGCCCTTGGTCCAGCCTGGATGGGTTTAGAGAGTCCTCTGCTGGGCAAGTCGTCCCCCAGTGGGGAGGCTGGAGGGATCCCAACCCTTCACCCATTCATCATCCACTCCTGTAGCAAGCATTCCCTGAGCACCTCCCACACGCCAGGCTCTGAGTGGGCCACTGGTCGCCGTGCGCAAAAGAGACGGCAGCACCTGCTGTCCCAAAGCTTAGCACGTCTAGTTGGGGAGGCAGCCTTGAATCAGATCACCTGCATAATCCTTGCTCTGACAAATGGGTCAAGGACTGGGGCCCTGACCAATCCAGGACATGAGGGAAGAGATGTTTGAGCTGAGATCTGAAGTCACTGGCATCAGCCGGGCGATACACAAGGCAAGGCAGCTGAGGGGCCAGATCGGCACGTGCAAGGGCCCTGAGCTCGAGGCTTATGGACCCTGGAAGGAACTGTAGGAGGTCAGTAGGGTGAAGGGGAGAGGGTGGGGGGTGAGTAGCAGGAGCTGCCAGGGACTTGGGCTTAATCCTGAAACCGTGAAACACCACTGAGGGTCTTCAGTAAGGAAGTGACATGATGTTGTTTGCACTTTCTCTTTTTTTAAAGACAGCATGTGTGAGTAGGGGAAAGGGACAGAGAGAGAGAGAGAGAGAGAGAGAGAGAGAGAGTCCTAAGCAGGCTCCATGCTCTGCACAGAGCCCAACGTGGGACTTGATCCCACGACCCTGGGATCATGACCCGGGCGAAATCAGGACCCAGGCGCCCTTGTTTGCATCTTGTAATATGCTTCCCGTGTGTGTGGAGAGAGCTCAGGGGGGCGTGCAGATGGGGTGACCTGGCGGAGCTACTCCTGTGTCGTCAGGCAGGCTGGCTCTGTGGCCCGTGTCCCAGGAGGCCGCTCAGTGCCAGGTGGGGGCGGGGCGAGGCCAACTTGTCTGCTTGCGTCCAACAGCCCACTTCCTCCTGAGAGGCCTCAGCACAAGCCCCCTGCACCCTCAGAGCCATAAATTCCCCAGAGGCATTAGCGGGCATCGGGGCAGCTTTGCGTCAACGGGTGTCTGAAATAAGGAACAGACCTCGCGGGCAGCCCTTTGTGGTGCACTTGCCTCCGTGTGGGCGCTTGGGGGGCGGGGGTCCTGGAAGCCGTTTCCAGCAAACAAGCAAGTCGACATAGGCCAGCCCTGCCCCTCCAGAGCCTGATTCTGCCGGGCTGTGTTGCCTCCATTTATAAGGAAGGAGATGTGACATTTGGGTTGGAGGTTAATGCAGGTAGAGATGCGGTGTTTTCCCTCGGCCGGGTTCTTGGGTCACCACATCCCTCCTGGAGCCCTGCTTTCCAGCGCCTGTCTTAAGGGCTCTTCCAACACTGACCTGGAGATTCTGGGTCACACTCTCTGTCCGCTGAGTGAAGCCCTTGTCCTGAGGCCATTGGGAGGGAGATGCAGGACGACAGAAGGAAGCGCGGTCTGTCTGCGCCACACGGGCCCTCCCGGGCACTTCTGTGGTTTGATGCTCAAGCACAAAGGCAGGAGCGGACAGCTGGTGAAAGCGGCCAGAGCTGGCCGGGCACCAGGGCAGTTCCCACAGCCTCGGCCACAGCGGCGAGTGTGGGTTCCAGTGCCCTGTTTGGGGATCCTCTCTCTCCCAGTGCACCCCCCTGCCCTTCCCCATCAGCTTCCAGACTTCCAGCCCTACCCTGTGCTTGGAGAGCTCAGGAGCACAACGATCCTGTCTCTACCAGCATGGCCGTCCCCCCAGGTTCCCACTCCATGTTCCTTTCGGACCCCCCAGTCCTGTCCCCTTCACTCCAGGGAGGCTGGCCCTACCCAGCTCATGTCACTGTCAGGCCCCCTCCGACAACCCGACCTTCCTGGGCTGATTGCAGCCCCAGCTCTGGCTGGCACCATGCCTTGCTTTTCTCTGTCCTTCCTTGCTCTCCCCTTCTCCCTCCTGCCTTCCTTCTCTTCCTTCTCCCTTACTCCTCTCTCTGCTTTTCCTTTCTCTGTCCCTCCCACCGGCCTCCTACGGAAATCTTGGCCCCCATAAGTGACCTTCCAGGAAGTTTTGTGACTCAGAGTCTCAGTTTCCCCATATCCAGAGGCCTCTGGTGCATTTAGGGGCAGAGCTGGGGGGAGCCCGTTGTCCTGACATCAGCGTAAAGAAGCAAGAAGAACAAAGAGCTGAAAATAGCACCTTTACGTAAGAGCCCTCCTGTCCTAATGAAGGGATGTAGGGGAGAGATAGCAGGGCGTTGGGCAGGAGCAGGGGGAAGGGAGGGGAGAGCCTCGTTTTGCTGAGGTGATACCTGGGCCAGGAAGCAGTAGCACTTCCAGAACTGTGAGTCCACCTGGCAGAGGTCAGCACAGGTGATTGCCTTCCACCGTCTCACTTTATTTTGGCCCCACAGTCCCCTCCAACCAGATGCCTGGACTATACGGGCCCTCACCGTGTTCTTTCCTCTGAGAGGAAGGCAATTTTTCTGAGCTGCCACTGATTTGAGGAGGAAGGAGCCGGGGGAGTAACGACAGCAGGTCCTGAGGGCATCCTGGGTCCTATGGCAAGCAGGCTGAATAACAGAGTCAGACCTTGCAGATGGCTCAGCTTCCGCCTCGCGCTTGCTGTGTGACCTTGGGCAGGTGGCCTTCCCTCTCTGAACCTCAGTGACCTCAGCTGGAGACTCAGGACTGATTGAGCCCTGAGTCTAAACATTCAGCTGGTCTCTGGCCTCTGCAGGAGGAAGGGGGCCCCAAGCTGCTGGCAGGGTGGGGGTGGGGCCGGCGAGGCCGCCAGGACACAAGCCGGCTCCTGCGTGAGCGCTGACCTTGATCCTCCTCTCGAAGTCTGTTCCTCGAGCGTTTCTGCTGACGCATCCCCGGGGTTCTTAGCCTGCTGTCTGCAGCTATTTCAGATGCACAAGGAACATGGCTCGGGGACTCGGGGCTCCTGAGCGTCTGGATCTGGCAGATGGAGTCTGGCAGGGCCCGGCTCTGACCCGTCTGCTCTTTGCTCCACTAAAGGCCTTGCTCCCAGGGCTGGATGTTTGTCCCCACTCCACCGTCACCCTCCCGACTTTCCATGCCTGCCTTCAGTATTGGCTCCGGGCTGCTATTAACAGCAAGGAATGGGCTGAGGCCAGGGGCCGGTGATGGCTATATGGCTTTGTTTCACAGAGGGTCGCTCCTAGGGTCCTCTGGTTCCTGTGATATCAGGGCCCTACCCAATTCTGGGGAAGTGTTGCATGGGCTCTGGGGCCACCCCTACCTGGGTTAGAAACCTGATCTGCTGGGGGCGCCTGGGTGGCGCAGTCGGTTAAGCGTCCGACTTCAGCCAGGTCACGATCTCGCGGTCCGTGAGTTCGAGCCCCACGTCAGGCTCTGGGCTGATGGCTCGGAGCCTGGAGCCTGTTTCCGATTCTGTGTCTCCCTCTCTCTCTGCCCCTCCCCCGTTCATGCTCTGTCTCTCTCTGTCCCAAAAATAAATAAAAAAACGTTGAAAAAAAAAAATTAAAAAAAAAACAAAAAAAACCCAGAAACCTGATCTGCTGTAGCATGGCCGTGTGGTCTTGGACAGGTCACTTCCCTCCCTGAGCTTAAGTGTAAATGATGTGAGCCAGGGACAGTCCCAGTGCCTGTCTCCCATGAGAATCCAATGAGATGATCCCATGAGAATCCAGTGAGATCGAGTAAGTAAAATGCTCAGCAGAGGGCCTGGCGCGTGGTCGTCCCCAGTTTGTGGATCGATCTCTGATACCCTTCTGAGAGACGGTCACACCCACTCTGCGATGCATGGCAGAGGCATGCTTGTGTTGTCAGGGCTCCGGATGCTTCCTGTCTCCCTCCCAGTGGCCCAGGTACGACCGCCGGCCCCATCAGTGATCCTGAGCGAAAACGTGTGGGCACCTACTGTGTGCATGGCCCTCTCCTGGGTGTTAGGAACACAGTGACCTGCTCATCATGTATCCCCCATGAGCCAAAACTGCTTGTTGGCCAGATGAGTGCTCAAAACTCCAAAGATGCCAGAACAGGACAGAATCCCATGCCTCTGGTCGTACCAAGGACTGTCATTTGAGCCCCCGGGCTGCCCGCAGGTTGAATCTGGAGACAGCTGGCAGTGGCTGCATTTGAGAATGGCAGAGGTCCCTCTTGCCTTTGCCGTAGACACCTCCCAGGCCTCTGACCCCTCTCGGGGAAGTCATCGCACACGACCAGCCCTGCCTCGCCGCTCACCTTAACCCTGGGCAGTTGGTGGTGCCCAGCTGTACTATTTCTGGGGAGTGCCGGACTCATTCCGGTTTGGGAGGAGGGAGACTGCTCTTGCATTTCCAGTCAAGTGTTCACATGGGCCCAGGCAGCGGTTAGGTTGCTGGGGTGGGTTTGCCAGGTCCCAGGCTTCTGATATAACAGTAGTCCACCCTCCTATATTGTGCCAGGCCGTGTTTGGAGCATTTTTTAGTGCTAATGCATCAGCCCCATGAGAGCGGGACTGCTGTTAACCCATTCTGCAGATGAGGAAACCGGCACAGAGCATCAGTGATTTGCCCTCCGTCACTTGGCTGTGAGTGGTAGAGCTGGATGTGACATCAGAGAAGCCACAAGTGGTGTCACTTAATCAGTGAGTGCCAGAGCAGCCCCATCACTGCCCTTCCCCACCAAGGATCCCCCACTCTCTGCATCGCTGAGGCTGCCAGCGGCATGCAGGGGGCGGCGGTGGAGACCGGAGGCTGAAGTCTGCATGTGAGCCTCAGCTTTGTTGGTAAAACGGGGCAGATGTCCCAGCCTGACATTGCCCCCAGAGGCATCACGGGACCAGATGAGGAGCCCTGGGTGTGAAAGGCTCCAAGCCGGGAGAGCCAAGTGTCTTACTGGTGGGTTCCCGTGACTGGTCTTCGTGCCCTTTGGGCTTCGTCCCAGGCCCTTTGCCTGCCCAGGATGTTCAAGGCTCCAGGAGCATCATTCGAGATGGGGATCAGTGCAGAGTGACCTGAGATCCTGGGCCCCAGGGAGCGTGGCATCCGTGGGCCCCTTCCATCCCAACCTGCTGCCTTCACCGTTACTGTTCCCTGCGATGATCTAGAGTCGTTGCCCTGCTTAATTCTCTGCCTGCTGGGGCCTCCTCCATGACAGCCAGAGTGATCGATTCATTCATTCATTCACCCATCGATTCATTCATTTGCCTAGTAAATATTTGTCAAGCAGCAACTATCCTAAACACTGAGGGTAGAGTAGGGACCAGGTAGTCTTACCATTGAGGAGTTCTCATGCTAATGGGAGAGACAATAAGGTGGTGATAAATCTTACCCAGAAAAATGAAGTGCGGTCAGGGGTTAGAGGTACTGTGGGGGATGGGGAGGGGTGCTGTTTCAGACAGGGCTGGTCCAGGAAGGCCTTGCTGAGGTCAGAGCTGAATGAAGTGACGGAGTGAGTCAGGAGTGCTGTGGGAACAAGGGAGAGCAGTGAATGCAAAGGCCCTGAGGCAGGAACCATCCCTTCCTGTTGAAGTAGCAAGAAAGGGCCCACTCATTGGGCACAGTGATTGCAGACTTTGGAATTTTCTCCAGGGAAAACGGAAAGACCCTGGAGGGTTCTGAGCAATGCGTTATCTGACTTACATTTCCAGGTTTACATCCTGCTGCTGGGTGAAGAATGGTGGTCAGCGTAAAGCAGAAAAATAAAGCAGGGCAGGGGATGGGGGGCTGTGATTTTAGGTGGGGTTGTGAAGATAGCCTTCTTCGAGGAGGTGATAATTTGGGGAAGATCTTGAAGGAGGTAAGAAGAAGGCATGCCTTGTGGATAGCTGAGGGGACCAGGCAGAGGGAACAGCCAGTGTGAAGGCCCTGACATGCCCGCATTGTTCTAGTGTGGCTGGAGAGGAAGTGAGCAAAGGGAACCTTCATAGAAGACAAACTTGACCACATCTCCATGGCAACCCACTGCCCTCAGCCTCAAGTCCCAGCAGCTCCATGCTTGAGTCTCGTGGAACTGCTCGAAAATTCTCAAAGCTCCTCCCTGCTTTATGCACACCCTTCCCTCTGAAACACCATCATTCCCTCCTTTGCCCAGCTCAAGACCCACAAGACTCAGCTTTAAGCCATGCTCCCTACTCCAGGAAGCCTTCCTTGATAACCCCACCCCAGCCGCTTCTATGCCTGTATCTCCTAGCTCTGTGCACAGTCTCCTCCTTGCTTGTCTGTGTCCATCCCACTGGCTCCAGGCTACAGAAGGCAGGGGTGGGGTCTCGCCTCCTCTGTGGCCCCAGGCCCTCACCAGTGGAGCATTGAGACTGCTCAGTGTTGAGGGCTACACTTGAGACATGAGCCAGCTGCTGGTTGTGGAGGCTCTGTTGCCATCCTGGGTTCTGTGGGGTGGAGGAATGGCTCCCCTGAGGCCTCAGGAGCTACTTTTGACAGGGGCACTGCTCAGCCTCCCAGGGACCACCTAGAGATGGCCTCAGCAGCTCAGCGCCACTTGACAGAGCTTGAGGCTTCTTCCAGGGAGTTAGCAAAGGAAGCAGAAAACGGGCGTTTTTGCAAAATAAGGTCTATGTAAACTTTAACCGCCTGCCTCACAATAGAAGCCACTAAATTAAAAGAGAGACTTGCCCACCCACCTCTCCTGTGCGTCCTGCCATTTTCACACCTTCCTGGGATTCTGTCCACGAGCACCTTCAGGCTTCGGAAGCTCTGAGTATGAGGGCCCGGAGCCCGGGGCCCAGCTTTGGGAATTCCCCGGCCAGGCCAGAGCCACCCCACAGCATCTCCAGATAGTTCAGGGGAGGCCCGGAGAAGCTTCAAAGAAAAATTTATTTTAAGATGACCAGCAGGAAAACGAACATTAATTTTAATGTGTAAATTCTACAAGAGTGAGGCCTGTTGGGACACGCATAAGCCACAGGAAGGTGTCCCGGGGCCCAGCACGGATTTTGGTATCTCGGAGGACAAACTGCTTTTTTCCTCTCGGTTTATACTTGCTCACATTGCTCTCTTCTCCATTTCTAGAACACTCTGGACCTGGAGGAAACTGGTGAGGCTGTCCAGGGCAATATGAACACCCTCCCAGATGTTTCCCTGGTAAGACCCTCTCTGGTTCCCGCAGTGAGGTTTTGCCCTTCCTGGTCTGCCTGAGGCCCTGGGGACTGGCTTCTTGGTGAGAGCCAGAGGCCCTCAGACCCAGCCCCAGGCCCGTGCACAAGGGCATCACTCAGGCTTCTCCAGCAGCGCCCAGGACTGGGGTGGGTGTCAGGCTGTTTGCTTGCTGAGTTGGTGTTACTTTTGATACGTTGTCTGAACGTGATCATAACAAGTACTGAAACGTGGAGTGTGTGAACTCCCTGAAGAGGCCACATGACCACCCTGGAAATGGAAGTTAAATGTGGCCTCGGCTGTGTCCACGTCAGCAGCCCCGGCAGCATCACTGTGCAGTTCTGACCCGGATAACTTCTGAACGGCCTGGACTCTGGAGCCAGACTGCCTGGGTTCAAATCCCACCTGTGCCACTGACTGTGTGACTTTGGGCAGGTTTCTTAACCTCTCTGTGCCTCGGTTTTCCCCTCTGTAAAATGGGGATAATAATTGTGTCCCTACCCCACAAGTTTGTGGCGAGAGGTACATTAGTTCATTTAAGTAAAGCATTTGGGACACACTGCCGTCCGAGCTTTGCAAGTGTTGTATGTTGGCATAGGCAGAGGGAAATAGCAATGGCCGTACCCATAGCTGCCACTTCCCGTGCACCTGCTGTGTGGCAGGCACCTGCTAGCACATTACACACATGGTCCCTCACATCCCCTCACCTCTGCTGGGTAGACCCAGGTTTCCCCATTGCCCGGAGATGCACTTAGAGAGGTGCTGTGACTTGCCCAGGACCACACGGCCCCCGAACCCATGTGACTGTCACCTTCTATCCATTCTCTCTCACTCCAGTCCTGCACATCTCCTGTCTCTAGTGGCCATGATAACCTTCTAACAAGAAAAGCCAAAGGAATGCTTTTTTTTTGTCGTTTGTTTTGCCCTTCTCTCCATCCACCTCTAATTAAGTCTTGTTCCCTGTGATAAGTCCTGGCTGACGCCAAGAACTTCAGTTCCCAAAGGTAACAGTGCCATTCCCCAGAGACGCCCGCCAAGTTCCTGATGCTTATCAGCTGCTGAGATGGGGGGAGAAGTTTTCCACTCGGGTGTTGCATTATTCAGAGCCTTGTGGCCAAGAGCCTAGAGAGCAGGACGGAATTCCAGCCGGGGCCTGGCCTGCTCGGGGCTCCTGTCTACCAGCCACAATGGGCTCTGACTCCTTCTACTCCTGTTGGGTCTTTTGGCAGGATGATGTCAAAGCCACCTCCGAGGGGCTGCCTGTCTACAAGCCGCCGCCTCCCCCACCCCCTCTGGCCCAAGGCCACAGCCGCCCGCCTGAGCAGCAGAGGAAGCCAGGGAAGGAGGGCCTCCAGCCACCTTCCTCGGCATCTTCCCACTCAGGCATCGTCTTCTCGGCCCCTCGGAACCACAGCCCGCCAGCGGGCACTGCCCCTGCCCCGGGGGCCTCCTCAGCACAAGACTCGCCCTCCTCCCCCATCTATGCCTCGGTCTCCCCTGCCAACCCTGGCTCCAAGAGGCCGCTGGACGCCCGCCTGGCCCTGGTCAACCAGCACCCCATCGGCCCCTTCCCGCGAGTCCAGTCACCGCCGCACCTGACGAGCCCCCCCGCGGAGGCCACGCTGGCAGGGTGCTGTCTCCCGCCACCCTCCCCCTCCGGCCGGCCAGACGTGACGGGCACGAACCAGCACTTTGTCATGGTGGAGGTGCACCGGCCGGACAGCGAGCCGGATGTGAACGAAGTGAGGGCGCTGCCCCAGACGCGCAGTGAGTACCGGCCGACCCCGGGTGGGCTGGGCTCGGGGTGCCCGCCCCGGGGTCGTGGGGGCACCCAGGCCCCTCCAGGTTGATCTGCCCATCGACGCGGAAAGGGGCAGCATGTGCTCGCCCAGGGTGCTCTAGCCCGGGCGGTCCCCCCCTCGTGCCCTGTGCAGGGCCAGGGTGTCCCGAGCCTGTGTTGACACGACTGTGAGCCCTAGGTCTGCCGCTTGGAACCGTATGACCGCGGGCAAGCCATGGGATGGCAGTTCGGTGACAGCCCCGCCAGGTCGCTGGGAGGGTTGGGCTCCTCCTCTAGCAGCTCCAGACCTGGTCACCCAACAATCTCTGACTCTCTCCCCAGTGAGACTGGACTCCTTGAGGCCAGGGGCAGCCTCTGTGATCTCAGTGCCCAGGGCCTGGAACAGGGTGTTGAAATTACGGTGTCTGGACCCCCAGAGGTCTCCACACCCGGGGCTGCAGGGTCAGAGTGCAGGCTGGACCTTCCAGACACCTGGGGCCGGGCTGCAGCCCCTGAGTTTCCAGGGGTGCCCAACTCAGCGGGTGGAGGGCAGTGGAAAGCCAGCTTTTCACTCCCAGAGAGCCCGGAACCTCCGGGTGTTCTAGATCTCCTTCTCCATAGCAAGTTGGGTGCATTTTGCTGGATTCTGCTGCCATCTTGTGGCTCAAGTGATATATAGACCCCGCTGCGGCCAGGGAAGGGGGCAGGCCAGGTCAGGGGGGTGTTTGTGAACTGAGTGCCTCCTATATGCCAAGCAGTGGGCAGACTGGGGTGCTGAGTACAGTGTCCCTGGGCTCAGGAGCTTGGTGAGGGAAGGCAGGATGTGGTGAGCGAAACCTGAGGTATCATCTGGCACTGAGCCCAGCACAGCCTGATAAAAGCGGTCAGTTGCGCCGTACTTCCCTGTGTGCCCGATGTGGTTCTAGGGGCCTTGTCTCTATTAGCAACTCATCTAACCCTCCCAGCCGCCCTGGAGGCTGGTGCTATTATCCCCATTTTACAGATGAAAAAACTGAGGCACAGAAAGTAACTGTGGAACAGACAAGTGTAGCACAAGTCTGTTCTCTTGTCGGTTTCACCCTACACATCATATCCATTCAGTTTTATGATAACGCCATTAGATGGGTGTCATTGCTCCTGTGTTGAAACAAAAACATGAAGGCTCAGAGAAGCTGTGTAGCTCGCCCTGGGCTGCACAGCTGGTCAGAGGGGATTCAGACCTGACCTGCCAGACACTGGAGTGTCTCAAACTAGGGGCCAGGCCATTACACATGCAACGAAGCAGCTTGGGTTGACTGGTGAATGAGGGTTTGTGCTCACCACTCAGCTTGGGGTTGTGGAGGCTACAGACCGGGCATGGCAAACCTTCTAATTTTTTTTAAGTGTATTTATTTATTTTGAGAGAGAGAGAGAGAGAGAGAGAGCACAAGTTGGGGAGGGCCAGAGAGAGAGGGAGAGAGAGAGAATCTCAAGCAGGCTCCACACCACCAGTGCAGAGCCCGATGCCCAGGGCTCAAACTCACAAACCACGAGATCATGACCTGAACCAAAGTCAGATGCTTAACCAGCTGAGCCACCCAGGTGCCCAGACCTCCCACTTTTTAATTGAGAGGGTGGAAATTTAATTTTTATATGAACTATCTTAATTTGAATGTGTTGGTTCATCGTTAAAATTCGACAGCACTGTGCAAGTTAAAACAAATAAATAACCCACATTTGTGGACTGGGTTTGCCTCCTGGCCTCTGTTTTAATCATTATTCCATGGGCTGAGAACTGGGTGGTCAGAGAAGAAATTCTGGCAGACTTGGGGCCAGACCCAGCTGGAAGGGCAGGTCTCAGTGGTAGAAAGGTGTCTGGAAGTCTCTCTTCCCTCCAGCCCTGTGATCCCTTCATTCCTCCCTAGTCCGTGCCTGGAGAATCCCCACAGCCTTTCAGCCTGCGGCTCCATCACCTCCTCCAGGAAGCCCTCCCTGACCCCAGCTGTATTAAACCACCTCTCTCCTCCTCTTCCCCACTCTCAGCAGCCTCCACACTGTCCCAGCTCTCGGACAGTGGGCAGACCCTGAGCGAGGACAGTGGCGTGGATGCTGGTGAGGCAGAGGCCAGCGCCCCGGGCCGAGGCAGACAGATGGCATCTACCAAGAGCAGGAGTAGCAAGGAGCCGCCTCGGAACGAGAGGACCACAGAGGGGGCCACCAAACCGGTGAGCAAGGAGGAGGGGATGCAGACGACTGGGGGGGGAAGGTGGGGAGCGGGAGGTCCCCAGCCAGGTTTCAGCTTGACAAGTGCCCACGGGGAGGAGGTGAGCCCCCATCACTGGAGGGGTGTGGGTACCTGGAAAGACCATGGTATCAGGAGTCTGGCGGCCCAAGTTAGGCCCTGCCTTCGCCACTGACAGTGACAAGCCGGGCACCGAAAGTTGGTCTTGAGGGTCGTTAAGCTCAGTTCTGAGATGACGCACTGGCTGAAGCAGTCAGGCCTGGGTCCAAGTCCTAGAGCCACCACCCAGCAGCTCCGGCCGCTTAGCTTCCTGAGCCTCAGGGGGTCTTGAAGCAGTCAGAGATCTGGGAACACCGGGTCTTAGCTTAGTGCTAGCATACTGGCAGCTTCCAGCACGGGTCTGGAGTCTGAGCCCTTTTGACCCAGGGGACATGTCATGGCCAGTCCAGCCCCCCCAGCCAGGCCTCCACCGAGAAGGCCTCAGTCACTGGTCTCCTTGCCCGCACCCGCAGCCCGGACTCCTGGAGCCCACGTCTACCCTGATCCGCGTGAAGAAAAGCGCAGCCACCCTGGGCATCGCCATCGAGGGCGGTGCCAACACCCGCCAGCCCCTGCCTAGGATCGTCACAATTCAGGTATGTCTCCGCGGGCCCCACTTGATCATCTGTCCCCACCCCCGAAGGCCCCTTTCTCAGCCTCTCAGAGTTCTGCCACCCCGGCAGATCCAGCCCTCTGCCCTCACTGAGCCTCAGTTTTCCTAATCAGGGCAGCGGACTCCTAGATGATAGCCTGCTTGGCAGTGTTGGGCCTGACCCGGTGGGTGTCAGAGCCCGGCCAGCCCTCGAGCGCCTCGCGTGCCCCTGCCCTGTGTCTTGCCCCTGCAGCGAGGCGGTTCAGCCCACAACTGTGGGCAGCTCAAGGTGGGCCATGTGATCCTGGAGGTGAACGGGCTGACGCTTCGGGGCAAGGAACATCGAGAGGCTGCGCGCATCATCGCCGAGGCCTTCAAGACCAAGGAGCGGGACTACATCGACTTTCTGGTCACCGAGTTCAATGTGATGCTCTAGGGGCTGAGGCCCGACGGCCTCCCACTGCTGCCCAGTCCCTGGCCCCAGTCCCTCCTCCCTCCTGGCACTAGTAAGCTCCTTGAGGGCCGGGGCTGTGTGGCCAGGTAGCAGGAAGACACCCCCCCACTCTTTCCCGGCCCGCTGGCCCAGAACCAGAAGAAAGCCCGGTGAGGCAAACAGAAGGTCGGGCCAGGATCTGGTGCCATGCCCGGTATACACAGTAGATGCCCGGCATGAGCGTGGGTTCGGGAAGGAGAGGAAGTCCACCTGAGGCTGCCAGGACCTGTTACTCTGGGTTGGATAAGGGGCACTGTGCCCCCTTCCCCGCCAGCTAGCACCTGGCCCATCCTCAGATGTCCGAGCCTTTATCTGGAGTGAGGCCACGTGAGGATTCACAGACACAGCCCCCAGCCAGGGGGGCATCTCACAGGACCTTTAGTGCCACAAATAAGCGTCAAGCAACCCCCCCATTCCACACCCCCTTTCTTCCTGGCCCCTTATCCACCCCCATGGTATTTATTATTTATTTCCCCTCTCCTCACCCCTGGGGGCCTCAAGCCCCCAGCTTCCCACCGCACCCCCAGCCTACCCCAGAGGCCTTGCAGGTGACCAGCAATGTGAGCGTATTTATATACAGAGCTTATGACTTTAATTTTTCAATAAAGAAATCTGAACAAGGTTAGGGTCCAGCGTGCTGTGTGGCCTGCCTTTGTGGCTGGGGTTCTAATGGACAGATGGAGGACAGATGGAGACACCCAGAACAAGACACCGCCAGCCTCTCCCTCTGCCCCCCACGGCTCAATGTGGGACACACGTGGGGGTGCAGGGGCATCTGAACCACACCCACATCTTGGAGCACGTTACCTGAAGGCTGTTCACAGAAAATACCTTTAAATTAAAATGCACAGGTATGTTATGGGGCAGAATGCACAATGTGCATGGATGCTTTAACACACAGAGAGGGGCCTGTCTCAGGGCGGGTCCCAGAAGCCGACTCTGTGATGAGGATTTATATGCAAGTGATTCGTTAAGGAAAGGCTGCCAGTAAGGGAGTGGACAAGTCAGGAGGGGGAAAAGGAGAAAGCTGAGCAGGGTGGGATTTGAGGTGAAGCTGGGAGGGTGGCTGCAGCGTGATCCCACAGGGGACTCTAGAGTAGAAGGTGGGTCCAGAACTGTCCCCACTCAGGGCAAGGTGACAGGGCCTTCATGCTGTCAGTCTTTGCACAAGGTCGGGGGAGGGGAAGGGTTAGAGGCAGTAAATTCCCGACCACAATCCCATTCTTTACCTGTACAGGCCAAGCTGTTCCAGGAGCCAAGGGCAGGGCCAGGGTTGGGGGGTGGGGGTGGGGCATGGGGGTGTTAGAAGCAAAAACACTTGGTGAAGGGCAGGGAAGGGAGGGGGGCATAAAATGGTCTGCTACACCCCTGGGGCCCATTTCCTTCAACCCCAGGGTTTCTCTGGGATAAGAAGAGTTTGAGAAATCCTGCTTTGCCCAGCTCTGTGTCCAGAGGTCAGCTAGAGATGTGTTAGGGGCAGTTGAGTCCACAGACCTGCACCAGATCTTGCTTTCATCTGCCCCCATCACCTCCCCAGCTCAAGGAGACCACCTGAGGCCAGAGGCCTGGATTCCACTTGACCTCTGAGGCAGCCAGTATCCCTGAAGCCCCAGCCCCTCCTGGGGGACTCTTTAGGCCCCTCCCCAGTCCTAATAACCCTGCAGGGAATAACTCCCACCTGGCTGTCAGGCCCCAGCTCTCCAGGCATCGGATGCAAAATCCTGCCTGGTCATAGGTAAGTGATCTCACCTTTCTAGGCCCAAATTCCCCATCTGGAAAATGGGTGTGGCAGGCTGAATAATGGCCCCAAAGATATCCAGGTTCCTGGAACGTGTGAACATTACCTTACATGGCAAAGGGACTTGGCATATGGGGTTCAGGCATTTAGATGGGGAGGTTATGCTGGATTTTCTGGGCAGGGCCCAATCTAATCCCAAAGGTCCTTGAAAGAGGGAGGCAGAGGGGCGCCTGGGTGGCGCAGTCGGTTAAAGCGTCCGACTTCAGCCAGGTCACGATCTCGTGGTCCGTGAGTTCGAGCCCCGCGTCAGGCTCTGGGCTGATGGCTCGGAGCCTGGAGCCTGTTTCCGATTCTGTGTCTCCCTCTCTCTCTGCCCCTCCCCCGTTCATGCTCTGTCTCTCTCTGTCCCAAAAATAAATAAAAAACGTTGAAAAAAAAATTAAAAAAAAAAAAAAAAAGAAAGAGGGAGGCAGAGGGGGACGTGACACGGAGGAGGGAACAGTGCTGTGCTGAGGGCAGCAGAGGTTGTGATGTGCTCTGGAGATGGAGGGAGGGACCACCAGCCAGGAATACAGATGGCCACTAAACACTGGAAAAATCAGGGAAAGAGATTCTCCCCTCAGAGCAGGCAGAAGGAAATCAACTCCTTGACATCAGCCCCTTGAGACTGACCATGGACTTCTGACCTCTCTTTGTAAGAGAACAAATTAGGGCTGCCTTAAGCCATGAACTGGTGACAATTCGTTACAACAACTACAGGAAACAAACGCAGTGGGGATACTGCGACTTGCCCCTGATGGAGGTTGGGATGCTGTGTGTGGGCCCCTGAACCAGGCTCAGGGTCAGCCCCAGGGTGATGACTGCAATCCGGATGATGCTCATGGCAAACAAAGGGTCCTCCGGCCTTAGGAATGCCACAACTTTTGCAGTCTCTAGTCCTCGTGCATCTTGTTCTGAACCTTGTGCATCCGTCTATCACCAGCCCATGGTGAATTTCAGGCCAGTCACTGACCACCTCCGGTGCCTTGAACCGGCCATCTCTCCGCTCGGTCCAACTCCAGGAGACAAGAGGGCGCCTGGCAGCTGCTGCCCACTGACCCAAGTTTGTACTCTGAAAAAGTAGGACAAGAATAAATTTCTGGAACTGTTGTTTCTAGAATTTTTCGGCCCAACTCCAGGGCTGTGGCCCATTGGGCATTAGGGTCCCCCTCCCAATGGAATTTTAAACAAACTTAAACTCCTTTGCCAGTGGGCTTAGAAAGGTCAAGTTTCTTGCCCAAAGTTATATAGCTAGTGAGTGGTAGAGGCCAAATTCGGATCCATGGCTGCCTGAAGTCCACATCATAAAGCAAAGACAAGCATGTGTCCTCCTGTCTTCTGAAGGGACCCCAAACCATGGGCGAGGGTGGCTTTGAATAATGGAGGAGGGAGGGGTCAGAGGTCCACCCTGGCCACAGGTACCTGTGGCCCTCCCATCTTTATTTATGATGCCAGAATTGGGGTGGTGGGGTGGTGTGGGGACAGTACTGCTGGAGAGTCTCAGAATTCGCTGCTAGATGAAGAAGGCAGGAAGAGGGTGAGTTTGGGGCCTGAGCCAGGGCCTGCCCAAGCAAGTGCCAAGTTGCCCTTCAAATTACCTGGAGCTCCCTCTGCTTGGGAGAAAGGAGGGTGAGGGATAGAATAGCCCAACGTGAGGATTACAAGGATGGAGAACAAGACATCGCTCAAAGGGTCCACACTTCAGTGTCTGACATCTGGGATCAAATTCCACCTCTACTATTTCCTGGCCCTGTGATCTGGGGCAAGTCATTTAACCTCTCGGAGCCTCAGTTTCGCCATCTTTAAATGAGGAGCCTAGTATTAACCCAGATTGTAGGTTATCAGAAGGATTCGCTAAGATGTTAGCCACTGGCACATAGTACACTTTCAGTAAAATAGAAACTGCTGCTGTGATTATTATTGGGTGCGTGTAGGGAGCCTCAGGCACCCTGGAGAACCCGGAAGAACTTTCTGCCAGGAGGACAGAGAACTGACTGCAACAGAGATGGATGCAGGTCCTCGGCAAGAGTCTTCCTGCCTTGGGGGCAGTCAACTCCTCGTGAAATAGCGTTGGTGGAGGGGCTCTTTAAATGAGTGCCATTGATTTCTTTCTTCCGGGTTTGCTGCTTTCTTTATTTCCTCCCCTCAGCACCTCTGTGAGGCTGGTGTCAGGGATCCCTTTAGTGGCAGCCAGTGGCAGAAGTGGGCGGAAGCCTAGGCCAGTTTGACACTTTACACGACCATCCTTCAAGGTGACCTCTCAGTGGACGACGGATCATTTCTGTCCTGTACTCACTGCTGGACTTTGGGCAAGCTCTTGTCCCTCTGGAGACCTGGGTTCTCCCACCTGCTAATCAATGTTGGTTTGCACTAAGCATATGCTTAGAGAGTAGTGACAATACGTACCTACCTCACAGGAGAGGACGGAGCACAGGAAGAGCTCCCAACAGTTATTGACAGATAAGTGCTCAAGAAAAGTTCGTTATTACTAATATTATACTGTCGTGAAGCAGTCCGCTTCAGCTATGAAAGTTTGTGGTTTCTTTCTCACTGTGGCTCTGTGCGGGCTTGCACAAATGTCTCAGCTCTGGGCCTCAGACTCCGGTCGGCACTCGGGCGGGTTCCAGGAGGGACACGAACCTGCCAGATGTGAACTTTTCAGGGCTGGAGCCCAGGCCGAATGCCTGGGGGCGGGCCGCAGGCGGCCGCCTCTCTGCGATTGGTGGAGCTTCTCGAGGCCCCGCCTCCCTGGGCCCTCCCCGCCCGTCACAGGCCCGCCTCGGGGATTAAGCAAAAAGTCGCCGCCCCGCCCCGCACCGGGATTGGAGGCCTTTGTTTGCCGCTCAACTCCAGGAAACCACGGGCGCGCTGCGACCGCCGGCAGGTGAGGCGCGGGGTGGGGCTCGCGGTGGGTCCCGGGCTAGGGCCGGTCCCTCGCTGGGTCTCAGTTTCTCGATCTGGGGAATGGGGAGGAGAGCGGACCGCGCCGATGGGCTCCGATCCACAGGGACTGCCGCTGCTTTCTGTCTCTCCCACGTGGAAACCCCACGCTCCCGGGAAGGAGACCGATCGCCGCTCCGGGACTGGGAGGGAGTCCTGGACCGGCGTTCAGTGTCCAGTCCTAACCCGGCTGGCCGCGGGGTTCCGCAGGCGCCACCTCCGGCCTCAGTCTCCACCTCCGCACAATGGGGGCGTTGGCCTTTGCTCTCACTCCAGCTGGGGCTGGTCGCAGGGCGGGGAGAGGTCCCGAGGGAATCGGGGGTGGTCCTTGGCGGGGCCTCGGGCCGTGTTTGGGTTGGAGGTGTGGCCCGGGTAGCTGTGGTTACGGGGGAGGTGGGACTTCTCTGTCCTGGGATTTGTGTGAGATTCTTGTTCACCAGGCAACAACCCGCGCAGCCTGACAACTCGGAGCCGCGCACCCTCCCCGGACGCCTAACGCAAGTTTCTTTTCCTCTTTTTGGCAAGGGGGAGGGAGGCAGAGCAAGGGCCAGCAGTGAGGATGGGCAGCTCGACAGTGGTAGGGACTGGAATGGACCGAGAAATGAGACCAGCCTTTCTCAGTACACAGATGGGGAGACTGAGGCCGAGAGAAGGGGCGCGTGTTGCCCGAAGCGCACAGCAGGGCAGGCGCAGAGCTGGCCTCTCCCCAGGGCGATGCCGCTGGCACCCGCGGCGGCGTGCGACCTTGGAGGAGACTCTTCCCTGATCCTTTCCCCCGCTATTGTTGAAAGAAACGACAGGTTGGAGAGGATCGTTACCTACCTTTCAAAAGCTTCTTCTTCTCAGTGATAAAGTTGGGAGGGAAAGTTGCTGATAACAAGCCCCGGCTATTTTGGAGCTTTGAGCCGAGACAGGTTGTAGAGAAAAGAGACATTGTTTCTGTCCTCCAGAACGGAAGAAGAAATTGTTGAAACCGAAGCACGGAGGACTGAGGTTAGATACCTCCAGGGACTTCCCAAGAGAATTTACCAGGCGCCTCCTCTGGCGTTGGTGGGTTTTACCGTTTGACTGTTGGTTTTGTTTTGTCAAGAAAACAGAACCTGAGGGGGCTTAAGTCTAGCTTAGGGTGATAGACCCCTTGGTGTTTTGGGGACTATTCAAGTTTTATTCCCAGTTCTTCTGCAGGAAGGAGAAGGTGCCCGCGTGGGGCCTCTGCCTCCCCAAAGCCCAGTGGTTTGCATCTGAAACATGTGATGTAGGCTGTTTCTTGCGAGGGGATTTCATCAGCTCCCACCAGTCTGAACACTCTGCCAGAAGCACCAGGGCTGGGGTTACCAGAGATGCTGGGGATGGTCCCTGCACTGCCGCTGTCATGCTGAGACAGTATTTTGGAAACTGGTGCCTGCCAAGGACCTTTCAGTTTATCCCCAGGAGGGGGGAAGAAAGTATTTTTAAAGCATCTAGCTGAATCACCAGGCAAACGCCAGGTCTTTTTTATGTTTCCTCAGTCCTGGGAGATGGGACAGATCTGGAGATGGAGAGTTAGAAGACCTGGGTTTCAATCCCCAGCCTGACTTCCATTCTGAAAGCCTCAGTTTTCCTCTCTGTTAAATGGGAATGGTAGTAGGCACTCCAGTGCCTACTGGAGAAGAGGAAACTGAGGCCCAGAGAAAGGAAGTAACAATAATATTGATAACAGTTACTGATTACTGAATGCTATATTCTCGCCACTGCGCCACGGGTTTTACTGCAATGACTGAGGTCTGGGAGGGCAGGAACTTTTGTCACCTTCTTGGTACCCAGTACAGAGCCCTACACATAGCAGGTGTTCAGTGCATTGTTGTCGATCGCCTGGATTTTATCACTTAGTGTTCACATTGTTGCCATGAAGTGGGTGTTGTTGCTGGTCTCCTTTTACAAATGAGAAGCCCGAGGTTCAGAGAGTTTAAGTCACTCACCTGAGGTCACACAGCTTTTCTTTGGGGTTGGTCGGCCCTTACTTTGGGATGTGCAGGGGTATGTCGTCTTGTGGGAGCTGACCGTGTGCATCTCTCTCTGGTGCTGTGCTGGTGATACCACATTGGTAGCTTGAAATTGGCCATAATGTGGGCATTTACACTATGGCAATCAGATCAGGCCACAAATCAGGCTTTTTCTTTTCTTTTTTCTTTTTTTAAGAAAGCCACATGTAAAGGGTACTGTGGGGTAGAAAGCCAGCACTGCTAGGAGGTGGAGGGTTCCTGGTAGGGCAGGAGGCCCCAGGGGTGCCAGGCCGAATGCTCCCGTAAAGTGTGGTATTTGAGAAGGAAAACCTTTCTGAGACGGGGAGCCTTGTCTGGCGTGTGAGTTGTGCAGTGCAGCCACCATCTGACTTGGGAACAGGTCAGTTTGAGCCTGAATTCGGGGCCAAGGTGTCTGGCCTTTAACCCCAAGTGACAACAGCCATTAGTTGGTCTTTAAGCACGGAAATCCTTGACCAGAATGATGCTGTGGGAAGATTTAGCCCGCAGCGTGTGCCCAGGGGATTAGAGGCTGAGCCAGGGGCTGGGCCAGTGGCAAGAGGCACTAACAGACCTGGGAGCCAGGAGGAGGCTCAGAGCGCCCCGCCCCCCCCCCCCGGCCCTCCCCTTCCCCGCCCCCGCCGTGTTTCCCCGAAAACGTCCTGTGTGCCAGGCTGTGTGCACACATTGTCCCGTTACTTTGCATGCACATGCCTTCAGTTACCTTCAGTCTGTGGTTGAGGGCATCAGAGGGGTCTGGAAGAGCCACCAGATCTGGATCCAGGCGTTTCTGTCCCCAGCCCCTTGCATTTTTAATTCCTGGGTCCTCCTTCATTCCAGCATACAATCCCATCTCCTTGCCAAGTGCCGGCCACACTCTGGTGTGTTTGGCAAGAGCGACCCCTTGCTCCCAGGCCTGATCCCCCATGAGCCCCTAGATCCTTGCCAGAATCCCCTGTTCTAGGGGAGAGGCTGGGGATCAGGGGCAGAGTGGGTTGCCCAGCTGGCAGTCTTCTTGGAGTCTTGAGTCCACAGCCAAAGGCCAAGGACCGGGAGGGGCCTCAGGTGCCAGGAGGCTGCACTCAGAGCCCCACTAGGTCAAGGGGTCATTTGGAGGGTAATGCTGTGCTTGTGGCTGTGTACAGACCCAGCTCTGCCTGTCATGTGCTGTGGGACTATGGGCGACTCTTACAACCTCTCCGGGCCTTTCCTCATCTGTTAAATGCCTGGTTATGAGAATCTGATCAACACATGCCATGCCCGAAAATGTTGAGTGGGTAAGGCTAGGATCACTTCCCTTCCCTTTTATGATTTTCATATGTTGCCACATGTTGCATAAATGACTACATGTGCAGAAAAGAGCCTGTCGTATCAGAGCTTAAAAAGAGGAAGGGGAGTGGGGCACCTGGGTCGCTCAGTCGGTTGGGTGTCTGACTCTTGGTGTTGGCTCAGGTCATGATCTCATGGTTTGTGGGTTCAAGCCCCACGTCCAGCTCTGTGCTGACAGTGCGGGGCCTGCTGGGGATTCTCCCTCTCTGCTCCTCCCCCACTTGTGCTCCCTCTCTCTCAAAATAAATAAATAAGAACTGTTAAATAAAAAAGAGGAAGACAGAAAGTGCGGGATGGGAATTACAGAATATCACAGGGTGTCAGCGCTCCAAAGGGCCCCAAAGCGCCTAACCGCTCTTCCTGACTTGCACTGGCAGGGAACCTGAGGCAGGGCAGGTCCAAGGTCTCGTCAGAATGAAGCCACTACACAGGTCTGCCGTGGTGGCATGTGTGTGTGGTGGGGGGGGAGGGGGTATAAGAACAGCGAATCTTCATTTTACTCTTATTTTTAAAGCAGCTGTTATTTTTGGAAAACACACATAAGGAGAAAGAGTAAACTTGGCTATAGTTGTATTACCTAGTACTAATTACTATAAACATTGTGGCTCACTCCCCCCCCCTCACTCTCTGTTTCCCTCCCTCGTTTCCTTCTCTTCCTCCACATGTTAACTGTTGTTCTTTGTATGTAATGGGCTCAAACTAGATACAGATGATTTGATAACCGGCTCACTCAGCGTGTCTCTTCTACGCCACTGTATATCCTTCCACAATAGGACCGGTGACAGCTGCATGATGCTCCTTTGAGCAGAAACATCATAATTTATTTCAGTGGTCCCCTAAGGTTGGACACCAAGGTTGCTTTCAATCTTTTCACGTACTGCAAGGTTCGGTCACAGATACATAAGACTGTACTGTCTAGATTCGCACGGCGTGGTTCAAAGCCAGCTTCCTCTCCTGTGACATGGGGAGAATACTTCTTGCCTCCTTGGATTGGCGTAAGGATTAAATGATGACATCCTAATCCACGGAAAGGCCTTTACGTGATAGGTGTGCAATAACGTCTTGCTGTTAGCAATGCATTCACCTTTTTTTGGTGGACGCTTTTCATGGAGCGTGAATTTAAGGGTGTGTGTGTGTGTGTGTGTGTGTGTAAGTGCTTATGCGTATGTGTGTTTTGCTCGTATGGCCACACCCTCCTCATCGCCCATGCGGAGGTTGGCTGAGGAAGGCCCGCATCCTCCCCTCCTTAACTCTTCAGGGCGAATACACGGTTTCTATCTGGATTGGCGAGCCCTGGGATCGTTTGGAGGCCACAGGGAAGAGGGCCACAGGGAAATGACAGCATTTCTCTGCACTTGGAAGAGGTGGCCATCCCTTTTTCTGTCGAAGACCCAGAAGAGGTCTGTGGCTGATCTTAGGGGAGCTCCAGAGCCAGGAAAATTAAACTCAGTCCTGCAGGGAGCAGGCCATATGGGCGATTCACGGGTATGGCCAAAGTCATTTATTCATGAGCTCTGTGCCAGCTGGGCTGTGGGCCAGGACTTTAGGCCCATAGCCTCATTTATCATCCCAACAATTCTGTGAAGTCCGTATTACCCCCATTTTACAGAAAAGAAATCTGGGGTTCAGAGAGGTTAAGCCACTTGCCCAAGGCCACACAGGTTTCAAAGAGAAGCTGGAGATCTCTGCCCATAAAGCACATGTTCCAGAAGCCCCTGTGCCTTGCAGCCTCCCATCACCATGGCGTTTCTACCGGTGTTGGCAAGTGGAATCAAAGAACCCAGGAGATTTAGTGCTAGAAGGTTATTTCTGACAACCTCAGAAGTAATCTCATCAAGCCTCAAGATTTCCAGGCTAAGAGAGGGGAAGGCACTTGTTCAGTGACACTCAGGCTGTCACATGGGTCTCTGCTTCCCCAGTTCTTCTTGGCCAGCTCACCTACCACCCAAATTCCCTGCGGGCTTTAACTACAGGGTAAATTCAGCAGTCTGGGCCAGAAGGAGTGGATGACCTTGGGGGAGGGGGGGTTCATTTCTTTCCTAAGGAAGGGAGTCCCCATGAATTCTGAAGCTGCCAGTCCCCAATTTCCCCCCAATGGCTGGAAAGCCCTGTGGCCTCGCTGTACCTCCGGGGCTCGGGACGTTGTGTTCAAGGTAGGTCACCCCAATGAGTAAGGTCCATCCCAGTCCCAAGCCATGTCCTGGGCCGCACCAGAAGGCTTGGAGAAAGGCAGACCTACCTTCCATTCTGGTTACCACGCTGGGCAATTAGGTGGGGCTCAAGAGGGAATGTGGATGGAGGGCGGGGAGCCGATGGCTGAGTGATGGGCAGTAGGAGGGTGGTTGAGGATGGCCTTCGAGGTGCTGGAGCCTCACGACCCAGGGGCTAGAGGGGACAAATGGCCAAAGGCTTGCTGGGCCCCTGCGGCCAGGAGGCAGGCTTGTGCAGATTCAGCAGGACGTGGGCACGCTTCTGGTAAAAGTACTCAAGGGGCGCCTGGGTGGCGCAGTCGGTTAAGCGTCCGACTTCAGCCAGGTCACGATCTCGCGGTCCGTGAGTTTGAGCCCCGCGTCAGGCTCTGGGCTGATGGCTCGGAGCCTGGAGCCTGTCTCTGATTCTGTGTCTCCCTCTCTCTCTGCCCCTCCCCTGTTCATGCTCTGTCTCTCTCTGTCCCAAAAATAAATTAAAAAAAAAAAAAGTACTCAAGGCTGGGGACCAAAGGATTTTGCTGTTGCTTTGTTTTTGTTGGGTGACCAGAACCTAATCCCTTCCCCATCTCTGGGTCTCAGTTTCCTTACCTGTAAACGAAATCGCGCTCCTGTCCTGCCCATTTCCCAAGTCTATTCTTGAAGCATCTTGTGCAATGAAGGACAAGAAAGCAGTTTAGAAAAGCCCCCGAGGGCGTCTGGATGCCTCAGTCAGTTAAGCATCCGACTCTTGATTTCGGCTCAGGTCTTGATCTCACACCCAGTCCGTGAGTTCGAGCTCGGCATCAGGTTCTGAGCCGATAGTGTGGAGCCTGCTTGGGATCCTCTCTCCCCTTCTCTCTCGCCCCTTTCCCCGTCTCTCTCAAAATAATAAATAAATAAACTTAAAAGAAAAAGCCCCTGAAAGGCTCTGTGTGGAACGAGAACTTCACTGTCGATTTAGAACGTTGGCTTAGTGAATTGCAGTTAGTTGGTAATAAGCTCTCCGCCCAATTTTATCGTGCACAGATATTAACGATCTCTGCAGGCTGCAGTGGTGTGAACACCGAGCATTGTTGTTAAGAGGTGGATGATTGTGGGTGTCAATCTCTACTGGCACTCACCAGCTTTGTGACTGCAGGCAGGTTCCTTGGGCTCTCTGGGCCTCTGTTTACCCACCTGTAAAATGGGCATGTCACACCAGCCTGACTGGCTTGTTGTGAGGGCCACAGCCACCACATGGGCAACTGGCTAGATTCAGTAGATCATCCAGTGTGTATTTACTGTGCTTCTACTGTGTGTCAAGCCCCGTGCTGGGCACTGGGGATATAATGGTGAGCACTTCAGAGTTCCTGTCACCAGGAAGACAGACCTGAGGTCTAATTCCAAATGGATCCCCGAGTAGGGCTTATGGGGGCTAAGATCTGCAGGTTGCCTAGAAGTTCCCAGGGAGAAGTGGGGTTGAGTTCGTCCTAGGAACAGTGGGGAGCACCCTGAGGAGGGTGGAGAGGGGGGAGCAGGGAGAGGCTGGACCAGCACCTTCTTCACTTCTTTCTCAGAGCAGCAGGCAGAACAGGAGTGTTTCCAGCACAGATGGACCATGTTTGCACCCTTTTGTTTTGGAACGATTGCAGTGGTTCAGGGTGGCGAGGAATGGATTGGAGGGGCCCCAGAGCTTTCCAGGAGAGGCCACGTGTGGATGCGGTGATGGGGCAGTTTCTGGTGAGACTGAGGCAATGAAACCGATAGGAGTCGATGATGGACCGTTCACGGGCTGTAAGGGAGAGGGAGATGTCCAGAACGATGGTCACTTGTGTTTGCGCACCTGGGCAAGAGATGGGGCAGCTTTGGAGGGTGGCGGTGTCCTGAGGTCACTGTGGGATGTGTTGCTTTAAGCAGAATTTGGCCCGTGGGGGGAGATGGTGTGCCAGGAGGGGGCGCAGCACAAGTAAAGGCAGGGAGGAGCACTGGTGAGACTTGGGGGGCCGGGGGGGTGGGGGGCGGGACACAGGGAGGTGGACCAGTGTGCTGCTTTCCTTGGTGTTAGGCAGCTGCCCCTAAGATGGATTTGGGGTTATCTGGGGGCCGTGGGGCGTGTCTAGCTGAGGCAGCCACCTGGCCTTGATGGCAGGGCTGCCTGGGTTAATGACCAGGGAGGGAGGGTGAGTGAGTGACGGGCCATCAGGGAAGCCCGCCCCTCGCACAATGGCCCACATGGTCACCAGAACTGGCAGGCGGGGCCTCATTAGGGTCTGGCCCTGCTCCACATCGGGCTGGGGGCTGCGGGGAGAGCCTTACCACCCAGATGTGTGCAGAAGGCAGGGAAGAGGCTGGAGGGGTGGGGTGATTGCTGGGATGAGGGCATCTGGTTCTAGCTCTGGCTTTGCCAGATACTCACAAACTAACCTTAGGAAAGTCCATTCCTTATTCCTTCATTTGTTCGTTCGTTCGTTCATTCATTCGTGTTCCAGGCCCCCAGCTGTACGCTTCGCAGGTCTTACCTCATTGAATCCTGGCAGCCACCCGGTGGGGGGGCCACACTTCTTATCCCTGTTTTACAGATGAAGAAACAGGCTGAGGGCGGTGAAGTCTCCAAGGTCACAGAGCTAGCGAGAGGTGGGGCTGGGATTGGAATCCAGGTCTGCACTGACTCAGGATCCATTTTCCTTCCCTTCTGGTTCTCAAATCTGGCTGCTCATCAGAATTGCCCGGAGAATCGTTTTTTGGACAATAGACGCCAGATTTTTTCCTTTTTCTTTTTGTTTCCTGAATCAGAACCCCTGGATCCTCCATGGGGCCATGCCCCCGCTCCTGCCTCTCCCTCTTGGCTCGCTCTCCTCTGGGGACGCAGCTCTGCTGTTCTCAGGGAAAGCCCAGCTGGTTCCCACCTTGCACTTGCTCTGCACTTGCCCTTCCAGAATACTCTGCTGCCGGCCTTTCCTGTGACTTAACTCCTGCCTCTGTCTTTAGTCCCTTGTTCGAATGTCACCTTCTCAAGGAGACCTTCCTGGCCATCCCCAAACCCTCCTCTCCAACCCCTTACTCTCTGAGCCGCAGATTCTTGACCCGGGCCACATATCCTGGTCACCTGGGACACTTTAACGTGGCGGATGTCCAGAGACTGATTCTGTTGGTCTGAGTCAGCCGCAGGCATCAGGCTGACCAAAAGCAGCCTGGGATATGGGTCAGGGCTCCATCCCACCCTTGTCCGTCTTATCCCTCCCTCTCCATGTTCGTTTACCGGCTGTGTTTATTGGAGTGGAGCAAGGACTTGGCCTGTCTTGCACCTTGCCATGTTCCCAGTACCGTGAAAAGCACCCAGCGGACAGGAGGAGCTCCGCAACTACCTGTCAAATGAATGAATGGGATGAGGGAAACGTGGGGAAAAGTAGCTTGCCCTCTGATTAGCTCTGGGGACAACAGGGGACATTCACCCGATCAGTCACTTCCCCACCTCCAGTGCTGCCTACAAAATCCCACTGTAGCTACAGGCCCAGCTTAGGGTGAGGACGGGGGTTGACGGCCAGGGGTGGGGGGGATGGCAGGCATTGCTGCAGCCTCCCTAAGTTATTGGGTTGCAGGATGGAAGGCAGGACAGGAAATCAGTGCTGCAAGGGTGCCAAGCAAGCATCCAGTGTGAGCTCCCATTGTGCAGGTGAGCACCAGGGCCTGGGGAGGGAGGGAGCCTCAGCCAAGGTCATGCCCTAGAGGGTAAGGGCTACAGAAAAAGCTCCCAGAGGGTTGCAGCTGTTGAGGCCTCCTCCCAGGCTCAGCATGCTGTGTGACCTTGGCCAAGCCTCTGACCTTCCCTGGAACCTCAGTGTCATCGGTCTGTACTTTGGCTGAGACGGCCCCAATCCCTGATGTTGGGAGACTCTGCCTTCCTTTCGTGGGCTGCGAGATACGACCCGCAGAGAGCTCGCAAGGGGTTAAGCTCCTCCTGCTGACTCTCACTCCGCACGCAGACAAACCCCCTCCTTCTGACAAACACTTGTAGGAAATCAGGCTGGGCGCTTCCTGCCCAGGCGAGGCGGCCTCAGCCGCAGCAGGGGCGGGGAGAGGTGGGGAGCGATGCTTGTCTGTGAGCAGCAGCTCGGGCTGGCAGAGCAGCCTGGAGGCGGGCCAGGGCGCCATGGAGGCGGGGGGCTCCCCAGGTTTGGAACAAAGACCTCACAGGCAGGTCCCCTGAGCCTGGGCCAGCAGGATGGTGGTGGAGCCCAAGAGAGGTAAGGGAGTGAGGAGGGCAGGGGAGGCCGCCTTCCCTCTGGGCTGGCCAGTCACAGACTCTCTGGGACAGTCAGGGCAGCTGGACCAGCCCAGCCAGGAAGTTACAGCTGTGGCAGCTGTTACTACTTCTCTCCCAGCTCAGGGAGACTGGCCCCCGGGGCATGGGTGGATTTCAGGGGGATTTCTTCAAGCTTCCGGGTGCTGGATCCCAGTCTGAGCTCTAGTCCGAGCTCTGATTCTGATCTCTGTGAACTTGGACAAGCGCTGGTCCCTCTCTGTGTCTGGGGTGTCCTAATCAGCACACGCAGAGTTAGTCCCTGGGCTGCTAAGGGGCCTCAAAGGTGATGCTCGGATGAGGGGCAGGCCAGGAGGCAGCAGGGGGGTCCCCACTAAAGAGCGGCCCCTTCCGTGGTGTGTAAGGGCCAAGAGAGGAGCAGACACAGCCCGGCTCTTCAGGCAGGCGGGGCTAGAGTCCGCAGCGGCCAGGGTACCCTTCCTCTTTCTCTTCGGCCTCTGATGTGGAGAGAGCTGGGGGCAAGAGGGGGTACATCCAGCTGGTGCTTCCTCAAGGGATTAGTTTTTTGGTGGGAACCTCTTGAGTACAGTAGGTCTGTGCCCTGCCAGCTGCTCAGGGAGGGCAGCTGAGTTTGGGGCTCTGAGCTCAGCCCTTTTGGAGGGGCCCAGGCACTTGGTATGGGGAGTCTTCCTTCCCCTTCCTCCTGTCCTCACCCCGAGTCTGATGGACTTGGTTTCCTAGTCGTGGTCCCTGGGTCTGAATCCCTGGCTGCGTTTCCTGTGTGCGAGGTCTTGGGAGAGCCAGCCATCTCTCTACGACTCCGTTTTCTCATGTGGGAGATGTCAGGGTGGACGTAGGAGCAGGGAGGGGTCACCCTGCACAGCCCTGGCTGGATTAGAAGGGGCCTCAGAAGGCGTGGGGAGGCAAAGGTGAGCTGCATGGCTGCAGTCGGCATAGGAGAACCCGAGAGACTGAGCCATAAAGACAAGGGTCCTCAGTTTTGGAGTGGCTGAAGTGGGCAGAGGAACCCTGTGGGTGTGGCCGACCGACTCGGGAACTGGAGAAGAGACCAGAAGGGGCTCACAGACCCCTGAGAGAGCCGGGGCAGGGCCAGTGGCAGGGAGAGAGGAGCCATACAAAAGGAGGGGGGAGCCATACAAAAGGTCGGTGCTTCCCGGTGAGGTAGTTTCTCCAAGGCAAGCAGGGACCTTGAACCTGACAGCCCAGCACCTGAGGGGATTGAGAGCTGTTTTGGGCTCAACCCCTAGTTCGCATGGCTGGGGCCTTCACCCAACCCCCCTGCCTTTCAGGAGCCACCCTGTGGCCCTCATGCAGGCTGACTGGAATAACCCAGCCTTTGATTGTCATTCAAGGACCCCTGCCCATAGCTCTCAGTCAGGGTCTGTTCATACTTTCAGACCTCTGTGCCTTTGACTATGCTGTTCCCTCTGCCTGGAATGCCTCTCCCCACAGATTCTTCCCCCTAAATCCTCCTTGCCCAGCTTCATGCTTCCTTCATCAATAACCCTCTGTATTGTCACCTACTCCCCCCCCCACCACCGCCGTTGAAACTTTGGAACACTTTGACTCATTTCAATGTTCCTTGTGACTTCCATAGTGGTTGGCACACAGTAGAAGGTCATAGGTTTTTTTAAGTTAATTTGCACCCACTGGGCGTTCAATATACATCTTTGTTACTTTGTAGTGGGTCCTCAGGATGGAGGAGGGAGTTAGCAGTTTTGAAGCTGTTGCCCTCAGGAGCCAAAGTCAACCGGGAACCTCAAGGTTCATTTAGCTACCACCCAGCCCACCTTAATGGGGCAGTCACTCCTTAGAGTAGCAAGGCAGGTGACGTTCTCCCCATTTTACAGGGAGGGAAGGTTAAGCACAGCCGTTGACCGGGAAGCAACAGCATCAGACCTGGAACCTGGTCTCCAGGTGCCCAGCGACTTCTCTTTCTTGCACCAGCGGTGAGGGCGGGTCCTCATCCCTGCCTGAGGTTGGCATGTGGTTGGCGCCCAAGTGTGTTTGTTGACTGACCCGCTGAGTAGCTGGCTGGGCCCTGGGCTCCGAGGCACCGAGGGCCGTGGCTTGCGTGGAAGACAGAGGCCTTGCTCAGGAGAGGCTCCCAGGTTTCACGGCTGGGGGAGCACGCGCACCACTCCAGCTAGTGACCGCAGCTGCCTCTGACGTGCAGCTGCCCCTGGTCGCAGTGAGTTTCTGCGAAGACTGAGTCATCCCGGGAGACAGGATGTTCCTCTCCGTGCGCCCGGAGGCCTCTGTGATTGGGCAGCTGGCTTTGCGGCATGGCTAGAAAAAAGCCCTTTAAAAAGTCACAAAACCACATGTCTCCCTGGCCCCTTCCTCAGTGGAGATTTCAGGAAGAGAAGAGCGGTGGCCCTTAGCACCTCCCACGCCTCTCCAAGTGGCAGGGGCCAGAAGGCCCAGTCGGCCCTAAAGGGTGAGCCTTGCCAGGGATGTTCACTTAAATGCAGATTCCTGGGCCATATCCCAAGGCCGCTGAGTGAGTCTTTGCGTGGACCTAGGAATCTGCATTCTTAGAGGACTCCTAAGAATACTCAAGCTAGAGGCCCACCGAGATTCCCGAAAGGGGTGCAGGCCCCCCAGAGGGTATGGGAAGCAAGGATTAGAGCTTCTCTTTAAAAGATTTTTCTACCTCATGTTTGTTTTTTTTTTTAAGTTTATTTATTTCTTTGGAGAAAGAGAGAAAGGAGCAGAGAGAGGAGAGAGAGAATCCCAAGCAGTCTCTGTGCTGTCAGTGCAGAGCCCGACACGGGGCTTGAACTCACGAACCATGAGACCATGACCTGAGCTGAAACCAAGAGTCAGACATCTAACTGACTGGGCCACCCACGTGCCCTTCTAGTGCAGCTTTTTAAAAATTTATTTTTGGATATATTTTTTCTAATGCGTGTATTTTTTTTCCTATACACCAGCATGAGGATGTGTGTATCTAAAGATATTAATAGAGAGAGAGAGAGAGCATGAGAGCAAGTCTATGTTTCTGACGAGTTTTGTGATAGAAAATTGGAGATTACCAGCTCAGATGAATAGTTTCAAGTCAAGCCACTGTTCCATGCCGACCTTCAGTTTTCTCTTCTGAAAAATACTTTTCCTGTGACCTGCCTCCCTGTTTGGGACGAGGGCAGGTGGAAAACGTGCAACGAAGTTTCTAGCCCAGGCCGGCACAGGGTGAGCCCCTCATATGTGTTGGGAGTCACGGGGAGGCCTGCTGGGTGATCTGGAGGAAGTTCTGGTGGGGAGAGAGGAAGACTGGGGGTGGGGGAGAGAATGAGGCCCCCCGAGCCCTGGTACAGGATCAGGGGTTGCAGCCAGAGGCCGTAGAATGGGGTTCCCTCCCTGTCCTCACCCCAGCCCTTTGAGGAGGCTGCCGCCTTTCTTGTGATGCACCGTTCCCCGGGGAACGTTCTATCCAGAAATAGTTGCCGGCTGACTTTTCTCAACCGTATAAATCAAGGCTCTGACCGAGACCCAAGTGCTCATAAGGCTGCAGGGACACAGACCTGTCTGTCCTTCCGGGAGGCCTAGAATTATACACCATGGTCTCCACAGCACGGAGGGAAGAGCCCGGGCCTGGGCTGTGTGGTGACCTTTCACCCCAGCCTTGTCTTGGCAGGTGGATGGCTTCGGAGTGAGGATTTTGTATGAGCTAACGAGACCGCTGCTCTGTGGGCTGGGTGCTTGGGGAGTATCGCGGTAGTGGGAAAGAAGGAGGGGAGAGGAGATGAGGGGGAGAGAAAGAAGGAAAGGAGGGAAAGGGGGAGAGGACAGAAGGAAGGGGGAGCCCTTCTCCAGCTGTCTTTCCCTGCCTCTGGTCCCTCCGCAGCCAGGCTCCCTCTTCTGGCCCCCTCTCCCCAGGCAGTCGGAGGGGAAACTTGTAAGTGTGCTGTCCTGTGCCTGGGATGCCCTGAATGGACCCGAGAGGCCCTCCTGGACCTGGCCACCATGTCCCCTTGCCCACACTCTGTTGTCAGAGCTCCCGGACCCTGCCCCAATACCACAGCCATAGGGGGAACCACTTCCTGTTGCCCCTCCTGCCCCTGCACTCCATGGACATGCTCTCTCTCTCTCTTTTTTAAATTTAGGTGAAATTCACGTCACATAAAATTAACTTTTTTATTATTTTTTAAACATTTATTTATTTTCGAGAGAGAGAGAGAGCAAGTGGGAAAGGAACAGAGACAGGGAGACAGAGAATCCAAAGCAGGCTCCATGCTGTGAGCACAGAGCCTGACACAGGGCTCAAACTCACGAACCGAACTGTGAGATCATGACCTGAGCCTAAATCAAGAGTCGGCTGCTTAACCGACTGATCCACCCAGGCGCCCTATTTTTTTTTTTTAATTTTTTTTTTTTTTTATTAAGTTTATTTGTTTTTGAGACAGAGAGAGACAGAGCATGAACGGGGGAGGGGCAGAGAGAGAGGGAGACACAGAATCGGAAGCAGGCTCCAGGCTCTGAGCCATCAGCCCAGAGCCCGACGCGGGGCTCGAACTCACGGACCGCGAGTTCACGGACCGCGAGATCGTGACCTGAGCTGAAGTCGGATGCTTAACCGACTGAGCCACCCAGGCGCCCCCGCCCTATTTTTTTTTTAATGTTTATTTATTTATTTTGACAGAGAGTGTGTGTGAGCCAAGGAGGGGCAGAGAGAGAGAGAGAGAGAGAGAGGGAGAGGGAGAGAATCCCAGTCAGGCTCTGTGCCGTCAAAGTGGAGCCCAACCCGGGGCTCTGTCTCACGCACCTTGAGATCATGACCTGAGCTGACGTCTAGAGTCGGACACTCAACCGACTGAGCCTCCCAGGTGCCCCCGAAATTAACCACTTTAAAAGGAGCAATTCATTGACTATATTTATAAAGTTGTGCCACCGCCACCTGTATCTATTTCCAAAACATTTTCATCACCCCGAAAGGAAACCTCATACCCACGAAGCAGTCGCCCCCCATTCCGCCCTCCCCCAGCGCCTGGGAACTGCAGGCTGCTTTCCGGCTCTGTGGGTTTACCTACTCTGGAAATTTCGTAGAAATGGAGTCCTGCTGTGTGTGATCCGTGCCTGGCTCCTTTCACTCAGCCTCAGGTTCTTCGGGTTCGTCCCTGTGGTGATGTGAGTCAGTTCTTCTGTCCTCTTAACGGCTCAGTGCTAGGACACTGCACGTGCACACGCACACTGTGCATCCGCTCATCCTCTGGTCGACATTTGGGTCACGTCCGCCTTTTGGCTGTTACGCGTGGTGCTGCTCTGAACGTACGTGTATTGCTTTGAGTACCTGTGTTCAATTATTTGGAGTACTGGAACGTCCCAGTGTGAATTCTTACCCGAGGGGGGTCAGGAAAGGTTCCCGGAGGAAGTGGCTCGTGGACTAAACACCCCCGCCCCGCCGCCCCGTCCTGCCCCACCCCATGCTTCTCAGGTTGTGCTCGCCTCGATTTGTAGCTGCTGCCTCTTTGTCTGCTTCCTCCTGGGGCTCTCGGCTCTCATGTGGGCAGGGGCTGGGCCCAGCGCCCATGCATGCAGCCTGGCACACGGTGGTATTGCTGGAATACGTGGACCTCTTGCCAGTGTGCGGGACTCTGGTTCCCGACCCTGTATCTCCGGTAATCTTACAAAAGTCTGGAGGGAGAGGAATTATCCCCCCCCCCCCCCAGCTTTATTGAGGAAAATGGAGGCGGCGTGACTTGCTCAAGGTCACACGGCCTCAAGGGGTGGGAGCCAGGAGCTGACCCAGGGCTTTCTGGTTCCAGAGCTCCTCTGACGCAGGGAGGGGATGGGAGGAATGATGCTGTCCCGGATTGTGTCCCCGACAGGCTGCAGGCAGCATGGCTGGTACTGAGACAAGCCGGCGGTGACTCAGGCGCCCACGGTGGCGGCTCCGTGTCCTGAAGATGAAGTGGCCCAGGTGGAGTGCTGGCTAGGCCCGATGGCCAGCTCCAGGACAGAGGTGTGCTGGGCCGAGCCGGGCCTGAGGAAGGGGCCCCGGCGGCGACGCTGGGCCTGGGCCGAAGAGAAAAAGGATGCCGATGGGATACGGGGAAAAGAGGGGCCCTTTCCCAGTGCCACCAGCCCTGAGCTCCTGGAGGACTTCCGGCTGGGGCAGCCGCACCTGCAGCCACCAGGGTGGGGCCCGGCCCCACAGCCTGCTGAGCGTCCGGCTTCCGAGTGCGGAGAGTCCGAGGGAGAGGGTGAGACCGGTGCCCCCTGAGCAGCCCATCTCCTGGTGGGGGGTGGGGAGTGGAGGGCGTTTTAGTGACTTTTTAAAAATGACGATCCATGAAGCCTATCATTTAAAAATGTCAAAGGTCTGAATTACATAAGCGGTAGTGCTCCTTGCAGGAATATCACAAAATACAAGCAAAAAGAGAAAAAACTAAAAAAAATTACTTATTATCCAGAGAAATGCTCCTTTCCATATGTTTATATGGGAATGTAGTGTGCATTCTATGACCGACAGGGTAGCCTGCTTTCGTGTAACTTTATTTAAATTTTTTTTTTAACATTTATTTATTTTTGAGACAAAGAGAGACAGAGCATGAACGGGGGAGGGGCAGAGAGAGAGGGAGACACAGAATCGGAAGCAGGTTCCAGGCTCTGAACCATCAGCCCAGAGCCCGACGCGGGGCTCGAACTCACGGACCGCGAGATCGTGACCTGAGCTGAAGTCGGACGCTTAACCGACTGAGCCACCCAGGCGCCCCTCGTGTAACTTTAATAGACAGGACATTTCCCCAGCTCGTCATATATCTCTCCACAAACCATTCTTTTTTTTTTTTTTTTTTTTAATGTTTATTTTATTTTAGAGAGAGAAAGAGAGTGAGCACAGGAGGGGCAGAGAGAGAGAGGGAGAGAGAATCCCAAGCAGGTTCCGCACTGACAGCTGTGAGCCCGACACAGGGCTTGAGCTCAGGAACCGCAAGATCATGACCTGGGCCGAAATCGGATGCTCAGCCGAATGAGCCACCCAGGTGCCCCTCCACGAATCATTCCTAATGCCTGCAGAGGAGTTTTCTGGTGTGGCTCTTCCATAACCTGGGGGCCAATCTCGTGCTGGGCATATAGGTGGTTTCTCGTTTTTGCTATTACAAATAATGCAGAGATGAATGTCATTAGTACATCTTTGTATATTTGATTTGATAATGACCTTGGTAATTTAAGTTGCTTGGTCCAGGGCTTACCCCCATTTTTAAGATTTTTTAAAAATCCCAATTAGTGATGAGAATGTTGGCATCCCTTATTGTCTGAAATAAGTGTTTCCCTTGCATCGAGACAGCTTACGCTAAATTCCTAGTTCCGCTGAGAGGTGCCTTCTCTCTGAGTCTTGGTTTTCCCATCTGCGAAGTGGGGTAGTGATAGCATTGAGAATAGCGAGAGCTTGATATGACATGTCTGTTGCACTTACAATACGATTGAAATGTCCAGACTTAGGATTCTGTGAATCAGGCAGGCCCCTGTGGATAGTAGAGATTGTGCCATGACCCAAAGTTCTTTATGCCAGGTCTGCTTAAAGTGAGGTTTGCCCACAGCTATTCACTGGAGAGCCATTAACCCCTCAGGGAAAGGTAACTGGCATACACTGGGATGAAAGGGCAAGGGCAGAGGCATCTCTTCCTGAGGTCACATGGTAACCCCTTGCTATGATGTAATAGCTGCTGCCATGTCCCTTGCCCATAGAGTGTGCCAGCCACAGGGCTGGGCAGGGCTCAAGTCGTGTCTGCTTCCCTCCTCACCACCTTCTGCCAGGTAGGAAGGACTAGCCTCCAGTCCAAGTCAGGGTTGCCAGAGAGGTCAGCAACTTGCCCATGGCCCCCGGTAAGGGATCAGAGGAGCCAAGATTGAACCCAGGGCTTCCTGGCCCCAAAGACTGCTTTCCTCACCTCACTGTGTGACCCCTAGCAGCAGAGACTAACTCGCCAGCATGACTGGGACTTTGGTCCTCAGTTCAGGACTACTCCGAGCCACTGCATGATCTTTGACAATTACTCAACCTCTCTGGGCTTCACATGTGCTGCTGTAAACAAGAGAGACTTGCTGAAGGAGATGTTAAGGAGTTGAAGGATGTAGAGGTGCCAGGGGGAAAGGCCAGAGGGGAGCAAAGAGTGATACAAGGGTTATGACAAAGGTGCATCAGCCCAGAGCAGAGGGTCTGTGCTTGATGATACCCAGACTGTGTCTCATGAAACTTTGGGTCTATTCCTGAGGCTGACATAGGTTCTAGGACAGAGTAGGTGCTCAATAAACATGGACTGAATGGATGATGCACAGATGGATGGATGAATGGGTGGGTGGGCAATGGATGGGTGAGTGGATGGGTGGGTAAGTAGCTAGATGGATAGGTGGATGGATGGGTGGATGGGTGATGGATGGTTGGATAGGTGAATGGATAGATGGATGGCTAGGTGGGTAAGTGGGTGGGTGGAGTGGTGGATAGATGGAGGAAGGGATGGGTGGATGGACAGATAGATGGACAGATGGGTGAATGGGTGATGGATAGGTGGGTGGGTGGCTGGATGGATAGGTGGATGGATACATGATTGAAAGGATGGATGGTTGGATCAATGGGTGAGTAGGTGATGGATGGGTAAGTGGTTGGAAGGATAGTGAATGGATGGGTAGATGGATATTTTTATTCATATTTTATCCATATTACTACTATGTAATAATTACAACAATTATCCATTTTCTGGGGGCTTTGCATACCTTATTGTCCTCCCTCCCTCTCTTCTTCTTTCCATTCAGTCAATAAATATTGAGCATCTACTCTGCAAATACAATAGTAAACAAAAACAGAGGCTATCCTTGCCCCTGTAGAGGTTATAGTATAGTGGGGGAGAAAACTATTAATGAACCAATCGTGTAAGTAAATGAAAAACTGGAGCTCCGATAAGTGTTTCAAAGTAGAGGCATTCAGTCCTGTGAAAACCTAGAAAAGGAAGAATCCGACCTAGTTAAGGAGGTGTGAGAAGAATTCCCTGGTGAGGTCAAGGTTGAGCTAATGCCTGAAGAACAGATAGGAGTTAACTAGGCAAGGAGAGGGAGAGAGGACCCTGGCAGAGAGGATCAGCATTTGCAAAGGCCCTGTGGTGGGAGCATTGTGGCATGGCTGGAGCCGAGTGAGACTGAAGGGGGGCTGTAGAAAACAGATGGACCAGGAGAGCTAATGGGGAGGGAGGTGGGGATCTTGGGACCTTACTCTGTCTTGGGAACAGGAATGTACTGATGGAGGATGAGCGTGAGATTTAAGGGGATGATTAAGTGGCTACTGCAGTGGTCCAGGCAAGAAAGGATGTTGGCTAGAGCAAAGGTGGCATGGGACTTAAGAGCAGTAGGTGAGTTTGAGAGCTCTGTGGGAGGTAATTATGACAGGACCCAGTGACAGAATGGATTATGGGGGTTGGGGGAGAGAGATGGCCAAGGTGCTTCCCAAGTTTCTGGCTGGTGCAACTAGATGGGAGCCTGAGACAGGAAATACTGAGGGGACAGCCAGGTATGAGGATCAGGTTTGGAAGACCGGGGACAACTAGAGGGGGTGTTAGGTAAGCACTTGGCCATAGAGGGGGATCCCTGGGATCCTTGTCTCCCGACATGATGAGGAAATGAAAGGTCAGAAGGGTGAACTGACTCAAGTAATGTTACACAGTGAGTCCAGACCTGGTATATACTGAACAATCACCTGTCTTTCCAGAGTTTGAGGTAGAGGATGTGGACAGCCCAGAAAGTTCCAACTTGCCTCTCAACTGGCTTCCCGAACAGGATCCTCAATCTGCCATGACTGAAGAGGAGCCGGATGAAGCCCTCGGAGGTCCTGAGGTGGAGGAAGCTGGGGAGGGCTCCCCAAGATTGGAGTATGAGACTGGCCTCAGCTCAGGGGGCGATGGAAACACCAGCCCCATGGCTGTGGGGTGGGGTCAGGACACAGGCTGGGTGGCCCCTGGCACACAAGCCAGTGGAGACAAACTTCCAGAACATTCTGAGGTCCACCCAACTGTTGACTTCAGCTCTGCAAGGTCCTGGAGCAGTGGGACTGTGAGCCTTGACCACCCCAATGACAGCCTTGATTCTACCTGGGAAGGAGAAACCGATGTCCCCCAGCCCACTGTCCTGGAGGAAACTTTACCACAGAGCTCCAGCCACCACCTCCTAAACCCAAACCCCAGAACTGGGGGAGGCGTTGCTGTGGCAACCCCCACAGAATTCCAGGACTCCTCGGTACCCCAGAGCCAGAGCCTCCAGTGTCCAGCAGACAAGTGGAAAGAAACTACCGGCCTCTCCTGCCCTCAGCTGAGGGACAAAGCCTGGAAACGGACGCGGACATCACCTAAGCCACTCCCTTCTCGATTCACTGGCTCCATCAGCCCTCCGAATCTGCCTAGGCCAGCTCGGCAAGACAGGGTGCCACCCAGGCAGGGAGCCACTCTGGCTGGCCACTCATCATCTGATGCCTCCAAGTATGGGCGGGGGCAGTTGAACTACCCACTCCCTGATTTCTCCAAGGTGAGACCCCGGGTGAGGTTCCCTAAAGATGAGAGCTACCACCCCCCCAAGGCCAGGAGCCACAGCAGGCAGTCTCAGGGCCCTGCCAGGCCGCTGATCTTCAAATCACCTGCTGAGATAGTGCGGGAGGTACTGTTGAGCAGCGGCGAAGCCTGCCCGGGAAAGGACCCACCTTCTCCCCACCCCATCACCAGGGTACCCCAAGAATTTCAGACTCCTGAACAAGCCACCAAACTGGTCCACCAGCTCCAGGTAAGCTGGACTCATTTCTACAGGCATGTCACCAAGGCACCTGTTGGCTTGGGTTCGAGGCTATGCGGGTGGGAGGACTCAGGACTGGGCCAGGAACCCCCAGTTGATAGAGGGAGGGTTGTTCCCCGGGCTGTGAAGATAGTCCCAAGCCCTTTGCTCAAAAGGGCAGTGCTTGCATTGCAGCCACAAGGGTAGTCCGTATGTGCTTGTTTTTAACTTCTGTGAGAAATTCAGAACATACGCAAGAGAGAAAATGGTATAACGAACCCCCACGTACCCACCACCCTGCTTCCGCCCATGTACCTGCCATACAGCCCCCAGCAACATTTTTTATCTAAGGCCCCACCTCTTCCCCCCCGACTCACTGTACTGGAATATTTGGAAGCAAATTTCAGGTGTCAGATCATTTTACCCAGAAGTATTTTACCGTGTATGTCTAAAGATAAGGACTGTATCTTAAACGTCACGACACTGTTAGCATACCTAAAAGTCAACACCAGTTCCTTAATATTATCCAGCATCAGTGTTCAGGTCTCCCCTGTCTCTCACAAATGGCTTGTTTATTGCAGCTGGTTCAAATCATGGTCCACACACAGCTCATCTATCGCATGTGATCAGTGTGCCTTTCAAGTCTCCCCCGCTCCGACCCCCGGTTTTTTCAAACCTCTTTCTTTGTTGTAATTGATTTTTTGAGGACACCTGTTGTGTCCTGTAGAGTCTCCCATATCCTGGAATTTGCCAATACACCCTCTCATATCTCTTCACGTGTTCCACTGTCTTCTCCTTGTCCTGTATATCGTCCGTCTAGAGCTAGAAGCTTTTCCAGGATGCAGTTCTCTGTTTATTTCCCCTCCAGACCATGAGCTCCATGTGGGTAGTGATGTGTTTGGCAAGAGCATGTCACAGTCGGTTCATTCAGGAGGCATGGGATGCTTGCTCCTCTCTGATTTGTGAGGCCAGTGGTCACCGACAGTCATGGCCTTGATCCTGTCCTCTGTTTGGGGTGACAAAGTGGTAGTCTCCTAATGCCATCGTTCCTTCTGCATTTTTTTTGCTGGAAATCTTCTCTAAAGTCAAATTTTCCCGCATCAACTATTTGGTTACCAAGGTCTCGTTCACACGGGAAACTCAGGTGAAATGCTTGATTCTGTCCCTCTAATTACCAGCTTTCAGAATAATGCATCTGTTCCCCAACATCCTTCAAAGGCGATCGGTGCCGTTTACTTTTGCTTTTTCTCTGTCGTGACTTGTTTGATGAAGCTGTTCAGTTTTATTTAGGGCAGATAGTAACCCACCAGTACATACAGGCAGTTGTGATTTTCAAGTCTTCTGTGGGACCCCTGGATGGTTCACTCTATCCACCATTTAAGAAAACACTTATTAAGGGGCATCTGGGTGGCTCAGTCGGCTGAGCGTCTGACTCTTGGTTTGGGGTCAGGTCATGATCTCGTGGTTCGTGAGTTCGAGCCCTGCGTTGAGGCCCCGTGCTGACAGTGCTGAGCCCGCTTGGGATTCTCTCTCTCCCTTTTTCTCTCTCTGCCCCTCCCCTGCTTGCACTCTTCTCTCTCTCAAAATAAATAAATAGACTCTTTAAAAAATTAAAAATTAAAAAGCACTTATTAAGCACATGCCCCTGAAGCCCTGGGAATAAAGCAGTGGGGAAGATATAGGTGACAGAGCTGACAGACACGAGCTGACAGAGCTGTCCCCAGAATGTGGACAGATGAGCAAATAGTTGTAGCCTGCAGTGACAGGGGTTGTATATCAAGGTGAAGCAGCCCAGAGGCCCTCATCCCTGATTCACTGTTAGTGATGTCAGCAGACCATCCTGCCTTCTATCCCACTCACAATATGGCCCCGGGGTGTGTGTTGCACAAGAGCCTGAAGGGGTCTGCTCCGCTCCCACCACTGAGCTCTTAGCGCTCTGAGGAGCCCTTTGGGGGGCAGGCTCCCACGAGGGGTCTCACGGTGAGGGGCGTGACCGTGTTCTTCTCCGTCTCTCGCAGGAGGACTACCACAAGCTACTCACCAAGTACGCAGAGGCGGAAAACACCATCGACCAGCTGCGCCTTGGGGCCAAGGTACTGGCTTGGGTAGGGTGGAGGTGGGGCCCCGGCCCCCAGAGATGTCACTCTCCCATGGTCTTTGTTCCTGCCTCCTGAGACCCTGGGGATAGAAGAACCCAGCCCTCGGTCTACAACGAGGTCCCTCTGTGACCTTGGGCAGCGACCTTGCCCTCTTTGGGCTCTATCTCCTTAATTGTTGATGAGCTTTTATGTCCTTGAATCCTAGAATCTGGGGTCCCCAGTGTTTTCACCAGAGCAGCACTTGGGCTCCACTCCTGGCTCTGTTACTGACCAGCTGTGTGACCCCAAGGAAGTTTCTTGGGTTCTCTGAGCCTCAAGGTTGCAGCACAGAGTTTCTGCTCAGCTCCTGGTGCTTATTTCCTGGGCCTGAGCCTTCCTGAATGTCTCGCGCACAGCCTCACCCCTCACCCCCCCGACCGAATGTTCGGTGTGTGGCAGGGGGAAATCCATCCACCCCTGTCCTGCCCAGCCCCCACACGACTTGGGAGGAGGCTGAGACTTCTACACTTGGGACCTTCCCCTTTGTGGGGGTGAGGCAGGAAGCGGGACCTGTTGCAGCCCTTCACGGCTTCCTGTTTCCCCTGCCCCCCTCTTGCCCCATGAGGCCTCAGTGGAGAAGTGGGTGGGAGCTGAGGTGCAGAGAGGCAGATCTGCCCTCTCGCTGGCCTCCTCTCTCAGGGCCCCCACCTGGCCTGTCCCTGTCATGCTCCAGCACCCCTCCCCTGCTACAGGCTGCTCTCAGGCCTCTTGAGACATGGCTGTGAGGTGTCCCTGAGACAGCCGTGATGAGAAAATGGAAGAAGTCCTGCCGTGGGAGCAGTTCTGTGTCCCCACCCCACCTCAGGACACAGGCAGGTCCCTCCCACCCTGGCCTTCTTGGGCACATCTGTGAAAGGGGTCACACAGACCTTCCTCCTGGGAGTCAGTGGCTTCCCCCCGATGTCTTAAGGCTCCTTCTAGCCGTCTGAACTACGGATTCAGAGTCCGGTGGAAGGGCGGGGGCCTTGGGGAGGCCACAGGTGGGTTTGGGGAGGCGTCCTTCCTGGGGGAGCCCTGCCCGCATGACTGCAGACTCCTAGAAGCTCCAAGGAGAAAGGAACTGGCCATTGGGTCCAGACCCTCAGCTCGGCCATCTAACAAATTGGGAGTTGGGTCCCTAGGAGGGGCAGAGGTGGCCAAAGTTCAAGGTCAGGGCAGAGCCTTGGAGCATCCCCTCCCTCCTCTTCTTGCTTCGTCCTTTACTCACGTAGGAGAATGAGTCAGTATCCGGAAAGCACGTACCAGGGCCTGGCAAACACTTCTAAGAGATGGAGACTATTCTTATTTGGACTAATATTAATCTGAAGGTGTTTATGGGGTGCCCAGGTGAGCCATGCCCAGTGCAGGCACGGGCAGGGGTGGACACTGTGGGAGCACAGCTGTGGTGAAGTTCCTGCCCTGGGTACTCCTCCGACGTGGTGGGGACCCAAGGTCTCCCCACGGGCAGTCGCCTCGTCCTGGCTAATGACCCAGACCTGTCTCGTGTGTGAGAGGAGCATAGGAGGGGAGGTGGGAGAGGCTGGGGATGGTGTTCGGTACCTGCCCACCCACTCTCACTTGGCTTTCTGGAAAAATGACTCCTTAGTTTGGGGGTTCCCTGCAAGAGAAGGGCGAGCGCAGGTCAGCTGGATGCCGGAAGCAGGATGATTCTCTCCCGGTCCCCCAATCTCACAGCTGCCCTGGGGGAGCAGCACAGGCAGGGCTCCCCATCCCGGAGCCTGATGGGGAGGGGATGCCACGGTCCCACAGGGCCTGGGGGAGCACAGCTCCCAGCTGGCCCTTTCACCCTGTCCCCAGCTCTGAGGACTCTACCCTGAAGACTCAGGAGATCCCAGAGCGGCTTCCTGTTCAGAGCCCTTGCCAGGGAGACCAGTTCATGGAGGCAGTAACACTGTTCCCTCAGACTGAGCTGGTGGGAGTGGACTCCCCGGGGTCCTGCTGAGCCCCCTACTCTGTCTGCTCAGAGCCCAAGGGGGAGGGGGTGGGCCCACGTGGGAGGGGGCCAGGCTGGGGACATTGCCCTGAGGACACCCAGGCCAGCCCAACAGCATGTGGGCAGCAATGGGTGGGCACCCAGGGAAGGGGGCTGGCATTTACTGAGCTGTTAAAGGTGCCAGGACCCAGGCTACGTACACTGCCAGGGTCACCTCATATGAAATCCTTCACGAGAGGAAACCGAGGCACAGCCAGGCCGAGTGGTTCACTCAGCACCCTGCAGCTGGTAAGGGATTAACAGCTGGGGATTAAACGTATGTGTGCCTGACTCCAGAGCGGGCACTCTTTTCCCCACGCCTGGGTGAGCGGGACCTGGGCTGTGGCACCGGGTGTGTGGCAAAGGCACATGGGCAAGGCAGAATGATGGTGTCACAGTGGTAAGAGCAATAGTGATGGTGATGTCTGCTGACCACTGTCCTGGGTGTTTACCCAGGAAACTGGGTAAATACTGGGTAAATACTGTGTTTACTGGGGAGACTGAGGCACAGAGAAGGTAAGAAATGTGCCTGTCACTTAGCAAGTAGGTGCCAGAGCTGGGGCTTGAGCCCAACAGTCTGTCTTCAAAGCCCACTATTAACCCCACCTTCTGTAGCAGAACCAGACTAGGTAATGGTGGGTTCTGCAGCTGGGGAGGGCTGACGGAGTCTCAAGGCCTGGGCCGAGGGCACCCCTGGATCTGGACTCGGGGGTGGGGGCAGGGAGCCGGGGCTGCTCGGGAATCACTGCCAGACTCTGTTCTCTCCCCCAGCTTAGGGCCAGAGTTGATGGTGATGTCACCGATTTGCTGCCCTGCAGTCACCTCCCCCCAGCTGCTGTCCCTGGGCTCAGCTGCAGGGGGATCTGGAGGGGCTGAGGAGACCAGAAACCACCCCAGACAGAATCAGGGGAAGGCGGGGGGGTGACATAAAACTGCCTTTCCTAAAATGTGTGTTTCTGATGACCACTAGTTGGTCCAGAAGCCCCTGGTGGAGGTGGGGGTGGGGGGCATCGGGGTTAGTCTTCAGAGGAGTTGGGCGAAACATTGCCTATTCTCTCTACTCCCCCCCTCCTCACCCCATTCATAAAGCCCATTAGCATTTTAAAGGCTGTGAGAAACCCATCTGTGCAAAGACTAGTCAGTTATTTAACCCCGCATTTCCCACACTCCCTGGTCTTCTGTTCACTGATTAACCCCCCTGAGGGAGCTAATCTAGCCTCAGGGAGCTCCATGGGATACCCTGGCTTAAAAGGGGCACCCTGGAGGGCTGGGGTGGGTGCTGGCCTGTCCGGAGACAGATCCCAAGAGGGAGGGGCCTGAACAGCTTCAAATTACCCACACTCACCTCCAGCTCCCCCTTCCGAGGCCTCTACAAGGGCTCTTGGCCCCTCTACTGGAACAGCAGGCATGTTCCTGTAGTTCCCCAGGTTGGGCCTTGGTGGGCCGGGCCTGTGGCTGGGGGAGGGGGAGGGTGGGGCACAGGGAGCATGCAGGAGGGCTGGGTCTTCCCCAGATTTGGGTCACCATGGGAGGAAAGGGGTGCTGGTGGGCAAGCCCCCACAGGCGGGTCTGAGCAGATGGCCCAGAGGATTATTAAAATCCAGCTTTGTTCTCATCAGAGGCTGGGTCTGAAGGAGGGGGAGGCAAGGGGGGCCAGGCCATGCTGGGCCATTGTCCCTCACTTTGGAGTAGATTTCTCTGCCACAGCCAGGACGTGAAGAGCAGCTTAAGCAGGGAGAGGCTGCCTGCTTGGGGGCTAGGGCACTCCCTCTATCAGGCATACCCTAAACTCTGCACTCCTGACCTTGGGGCAGCAGGGAGCAGTGAGATAGGCTGCCTGACCAGCTGGGGGCACTGAGGCACCACAGGGGAGTAGCTTTTCCAGGGAGCTGCCTCCATGATGGCAGTAAAAATGACAGTGGTGATGATGACGGTGATAAATGTGATGATGACGGAGGTGATGATGGTGGTGGTGATGGTGGTGTGTAACGATGGTCGATGGTCGATGGTCGTAGCAACAAAGATGCTGATGATGAATAGGAGGACGGTGGCTGCTGTTTACCGGGCACGCATTTTGTGCACCGAGAAATCACCCGTTCTGGGACTCAAAAGGGAGCAGCAGTGAAGCCCGCTAGTGAAGGTTTTCGGCTTTGGGGGCCGTAGAGCCTCGGCGGTGGTGACTCAACCCTGCCGTTGCAGCACGAAAGCAACCGTAGTAATACATAAACAAGCATAGCTGTGCCCACTAAGACACTATTGAAAAAAACAGACCACGGCTTGCCCGCCTCTACACTGACCACCATACACGGGTCTCCTCTAATTTCGTGCTTCACGTGGCCTTTCCCGGCCGTCGGTCTGATTCCAGACTTCTCTCTCACACGTGAGGCTGTTTACCGTTTGAAATCCATCCTCGGATGAGGGGGGCCTGCTACTGCTGAGAGGTTCATTTGTTCACTCGTTGGCTGACGCCTTCATTCAGACCACCATTCATCGCTGTTATTATCAATGTGATAATCACTATTGAAAATGTTTTATTACTAATATGTTATTATATGATTATAGTTATACTTGCTGGAAGTACTGTATTAGTTATAATTGTGGTCACATTGTCAATTATTATAACAAGTAGTATTTAAAATTATTAATATGGAAAACCATAGACTTTAGGGTCAAAGTAGGATCCTAGTCTCAGTCCAAGGATTTATAGCTGGAGATTTTGAGTGAATGACTTAACCAGAGCCTCAGTTTCCTCTTCTGTAAAATGGGGATGATAGTCCCTATCCTGCCTCCCCATCAGGACTGCCTAAAGAGGGCGTGAAAGGGCACGCACTTCCTTGGCCCATTGTTTGGCCCCCACCCAAGGGCTCCACTCAAATATAGTATTTATTACTACAAGACATGTTTGTTGAGTGCCTGAGCGATGGTGTGAATGAAGGTGAGGCCTTACGGGGACTTTGCCCCAACCCTGACTTGGCTGTGCTCATGCCTTCCCCTCCCTGACAGGTGAACCTGTACTCAGACCCGCCCCAGCCCAGCCACAGCATCCACACAGGGACGGTGCCCCGGGGGACCAAGGTCTTGTCCTTCACCATCCCACAGCCCCAGTCTGTGGAGCGGTGGTCGGGCCCTGCCGAAGCCCCACAGGCCTCTGGGGCCTCTGGTGAGTCAGAGAGGAAATGTGACTGGAGGGCCTTCTGCCTGTGATTCTGCTCTGGGGGGGCTTGGTTGGCCTTAGGGTGGCACTGGCTTCAGGTCAGGGGAGGGAGGGAGGTGAGGCCCTTGTCTGGGACGTCTGACTTGAAGAGGTGGAATGGAGATGTGGAAACCATGTATCTTTCCTAGAGCCAGAGCAGTCGGGAGGGGCCCTAGCTCTGCATCTAGCAGCTGGGGGATCTTGGGCCCAGTGAGTAACAAAGAACACTGATGTCACTGTGGAGCCCATGTGGGGGCCCGGCTCTGTGCCAAGCCTTGCCGTGCAGGATCCCACCTAATCCCCACATCAACCCTGCTGACAGTTAGGGCAACCGAGGCACGGAGGGCCGAGGACTTGCTGAAGGCCACGCCGCTACAAGCAGAAGGGGGTGGGGTAGGGATTTGAACTCGAGTCCTTCTGAGTTAGAGCCTGAGCTACTGACTGGGAAACCAGAGGCCTGACTTGGCCCCAGCTGTGTGATCTGGGGCAGATCCAGACCTCGTTCTCTCCTGCACCTGGGCTACCCTGCCTAGCCCACTTCCTGGGGCCCATGTAAAGACAGTGTGATCTCGATATGACAGTTGTAGCTTGATGATGGAGGGTGAGGGTGTGGTTTTGAGGTTCAGCGTTGGTCCCTTGGCCCCAGCGTTCAGTGGTTGTGTGTTCCAGGGTGGCCACCAGCTCAAAGAGACCTGAGCCCCTCCTCGTCTGCCCCAGAGTGGCTTCCGGAGAACCCGGTCATCGCCCAGGACCAGCCGTCAGCAGAGCGGACCCAGGAGTTGGCTTCTCAGGCCAGCCTGTTCCTGGCCAAGGTGAGGGGAACGAGGGAGACATAACTCACCTGAGAAAGCAGTGTCTGCTTGAGTAAGAACCTCTCTGCAAGGCTCCTTGTCATTCCCCTGCTGGAGGTAACTCGGCCATCTCGAAAATGTGGGCCTCTCCCTCCTGGTTTAGAGGCCACGTGGTTTACAGCCTCCTCCTTGTCACTCAGTACTGGCTTTAACTCCCTTTTTTTGGCACTGTGTCCCATCAAACTCCCTCAAGTTGGGCTTGAAAGTGTCTCCTGGTTCACCCCTAGGGGAGACTCACCGCTCCTCCAGGATTCTGGAAGGATAAGAGAATCTCAACTCTACCTCTTCCGGTTTGGGATAAACCATCCCACTTTCTTAGTGCGTTTCATTACAGAAATAAATTCTCAGTCCCTTCTCAAAGGGCCTTTATGCTTTCACCAAACAGTCCAAATAACTGTGAATTGTTTGTAGCTCTATTTTTAACTGCACACTTGGCCTTATGCCAGATGTGCTTTAAAGCAGCTTAGAAAATACATGCATGACAACCACATTCTGAAAACAGAAGTGAGGAAAATGGGGCAAAGGGGAAGTAAGGGTAGAAAAAAATAGACTGAACTTAGTGTAAAGTGAATAAACAAAATGTCCTGTTGGACCCTGAACGCTTTACCAGGTTCATGTTTGGTTTTGAGCTTCCTAGTTGTCAGTGTGAAAAGGGAAATGCAGTAGTTACATATATTATCATGGCCATCAAACACATTCCTTCGGAGAAATACCAAGCATCCTCTTTTTTCTTTTTTTTTTTGGTAACAGTTTTGTTGAGATATAATTCACATGTCATACAATTTACTCCTTTAAAGTTAATGCTTCAGTGGGTTTTACTATATTCACAGTCATGCAGCTATCACCACGATCAATCTTTTTCATCACCCAGTGAGAAGCTCCTATCCATTAAGCAGTTCCCCCATTCCACTTCCCCCCAGCCCCTGGAGGCTGCTCATTTACTTTCTGTCTCCTTGGGTGTGCCTTTTCTGGACATTTTCTATAAATAGATGTATATAATCTTCGTCCTTTTGTGTCTGGCTTCCTCAAGCTCATCCATCATAGTAACCTGAACGAGTCCTTTCTCCTGCTTTATCACCACCCTCCTCATTCCATACCTGGAGAGATGTTTCTTCGTGTCCTGTGTGTTGTAAAGCAAAGGCAAGGTCATCACACCAAGCAGGAGCTGGGGCACCAGCTGACCCCTGATCACCTAGGGCTGTGCTGTTTGATCCAGGAGCCACAGACCATGTGGCTGGTCAGTACTTGACATGTGACCAGTCCAAACTGAGGTGTTCTGTGAGGGTAAAACGCACAGTGGGTTTCAAAGACTTCATGTGACAAAAGAATATAAAATATCTCAAGAATTGTTTACATGGATTCCATGTCAAAATGATATTTTAGGTTCATAAAATACATTATTAAAATTAATTCACCTGTTTCTTTTTTACATTTTTACATTTGACATAATTTTTTTAGAATTTTATTCTATGTTTTAGAACATTTTAAATTGCAGGGATGCTGGGGTGGCTCAGTCGGTTGAACGTCCGAATCTTGATCTTGGCTTGGGTCGTGATCCCAGGGTTGTGGGATCGAGCCCTGCGTTGGGGTCCGTGTGGAGTGTGGAGCCTGCTTAAGATTCTCTCACTCTCTAAGATAAAAAAAAAATTTTTAATTAAAAAAAAGAAAATCTTAAATTGCATATGTAGCTTGCATTATGTTTCTATTTTCTATGTTATATAAATTATGTATAATTTATATAAATTTCTATATTACATTTTGGCACTAATCTAGAGCTTTCCTAGAAATCCTAGAAAGCCCCAAACCATCCTTTGTCTTTTTTTCTTTGTTAAAAAAAGTTTTTTGTAAAGGTAATTAGATGTACATGGTAATAACCTCACATAGCATAAAGGGCATATTCAGTGAAAAGTCTTTTTTCCCATACTTGCCCTTCTGTTTCATGCAAAAGGGTTCAACACACACATGTGTTCTTAGAAATGGTCACACAAGGGGCGCCTGGGTGGCGCAGTCGGTTAAGCGTCCGACTTCAGCCAGGTCACGATCTCGCGGTCTGTGAGTTCGAGCCCCGCGTCAGGCTCTGGGCTGATGGCTCGGAGCCTGGAGCCTGTTTCCGATTCTGTGTCTCCCTCTCTCTCTGCCCCTCCCCCATTCATGCTCTGTCTCTCTCTGTCCCAAAAATAAATAAAAAACGTTGGAAAAAAAAAATTTTTTAAAAGAAATGGTCACACAAGTATGTATGCTATGCTGTACCTTGACTTTTTTAATATCCTGAAGTTGAGTGTTTATTTCTGGGAAGGCGATGAATTCACTCTGTTCAGAGTTCAGAAGGTCCATAGAGTAGAAATGCTTCCTCCCATCCCTGTCCCCATCACCACCCAGGTCTCTGCCCCAGAAGCAATTAATATTTCAGTTTCTTGCATCCTTCTAGAGGTAGTTTATAATATATAAGCAAATGTATTTATATTTTTCCTTTTTTTCTCTCTCTCTCTATTTTATACAGATGGTAGCTTATTATAAAGACTGGGCTATACCTCAATTTGACACTGAAAAGTAGGTCTTAGTTTATACGTGAGCACACACACATACCCTTTCCTCTTCTTGATGGCTGCGTACTACTCCACAGATAGGCTTTTCGATCGTTTCTGTTGCCCCCGCAATTATGCTGCAGTAAACATCCTGTGTCATAGACCTTCATGCCCATGAGTGAGCGTGCTTTGCTATTGATAAATTCTGGGAGGCTCCACTTTGATTTTTCCAAAGGCAGCCGTGACCAGAGCCAGTGGTGGAGACAGTTTCTGGCATCCGCCTTTCCGTGCTTGGCAGAAAACCCACATCCTGAGGCGGGACCCAGTTTCTGGTGCCACAGCGCGAATGTGGCTAAGCATGGGGGCTGCAGGCCTCACCTTCCAGGGTCCGGATTAACTAGAGTGGGTTTCCTTCCCCTCCCGATGTCCAGGTGGAATCCTTCGCAGGGCTGATGCAGGCAGGACGGCTGACGCCCCAGGACCAACTCAAGGTACCGTCTACTTCGGGAGATGCCCTTGGAGCTTCCAGACACCTGCTCTGTCCCCCAAAGTGGAGTCTCTGAAGCCCCGTCCGCCGCAACACAGGCCAGAGAATCTCAGACACACCGTCTCCTTTCACAGCAGACAGCCCCTGCTTAGCTTGCCGTGACAAGGATCAGTATATCACAGTATTACCACTGATTAAGCGGTGGTGGTGGTGTGCCAGAGGCACTGTGGCACGCCTTCGATGCACATGATTGCGTTTTATCATAGAACGCCAGTAAGGTGGTTACAGTCATCGCCCGCATTTAACTGGAATGGAGCGGGGGAAGCCGAGACAGGCGACTTGAAGGCCACGCGGCTGGTAGGCAGCGGAGCCCAGACCCAGGTCTGTCTGATTTCCGAGTCCGCGGTGGTAATCCCTGGCCTGCACCGCCTCCCACCCATCTGGCTCCCTCTCAGCCACCAGAAGAGACTTGCCCTTTCAAAAATTTTCTTTTCTTGTAAAAGTGATTGCCCAGTATCTGAAAACCAAGGGGGAAAGGGGAGGGGAGCCCTAATCTAACCATTATGGGCTTATTTCCTCTTGGATTTTGGTGTTTCTGGACAACTATAGTCGTATATAAAATCGAGATTTCTGCTGCATCAGCAGGACCCCGGGAAAGGAGCAGGTAGAGCTCTGAAAGCTGGGAGCGTGGGGTCAATGAAGGGGCTGTGAGCGGGGCCGTGGGCAGCATCAGGGGATGCGACAAGGAACAGGGCAGCCTGGGGACCGGCAGCTGCCCACAGCTCTTCCCTGCCAGGTCTCTCTCCTCCCGCCCTTTGACCTCTTACAGATGCCTCCCACTAGGCAAGACCCCCTGGGAAGCCAGCAGGTGTGGAGCCCCGCTGATGCTGGAGGCACAGAGCAGGGTGGGGAGGGGAGCTGAAGAGGGGTGGAGAGGGGCAAATACAACACACCTGGTTTGTACAAAATGCTATATTTTTACTACGTCATTACTGTGTTACTAATTACTATGTTATCATATAGGCATCATCCATTTTCCAATTGCAAAATATGTGATGTGTGTTGTATTATCTCACTGAGTGCATGAGCAAGGACCTTGAAAAACGGAACGCTTCTTTTTCTTCCCCTCTGTCGTACTTCCCCCACATCTAGGAGGTCAAGAGCTGTTGGAAGATCAAGCCTGCCCGGGGACTAGATTCTAGGTTGTCCTTGAACTCAGTCTGCTGTCAGCATAGAATGAATGGGATGGGGATGATCACAAGCCAGGGGAAATGACCCTTCTTCCTGAGTTTTAGCCATCTGTTAGCTGTCACCACCTTTGCTGTGGACGCTTAACATCACTGTTAGGCCCACGAGCTCTGGAGCTGGAGGACCCGGGTTCAAATCCTGCCTACAACTTGCTCCCTCACTGTGTGACCTTCACCAACTTAAATAACCTTCTGTGGCTCAGTTTCTCCTCTTTAAATGAAGGTGATAAACTACCCCTGTCCTTAGGACTATGTTGGAAATTCAGTGACTAATGCCAACTGCTTTAGCGTAGAACCTCAGTGCTCAGTAAATTTTAGCTGTTGTTAGCAGCAGTGTGATAGTGATGGTCATCTATCATGACAGTCCATAAGCACTTGGGAAAAGAGTGACTACTGTTCCCAGATCCACAGTTTGGAAAATAAGAATGAGGATCCGTGGTCGCTCAAGTACTGGGCCCACAGGGGGACGTAGTGATGGCGTATTTCGCCTGCAACCATCATGGAACATTGGGGTACGTGTAGGTCTATCCAGGAAACACTAGTGCTCTCTGGAGCCGGTGCCGAGGCTCTAAGCCGTGCCTCGGCCTTGCCAGTCTGATGGCAGAGAGCTAGACGGGGGCAGGCAGGTTTTAGGGAGTCCTCACCCCAGCCTTCTAGGGACTTAGGGGCCCAGAGGATGGGTCTCCTGCCCCACCCCACCGTGAGCTACCTCATCCACTGTATCTGCAAGGACAGAGCCCACGGGGGCTGCACACTCAGGTCCTCCTGGCCTGGTCTGGTTTCAGGGCTTCCAGCGGCTAAAGGCCGCCCACGCGGCCCTGGAGGAGGAGTACCTGAAGGCCTGCAGGGAGCAACAGCCAGCCCAGCAGCTGGCCGGCCCCCAGGGGACACCCGGCAAATTTGATCCAGGCAGGTACGTGCTGGGGAGGGAGGCCTCTGGTTCCCTCAGTCACCGGGAGGGGCACACTTTGTCCTCATAATTCATGTGCTACAGGAACAGGGAGAAATCCTACCCCAATTAGCAGCATATCCAGATGTGGGTACACCTGAAGGCTGAAGTGTGTGTCCTTTTGGACTCATTGCCATGAGACGTGACCTTGGAGATGAGACCTGAAACTGCTCATCAGAGAGCAGAGAAGTGAGGCCAGAGGGGAAGGCATTTACTCCAGGCCCCACAGCCTGTTGGTCGCAGAGGGGGGCTCAGGCAAAGGCCACCTGTTCCCAGTGGAGTCCCCTTTCACCTTGTTTTTCTGAGTTCTCCACGTAATCCAAACTGGGACATTAACTGGACCGTCCATGGGCATTCTCTGGAAGTTCCGCTCAGAAGCACGGCCTCCCAGACCTGCCTGCTGTGGCTGCTGTAACAGGTGCAGGTGCTGATGTCTCCCCAGAGTGCTAGAGGAGGAGATATTCCAGCTGGGTATTCGCCTGGAAGAGCTGAAGGACCACATGGACCACACCCAGCCTGAGCCTGAGCGAGCCGGGTCAGACTCCACTCCAGACAGCCCCCCAGCCACACCTTCTCCACGCCAGCCAGTGCACCTGCCTTCTCCTTCGGGACAAGCCCCCACACCCGCCACCCAGACCCTCTGCCCTCAGGTACCTCTTTGCCCAGCCATACCGGACCTTTCCTTCCTTCTCTTCTTCATTAATCGACTTCTTCACTACATACTTGTGAAGTAGGCACCATATGCCAGCACCCAAGACACGTGGTGGGAATTCAGTGGGAAACCGACCAACAAAAATAGGTGGGGGGTGCCTGGGTGGCTCAGCTGGTTAAGCATCCGACTCTGGATTTTGGCTCAGGTCATGATCTCATGGTTCGTGAAATCGGGCCCCATGTTGGGTTCATGAGATCAAGCCCTATGTCGGGCTCTGCACTGACAGTGTGGAACCTGCTTGGAATTCTCTCTCTCTCTCTCTCTCTGTCCAAATAAATAAATAAACTTAAAAAAAAGTAGGTGGTTTTAATACTCATGGAGTTGCTTGTCTTGTTGAACTAATTCTATTTTGCTCAGGGGTCTGAAGGAGAATTACGGGGCTCTAGGAGAGTAACAGGGCAACATGACTGAGTTTAGAGGCCCCGAGAAACTTTCCTTGAGTAAGAAAAGTTTTAATGAGATCTGAGGATGAGTGGGAATTACTACACGCAGAAGAGCAGAAGCCATGCACCAGGGGAAACAGCCCGTGCAAAGGCCCTGTGGTTAGAGTATGGAAGGTGAGGGCGCAATTGTCAGAGCTGTGGCTGGAGAGGAAGGCGGGGGCTCCATGATGTAGGGGCTTGTGGGTCACATCAAGGGTTTGCCCTTAAACTCTTCTGGGTTTTCAGCAGGGGGTATTAAAAGAGGATCGGCAGGTAGGTGGGAGAAGGGAAGGGCAGATAGAGAGATGTGCGTGGACCTGAGACAGGTGTAGAAGGCACATTTGCCTGGCCTTGCAGTGGTGGTGAGAGGAAGGGGAATGGGGGTGGCCTCCAGCGTCCTGCTTGTAGCACTAGATGGAGTTGGGGACTGTGCACAGGTCAGGAGACCCTAGACAAGGGCCTTGCACAGAAAGGACTTTGTAGAAGTCTCTCTAGCCCAAATCACAGCCCCAAGAGAGACGATCACGGTTTGCTTTGCATAATTGAGCAGAGTGAGTGGATAGCGGTCACATAGCGGCCACACAGGTGACAGTAGTGGGGTCTTCTGTGCCTTGCTCCCTGTGCTGCGAAGGCATGTCTATTAGGGACTGGAGCAGGAGAAAGGACCAGCATGGTAGGTGAGGCGGGGGCCGACGGAGGGCTGGGCGCTGGTAAGATAGCCATGACGACGGAGGTCTTGGTGGCCCAGTGATGTAGGGGAAACTCTCACACTGTGGAAAGCCCCCCCAGGTGCTACCTCACGCGCTCACGGGTGCAAACCCAAGTGCGTCATCATGAGGGGCTCCCGTGCTCCCACAATGAAGGTGTTTTGGGGGCTGGGTGTCCATACCCAGCAGGAGCAGGTCAGGAGAGGTGCCTCTGGCAGGAAATCTGGCTTCAAGCCTCTGCTCTGCCCCTCGCTTCTGTTGTAAGTCTGGGCAAGTCATCTGAGCCTCGGTTTCCTGTCTGTAAAATGGGTTGTAAAAGCCGTAGGTACTGGAGGGACTATTGTGCAGTCGTGCCTGGTCAGTGTCTGGCATGTGGCAGGTGTTCCGTTCATGGCAGCCAGTATCGAAGGTCGCGCGATCCAGTCCCTGCGTTCTGCACGCGCAGGAAAGGGTGATAGAGTCAGCGAGTCTATCCTGTTAAGTCTTCAGTGCCCCGCATGAGCCTGGTGAAAGGTAGGTCCCTAGGAAGTGGTGTTTGGCTACCTGCTGAATCTCTGCCCCTCCGCCTTTCTGGCCCAGCCTCACGCCGCCAGCATCGGCCCCTGCCCATCGCATATGAACGTGGAGCTGAGCACCGCCAGCAGTGAGACGGAGGACGGGCCGCTGGGCCTCCCGGCCCCACCCAGGCATAAGGAGCTGCCGGTGGAGCAGGATTTCCACGGCCTCCTGGAGCGGTGAGTAGCAGGGGTGAGGCCGGGGTGTCCGGCCCAGTGACTGGATCTTGGCTGGCCCTGCCGGGCAGAGTCATGCTCCTCTGTGTTCCTCAGGTACCTCAGCGTGAAGACCGTCCCAGAAGCCATGAAGCCGGAGGAGGGCGAGGGCGAGGACGAGGATGAGGACAAGGACGGGCAAGGGCATTCGGTAGAAGTTGACGGACCAGCTCCACCTCCAAGAAAATCAGAGGCCACCGGGATGCCCGTAAGGCAGCTCCCAGCACCGGCTGAAAGAAGTCACAGGACCCCCCTCAAGTATGTCACTGAGCCTCCCCTACCTGTCCCCAGACCAGCTCTGAAACCACAGGGGTGGTGATTATCCTACTGAGCTCGACGGCTCGTTACAGCTTAGAAGTGGCTTTCCTGGCCTGTGACCCACGTCTCTCCCCAGTGTGGACTATACACTGTGGATAGCACCGGAAGGGATTTGGGGTGGGGCCGGACATGGTTTTTGGCAGGCCAGATGCAGCGTGAGATAATGTCACTGTCCTCTTCAGCCTCAGACCTTCCAAGTCCCTCCAGGAGAAAGTTCCCGTGCCATTATGTCTTCACTGCCTCTCCTGATCGTCCTTTAAAAAGAACAAGCGAGCAGACCTCAGGCCCAGAGCCTTTAGCAGACAAGAGGATCTGCCTAGAATGTAACAATAATGTGTTCTTGGGTCTTGTGTCTATTTCCAAAGTTAGTTTCTATTTGTAACACAGAATACTGACTGCTCTTCCATTTATAATGATGACATGAGCCTTTTGAGTAGATTGAAGTTAATGAAATGGCTGAAATGGGGAAGATAGTGTGCAGATTCCTGACGCCTGGGAAATGATAGCTCGTTTGTTTCCGCACTATTTCTGCTGTAGTGCATTGGGTAGGTTTTGCGGGCCCTCCCCATTTTATATAGGAGAAAAGTGAAGTTCAGAGAGGGGAGGAATCTTGCCCGAGGCCACACAGCTCAACGGTGACAAAACACAGGGTGGGCAGCCAGGGGTGTCTGACCCCAGAGCTTGCGCCCAGACTGCTTGGCTCCCAGGACAGGGCTGCCCAGCCCATGCCAGGGCTCAGACGTGCTTTGCCCCTCCCCGCTGCCAGGGAGACTGTGGAGCAGATGGTGTCTGTAAAGCCAGCAGTCTTCCATGCATCCGTGGCCAGAGATGGCTACCTCCAGGACCTGGACAAAGTCGAGGCAGCTCCTCCTCCGGGCCCCAGCAGGCCACCTCACCCTCGGGGCACCAAGCCTTTGGCATCCCACCAGAGCAGTCTGACCAGCTTAGAGGGAAGCGGCCTCTCTGAGCACCTTCCACAGAAGTCTCTGCGTCAAGCTGGTGGGCCCCACCTAGAGGTAAGCATCTGTGCATGGAGCGTGGATCTCCTGGGGATTTCTGCCCCCCGGGGCCTTTGCTCACACCCTTCCAGAATGCCTGCTGTTCCCAATCTCTACCAGGCACAATTCTGCCCCAACATTCAGGGCTTATGCCCGGTGCTGCCTCTCTGCTGTAGCTCCCCGTACCCCTGCCCCCCTGCCAGGACCTCTTGTCCTCTGAAAGCTTATGGCCCATTGTCTGTATTTCTTTGAGCCTGCTTAGCACAGATGGGGGGATAGTCCTTGATTCCATGGCCTGTTTGTGACATTAGAGTAGCAATTTTTAAACTATTGCAGGAGTCACAGATCACTATGGAAATGTGACTTATGCAATGGAGCCTCCCCTAGAATAATGCATATATATGCATGTGGACACACACACTCACACACACCTGTAGTCCTGATGAGCCTGTAGTAAGCAATCTGCACTAGACCACGAACTCATTGAGGGCAGGCACCTGGGTCGCCTGTTTGTGTTCTTTGCACCTTTCATTAGACCCAGTGTTGAGGAGGTGTGCACATTTGATGAATTTTATTTTCCCGATTCATTGGGCCCGGGCTTTTCTGCCATCAGACAGGACCATGGCATTCCAGGCCCAAGCTGGAAGACATGTGGAAAATGTGAATCCCATCCCCACAGTGAGACGGCTTTCTCCCTCTCCTCCCCTCCTTCCTCAGCTCCGGAAATCTGCTACAGTGTCTCTCCCCAGGGTCTCCCCAACTCCTCAGGGAAGCAGGACTTGTTCAGGGTCCTCCCGGGACATGGAGAGTCCCTGCTGTTGGCCTGGTGCTGTTCCCGAGTGCCTGAGGACTCTCACACCACAGGCCTGGCCGCCAGGAGCTGGGCCAGCCTCCAGGCCTGTGAGCTTCTGGAATGTGAGGTCCAGGCCAGGATCGGGAAGACCTTTCCAGTGTGCCTTAGGCACACTCCTCAGACTTAAAGGGACACTGCCTCTTTCAGGAGCCCTGGATGGCATCCCCGGAGACAGACAGTGGTTTCGTGGGCTCAGAAACCAGTAGAGTGTCGCCCCTCACCCAAACGCCAGAGCACCGGTTCTCCCACATCAGGTACTCCGGGACCCCACCTTCCCCATCGGCTTTGTGTGCAGAGGGGTAACCTGGGAATAAGTGCCGTGAGCCTAGAACAGGGGCTGATGACCTGGGCATTCTCAGAGCCCTCACCTCATCCCCCACTCAACCAACCAGCGACAGACTGGGGAATAAGTATCTGTTAAGCAAACGAATGACTGAATGGTAAATGAAGATCTACGGAGTGGGTAGCGGGAGGGGAGCAGAAGACAAGGGTAAAGGGCAATCAGGGCGACTCCCTGAGAAGAGACTGGGCTAGAACCCCAAAGCAGGGGTGGAGGAGGGCACTCGGTGAGGGGTGGAGCGATGAGCCACTATGTAGAGCAATAGCCTCCAAAGCTGGGGGTAGTCCCCCCCCCCCCCCACCACCTCCAGGAGGCCTGCCTTGCTCCCTGTGGCTACATGGGAAGAAAGGATTAGAAATTCCGTTTCTCTGTATATTTTCTAAAAATTAAATTGAGCTTTATAATTTTGCCCCTGCGGGTAGGCAGGTGGACGGCTCGATACACAAATGCACGTGTAACAGGGGCACATCCTCAGAAACGCCGTACTGCCCCGGGTGCCAAGTCCCATAGGTCAGGAGCTCATTGGCTTAGAACGTGGAGGGGCTCGGAGGCCAGGGCGATCTCAACATGTCTCTCCCGCCACGGTCCCTCAGCACTGCAGGAATATTGGCCCAGCCCTTCACTGCATCTGAGCCCCGGGACGCAGTTTCCCATCCCCAGACCAGGGGTCCTCCAGTCCCCAGAAGATCCGTGGAGCCCAGCACACCCAGGAGCCGAGCCCAGAGGCGACCCTCCGGCCGGGACAGTCCTCTGCGGCAGAGGGCACCCAGTTTCCGCCGGGAGCGGGCACTGGTGGCCGAGATGGGTGAGTGGGTGTATCTCTGTTGGCCAGAACCTGGGAGTAGCCGGATGGCACCTATTGAAAAATCAAAGCAACGAAAACCTTGTGTTACATTACCTTTTTTTTTTTTTTTCGTTTATTTATTTTTGAGACCGAGAGAGAGACAGAGCATGAATGGGGGAGGGTCAGAGAGAGAGGGAGACACAGAATCCGAAACAGGCTCCAGGCTCTGAGCTGTCAGCACAGAGCCCAACGTGGGGCTCGAAGCCACGGACCGTGAGGTCATGACCTGAGCTGAAGTCGGACGCTTAACCGACTGAGCCACCCAGGCGCCCCTACATTACGTTTTAGGATACAAAATATCATGCGGGTTCACTGTGGGAAAATTTGCAACTACAGATAGGGTAGACAGAAGGGAAGAGAGAAAAAAATATGCCCCGAACCATCACTGCTACATTTTGGCGTCAAACCTGTGAATTGTTTTCTATACCAATGTGTACATGTTTATTCAGATGCACTTAAAGCAAACATGGGATCATATTATATGTGAGCGCTTCATAACTCTTTTTCCCCCCCAAGCGCTGTCATGAACACTTCCCACGTCTATGCATTCTGTGATTTCACTTTTTTACCTTTAAAAAATGCATGTGAACTTTTTAGTGAAATAAACATACAGGAAAGAACGTAAATTGATGGATTTCCCACAAAATGAACACAGACCAAGAAACTCAGCACGATCAGGACCTCAGACGCTCTCCTAAGCTCCTTCCAGTCATTCCCACCCTCTCAAAGTGACCCCTGCACTGGCTTCTACACCTCAGACTGGCTTTGTCTCTTTCCAAGGCTTATCATTTAAAACTTGGAAAGTTAAACCTTAATTAAAAGTTCAGTTAGTTATGGATTCACATGTTGTAGTGATATATAATCCAGGGAGATCCTATGTACCCTTCAGCCAGTTTCCCCCAATGAGAACATCCTGCAAAGCCATGGTGCAGATTAATGGCATGTCGCCCCTTAATGGACACCTCACGTCCGCTGCCTTCTGAACTCCTGATGGTCTCTCAGGTGGCCGCCGTCGCCCTGATTTTGTCATTCTAAGAACATTCTATAAATGGGATCATATGTATGCACTTGGAATTGGCTTCTTCACTCCCTATATCTCTGGCAATTCATCTGGGTTGTTCCCTGTATTGACAGTCTGTTCCTTTCTGTATTATTGAGTAGGGTTCCGAGGGCACCTTGGTTTGTTTTTTTTTTTTAATTTTTTTTTTTAACGTTTATTTATTTTTGAGACAGAGAGAGACAGAGCATGAACAGGGGAGGGGCAGAGAAAGAGGGAGACACAGAATCTGAAACGGGTTCCAGGCTGCTCTGAGCTGTCAGCACAGAGCCCGACGCGGGGCTCGAACTCACGGACCGTGAGATCATGACCTGAGCTGAAGTCGGACGCTTAACCGACTGAGCCACCCAGGCGCCCCTCGGGGGCACCTTGTTTTTAACGTGTGGGCCAGGTCAGTGGTTTTTAACCCGTGGCTACCCATCCCTTTGAAAGGCTAAAGTTTTGAACACTCTCCCCAGAAAAATGCACAGAGGCAAAGCCGTGACGATAATCTTAGTGGGAGGTGGGGGGCTCTGGAGCCAGTCCCAGAACGTGGTGATGCGCGGCCGAGGCTGGGCGGGGTGGGGGGGTGGTGTCCATGTGAAGGAGCAATGAGCTCTTCACGGGGGAGGTGCCTGCAGACTCCGACGCGGTGCTGAAATGGTGGATGGGGGGCGGTGGGGGTGGGGGGGAATCTAGGTAGGAACAGCTCTGCAGGCCCAGCTTTGCACCGCCAAGCTCCCAGCAAGAACCACATCTTCTGGCTCTGAGGTCAGTGGGCCAGTGACCTCTTTGAGAACTTCAATTATGACCTCAGCCGGCACTGCCTCTGTGCCCGTATCCTTCTGCTCCCGGACATGCGCACTGCAGGGATCCTCTCCAGGCGAACTCACCTTGGTCTCTCTCTGCCTCCTTAGCGGTGCCTGGCTCAGAGTCGGAGGGGCGACAGCCAATTTCTGAGCAGCTCGCCCGCAGCACGACAATCCGCCCACCCCTGACCTCGGCTTCTGCCACTCTGCCCCGTGGACCGGCGGAGAGCACCCACACCCTCCTCCTCACCAGGACAGGGCGAGAGTAAGTCGGGCCATCACAGAGACGGGAGAGCGATGCCCGAGGGAGGCGGGGGCTAGCTCAGCCATCGCATCCAGTGGTGGCTGTGCTGGGGCCCGATGGACCCCAGTGGCCTGTTTCTGGGCTCAGGGCCACTCCGTGGGGCCTCACGGATGTGGACTTTGAGGACACTTGTCCAGCCAGTGGGGAACGACCGGGAGGCTTACCTTTTTGGTGCTGAGACCTCACTCCCCACCCCCCAGCATTTCTCTCCCAAGACAGGTCTGCGCTTCCCAGGGATGTATTTTCAGCAGTGGACGCTTTCATTGTATGAACAGTTGCTCTGTTCATACAATTGTTCAATGAACAGTTGCTCTGCTAAGAAAGTTGTTCCTTGCTTGGTTGAACAGAAATGGGAAAGTAGCCCGTGAGCCCTCTTCCCTCTCCTTTGAGTTGCTTTTGGCCAGTAATCAATCACATGCCTTTGTCGGGTTGGGGTATCTATCCCCACGTGCACAGGAAAGGCTGCTTTGCAGGAATGCATCAGGGGCCTCCTGGCCTGTGCCATCACGGGACTGTCGCTATGTGCAAAGGCGGGTCCGGGGCTGGTACTCAGCTTCCAGGCCTGACTTAGTGTGTGTACTCCTGCTGTCTCCGATGACACCAGCATAGGAATTCCAGGCTTACTTGTCAATGATATGCTAGGTCCTGGTAACACAATAGTGGACAAGACCATCCTTGGCCTGGTAAGGCTCACCGTCTTGTAGGATGAATGAAGAAGCCGATGGTCACACTCCCCAGTAGGAGTACAGTGGTGGCAGAGGCTCCAAGGACTGTGGGAACACAGAGAAGGGACATCTGGCCCAGTGAGAAGCTTCAGGGAGGGCTTCTGGGAGGAAGTGGTATCTCAGCTGAGACTTGAAGGAAGAGAGACGGAACAGTGTTCCCACCAGGGAAAACAGCAGGTGCAAAGGCCTGGAGGTGAGAGAGCTCCCGTCACCTTTGCAGAGCCAAAGGTTCATTTCAGCTGGATCCCGAGGTGTGAATGTGGCGGTGGGGGTTGAGCAGTGGAGAGGTAGACCAGGAGACACAGGGTTCGAGGTCTTGGAGGGCCTCGAACACCATAGTTAGACATCTGGATGCTGGCTCTGCTCAGAGAAATGATTCACTGAAGATTCGTGAATGCATACAGACACAGCTGAGGGCGGATGAAGGGGAGGTTAAACAGGGGAGTACTGGGGCGCCTGGGTGGCGCAGTCGGTTAAGCGTCCGACTTCAGCCAGGTCACGATCTCGCGGTCCGTGAGTTCGAGCCCCGCGTCAGGCTCTGGGCTGATGGCTCGGAGCCTGGAGCCTGTTTCCGATTCTGTGTCTCCCTCTCTCTCTGCCCCTCCCCCGTTCATGCTCTGTCTCTCTCTGTCCCAAAAATAAATAAAAAACGTTGAAAAAAAAAATTTTAAACAGGGGAGTACTGAGGTCGGGTTCACATTTTAGAAAGAGCTCTCTGGCCACTAGCAGGGTGAGAACAAGGCGAGGCAGGAAGACTGCCAGGAGGGCTGCCTCACCCAGGACAGACAGGATGGGGCCAGTCGGAGGGAAGGGGGGTACATTGGAGAAGAGACACAGGACCTGGGTCTGGGCATTGGGCCCACAGGACCCGGGAGCTGGTTAACTTTTGGGGGGTGTTCAGGGAGGGAGAAGGGTCTCGAATGACTCAGACTTCTGGCCGGCCAGCCAGTTGGATGCTGATACAGAGATGGGGAACTTGGGAGGGGAAACGTTTGCGGGAAAAGATGGGCTTTTTGAGTGCCAGCTGGCCCTCAGCCACTAAAAACTTAAGTCAGGAAGACTGAGATCGTGATGGAAGCAGAGAGGACAAGAGACACCCAAGTGGGTTTTCCAAGTCTCAGGCCCTCACTCGGCCGCCTTCGGCCTGGGACACGGAGGCGGTGTTGCCTCCCAGTTGTGCACGCGGGGGTTAACTGGTGACGCGAGCTCCCGCCGTCCTGCCGACAGCATGCTCACGCTTTGCCTTGGAGACCCTAACAAACGTCTCCTGGGGGGGTTGCCAGGAGACCCGGCTGCCCTGGACGCACACGGTGCCGGGGCGTAACCAGAGAGGTCTCCGCTCCCTCTGGCACACTCCGAGAGCTGGATGTGGCGTCCAGAGACATTCACCCACAAGTCCGGGCCACCAAGCGAGAAGTCACCCTGAGGGGAGCCCCGCCCAGGAGTAGATGAAGAGCCTGCACCAGCCTGGGCCATGCCGAGCCCAGACTCTGACGCCCCGTGTGTAGGGGGTTCGTGTATGGGGTTGTCAGGGTTGTGGGGGAGGATCGTTGCTGTAATGCCAGCGACACGATGCCGTGATGCTTCAGAATGAGACTCTGGACATTCAGGGGCTGGATGGAGAGCAATGCAGACAGGACTTACTCCATAGAAGCTGGGGGCTCATTGAGATACCTCGCCTGTAAGAGGCTGGGCTGTATTTGGGGGCTTCCCAGGGATGACAAGCAGCCTTGCAGGTAGGGCCCTGCCCTTGGAGCCTGCTCATAGGCGGTGATAGGAAGCACCGTGATGTCCCCTTGTCCTCTCTGCTTGCACACACCTTCACTCTGCCCCCTCTTGGGGCCTTGAGTCCAGTTCAGGAACATTCCGTGAGCATCTGTGAGGTGTGAGGTTCTCAGGGATTGTGAGGGGGGGAGGCCTGCCCACTGTCTGGTTGGGGAGACAGACAGACAAGCATCCTCTGCTACTGCAGAAGGACAGGGCTTGGACCACGTAGAAAATGTTTAGGGGGAACCAGGAAGGATGGGCTGAATAATAAGGGAGGGGAAGAAACCAGACCTGGACTGTCAGTTTACCATTTCTAGAGACAGAGGTAGAAGAAGGGGGCGCAGCCCAAGGGGGTCAGAATTCAGATTTTAAAGTGGACCTTCAGCTCGTGCCCTTTTTATTCTGCGTCTTCCACCCCACAGTGAGTGTCCGGTGTTCAGAACAGCTACTCAGAGACCCTGCCTGTTAGGCGAGATAACCCTCAAAGTTCTGCTCTGTGCACCCAACGTGCAGGGCTACGAACTCACAGGTGTCGAGATGGGCAGCAAGAAAAGTGGACACACAAGGAAGTTCCAGAATCCGCGGGCAGCAGAGTTGGGTCCGTGCCTGGCGCAAAGGGACGAGACCTGGGCATCCAGGCGGCGCTGTGCGTGCGGGTGGCTGGGGCCCCGCACCTTGCACATCCGCTCTTTGTTTCTGTCCCCTCCCCCCACCCCAGCCAGGCCATCCGAGAGCTACAAGAGGAGGTGTCTCTGCTCCGCCTGAGGCTGGAGGACAGCCTGCATCAGCCACCCCAGGGCAGCCTGGTGTGCCCGGCCTCCACCTTCAACCGCCCCGCCCGGGCCCGGGCCCGGCCAACGGATTCCTCAGCCGCCTGGGGCTCCCACTATGGCAGGTGGGTGGCCCCAGAACGCCTGCCCTTGTGCCCCAGTGGTGTGGCAGACTTGGCTGCCCCTGGGTCTCTCCAGACGTGTGAACTCACACCCCTCTCCGACTCTTACACCTTTTTCCTATGTAACATTTGATGCATAAAATAATAGCTACTGCGTAACCTGAACTCATCACCCAAGTGAAGAGCTAAATATTCCCAGGATGTCCGCCCGCTCACCCCTTAGCGATTCACTTAGGATGACTTCTAAAATCAGCTGGGTGTTTCCAAGTGTTTCTATGGGAGGGCACCGCGGTTCAGGTTTTTACGGACATCGTCTCACTAATCCTTCCCATAACCCTCTGAGGTAATTACTGTCATTATCCCCACTTGACAGATGGGGAAACTGAGGGTCAGGGAGGCTCAGAGCCGCTTTCTGGGGGTCTGACTCCCAGAGTCTTTGGTTTTGACTTTCCTGCTTTCCTCCTCTGCTATAAGCCTTTCCCTGGGTTGGCTTTCTTGCCGACCATCTTTAAGGGCCGCATCAAACCTCCTCCAGCCGCATCATCTGTGTCTCCTCTTTGCTAGCAAATCCACAGAGAGACTGTCTGGTGAGCCTGCAGGTGCAGAGCAAGCTGACCCCGCAGGAAGGCGGCGAGCCAGGTCTTCCTCGGTGCCTCGGGAGGTGCCCCAGCTGTCCCTGAGTAAGTGACCACCTGCCCGCCCTGACTGCTGGAGCCTGCAGATTTCTGGGCGGGTTAGCTCAGTGGCCAGGGACCAGCGCCACAGCCTGGGAAGAAACTTGGAGGAGGTTTCGTGCGTCCGTTTTGGCGCGGCAGGGCCCTGAAGACCGCTTCCAGTGTCGGCCACTGTATGTCACGCGCCTACGACGTGCCAGGGTTTCTGTCAGGGCGTCGTGTGTATCTGACGTCAGTCTTCACCGCAAGGTGGGTCACATTACCCGCACTCTGCAGGTATAGACACCAAAGCCCGAAAGTGCAAGGAGAATCGCCTGGAGGAGGAGGAGAAGGGTTCAGCCCACCTCACCCCTTCCCAGCCAGGTGACCTTGGTCAGGTTGTTTACCTGCTCTGTGTGGTTAGAGGGACAGCTAATTGTGCAGCAGTAATAGGACCGGCCTCCTGGGATGGCCGCGAGGGTGCGCATACCGCGGACGCGGCCGGTCTGGACCAGCGCTTAGCATGAGGTCAGGTTTCCACGTGTGTCGGCTGATATTACCAAGGATTAAAACCCACGCTCCGCCCCAGAGCCTGAACTTCTCATCCGCCCACTCCCTGAGCCGTGTGGGCCCCCCACCCCCTTTGACGCTCCTCTTTTTCCACCTCAGGTTCCGGATCCGAGCCCACCTCCCCCCAGCTGTTCTCTGAGAAGAGCCGGACCTCTGAGGACAGTGCGCAGGCAGCTCGGGATGGAATGAAAAGAGTGGGCGGCACCAAGAGGCCAGACAGGGTCACCTTCCGGGGCCAGTACACAGGTGGGCCGGGAGGTGGCCCAGCCCCCAGGGAGGACTCCTCTGTCATGATGCCTTCCCCATTTCACCATGGGCTGTTGACGTCATTTTCGGCCAATTCCGTGATACGGGAGGCACCAGGGCGTACCGCCTCTCTGAACCTTGGCGTGTTCGTTTGTTCGTTCGTTCATCCAGCAGTTTCTGATGCCACCCCTGCGTGAGAGCCCACGCTTGCTTCTGGGGAAGGCCCGTTAGCCGGTCAGTCATAAAGAGGTTTATGAAACACCCGCTGTTTGCAGAGTGGGTGCCAAATCCGTTACCCTTGGCCTACCCTCAGCTCTGATCCTCCAGGGTGCCGCAAGGTCCCATGAACTAGGCGCCCAGCACACAGTAGGCCTTCAGATGGCACATAGTAGGATTTCAGGGTGCTTCGCATTAAAACAGATGCGGATATGGCTCCAACTTTCATGAATCCGACTGCATAGCAGACAGTAACAAGGAGTTATAGTAAGCATATAAATTATACTAAGTAAATTATAGACGTGGCTCTCATCCCTACCACCCTGGGAGGGAGGGCAGTTAACCTCGGATCCGTATGGCTGAGTGCAGGAGACAAGGCGGGAAATGAGAGATACGTGCCTACCCCGATGGAGCAGACAGAGCCGAGCAGTTAGACGTGGGAGCGGCCGCCGGTCCGTGGAGGGGTGGGGGCACGGCCCAAGGCAACACACACAGAATAGGAAGTGGAACCCCTGCGCGGCACAGGGGAGAAAAAAGATAAGCAGTCAGGCAACATTCTGAACTTCCCATTTGAGACTCCGGGAAGGACAAAGCGGGAGAGGACAGGTCTAGGTGAAGACCCAAGCATCTGTCCACCTTTCTGATGACCTTGAACACGTTACACCTGCCAGGTGCCCGCAGGGCACCTCATGGACACGGCCCCACTCAGTCCTTCCAATAAGCCTATGAAGTCCTTGTGTGACTGTCCCCATCTCACAGCCTCTCGGAGCACGGGGAGAACACAGCCGACCCTATGCCCAGGCCATTCCAGTCCCACCCAGCAAACGGGGATCTGGGGGAGTAGTGTCTTTGTCACTGCTCATCATGCTTCCTGGCGGCCTGCCTGCCGGTCTAAATGAGCTTGGGTTTGTTGATTGCTTCTGGATGTCAGCAGGAGGAGACAGGTAGTCCCCAATCCTCCCCAGTTCTCCAAACATGCAAAGAGCTGACTGTCTGGTTTCTTCCCTAGGCCAGGAGTACCACGTTCCCACCCCCAAGACTGTCCCAAGAGGCGGTGGCACAATCTCCTGTCCCCACTGCCGACCTGCTAGGACCCAGGACTCAGGTGAGGGGTGGTACCTGGAGAGGTGCTCAGTGCACAGAGGCTGCGGCTTGTCCCTGTAGGAGAGGGTGCAGGACGTGGGCCTGCCCGAGCTCGGTGGCGGGTCAAGGTATGACAAGGGAGGGTTTGGGGGGATTTCTCAGCCCTCCCAGGGGGTCCTGCTTTCACACCTGTTGCGCCAGGTACTGCTGCCTGAAGCCATCCTTGACTATGACATGGGTTAACACTGGGCATGGCTTAAGTTCCTGATAAGAGAGGTGGGGCCAGGTGGTGATGATTATGTCCCATCTCCCCTCCATCTGCCTTCCCCTCTGCCTCCTTCCACCGCACCCGACAGGGAAGAGTCGTGGGGACAGCAGTGGCCAGAGAATATGGATACTGGGTTCTAGTCCCAGTTTTGCTACTGACTTGCTGTGTGATCTTAGGCGAGTTCCTTAACTTCTCTGAGCCTCAGACTTCACAACTGTAATGAAAGGATTGGAGATGGTCCCTAAAGCCCTTTCAAGCAATGATGATGATAACAATGGGGCTGTCATTGATTAAACCTCCACTATAAACAGCGCATCATGCTAAGGGTTTTACAAACATTAATCTTCACAACCCTATGAAATGGGTTTTGCCATTTTATTATTATTTACAGGTGAGGAAACTGAGGCTCAGAGAGGTTAAATAACTTGCCCAAGAGCACACAGCTCACTAGTGGTAGAGCCAGGATTTGAACCCAGGACTTTGTGGCTCCAGAACCCTGGCTCTTCACCATTATGTTTCTTTGCCTTTGCTCAAGTCTCAACAGCCATCTCTATTTGTTCATTCATTCATTCATTCATTCAGCACCTGCCCATACTGGGCCCTGGGCCCTGTCCCCAAGGAGCTCGCAGCTAAGCAATGACGAAACAGTGATCTGAGCACAGGGTGGGGCTGGGGAGCCTATAACTCAGCCAGGGGGGTGAGAGGACTTCCAGGTGAGGTGTTGAGGATGTACGTGGGAAGAGGACCAGGTTGTCCACTCCTCTCCTGCTCCCTTAGGCCTCTACTGACCCCCTGGTGCCTGAGGGGCCATCGTGGGCCACTCCCACATGGAGAATGGGCCTCAGTGTGGAGGAATGAATATAGGCTCAGGGGCTGCATTCGGGAGAGCGCGGGCTTGGGCTCAGACAGAGCACCGCCGATTTCCTACTCTGACACTTTGGCATATCATTCAACCTTTTGGAGCCTCGGTTTTCCAGTCTGTAAAATGGGGGAGTGATGGCTTATTGGCAGAAGTCTGCTTGGGGGCTCCAGGCCCGTTGATCCAGACATAATCCTCTCCTGACCCCTCTTCCTCCTCTTGTAGGTGGTACTGTCACCAGGGACCCACTGGGACCGGTTCTCACTGATACCCTGCGATGTCCCCTGTGTGGTCAAGTCGGGACCCCCCCAAAGACGGATGGCCCAGACTCAGCCACCTCTGGTAGGGACAGACGCTCACTCTCTTCTCCCAGCCAGACACCCAGCTCTCCTTTTTGGGAGTTCGGGGGCCCCAGGGGGGTGTTTAGGTCGGGCGGCTGCTCTCCCAGTCTGGGGCAGAGCAAACCAGGCAGAGGATTTGTTTCCCGAAGCGAGGCACTGCCAGCATGGCCAGCCCAGTGTCCAGCTCTAACAGGGCAGAGGTGGGTGGCCCCCTGTTCTGCCTGTTCTAGAGCTTTCCAGGCAATCAGACTGACATCTCTGGCGCCCCCCCCTTGCAGGGACAGAAAGCGCCGCCCCAAGGAGGAATGCACACTCACGCTCAGCCTCCAGCCCCCCACGACGGAGCAAGCAGGCAGGGTTGCCGGCCCGGCCGCCCCCCGGACTGTGGTATTTGCCTGCCATGCCCCCAGCACCGGCCCCTCCCGCCTTTGCCTACGTCTCCTCGGTGCCCATCGTGCCTTACCCGTCGGCCACTGTGTAAGAACCTCCCTTTCCCACCTTCCCAGCCTCTGTTTAACTGGCTTCCCAATTCGCGTTCACATCTGTGTCCGGCTGCTGAGAACCCGGGCATCGCTCACTCCTGTGTTTCACCCCAGTGTATAACGTGCAGAACAAGCAGAACACTCGTGCAGCCACTCAACAAACCCTGAATGCTCCCTGCACACCAGGGAGAGTGCTTGGCCTGGGCGGGGACGGGGTGCCCAGCAGTAGAGCCTGACAGAGGGCCCTGCCCCCTAGGAGCTCACAGGGAAAGCTCATGGGAGTCTAGCTCTAGAACCCTAACCCTTCCCCATTTCCTGTGGGTCTTTCCAGCAAGTAAGTAATGCACACCCACTGCTTGTCAATAGCCTTTATTTTTTTTTAGGTTTATTTACTCATTTTGAGGGGGCTACAGGGAGGAGCAGAGAGAGAAGGAGAGAGAGAGAATTGCAGGGCTCAAACTCGCAAATTGGGAGATCAGGACCCGAGCCAAAATTCAGAGTTGGATGTTCAACCGCCTGAGCCACCCAGGTGCCCCATGCTTTACTTTTCAGAAAAGTTTTAGATGCAGAGAGGAATGGAGCAGACAGTAAAGAGAGTTCTCATATAACCCCACCCACACACACACACGCACACACACACACACACACACACACACACACAGTTTCCCCCGTCACTAACATCTTACTTGAACGTGATACTTTTGCACAGTTAGTGAACCAATATTAATACATTATTATTAACTGAAGCCCATAGATTATTTGGGTGTCTTCAGTTTTTTTATAGGTTTATTTTTATGTTTGAGAGGGAGCGCAGGTGGGGAAGGGGCAGAGGGGGACAGAGGATCTAAAGCGGGTTCCATGCTGACAGCAACAAGCCCGATGTGAGGCTCAAACTCATGAACCATGAGATCATGACCTGGGCCAAAGTCGGTCACTCAGTTGACTGAGCCACCCAAGTGCCCCATGGGTTTCTTCAGTGTTTACCTGAAGGTCTTTTTCTGGTCTGGGATCCCGTCCAGAATGCCACGTACACTCAGTCGTCATGCGTCCTTAGGCCCCTCTTGGCTCTTGGCTGTGCTCGTTTCTCAGACTTGCCTTGTTTCTATTTGGATATGGCCTCTGCCAAGAGAGAAAATACACGGCAGTTGAGGCAGAAGTGGTTCCGCGTTTAGAGTCCAAGCTCTGCTAGATCTCCGTCTGCCACCTACTGGCGCCGTGGCCTTGGTAAAGCTACTTCCTCTCTGAGCCTCCATTTTCCCATCTGTTAAATGGGGTAATAGTCTCGACCACGTACAGTTAGCTGTGTGAGGGTGAAGTGAGGCACGTGGCCAGACGCACGTGAGACGTTTGTGGAATTTGTCGTGGAGGGCAGCGTTGCCGTCACCGTGGGGAGTGCCACTGCACGGCACGGTCGTTGGCAAAGAAGAAAGATGCATAAAGGTGGCTTCCACAGGACAGGATTGTGCAGGAGGAGGAAAACCCTGGACCCTGAAATTAGGAGACTTGTCTTCTTGTCCTGACTGTCACTGGCTAGTTCCGTGCCTCAGGGTCCCTCGGTATAAAACGAGTCGGGCGGGAGCCTCCTTCAGTGGCACGGCATCAGCATCCTGTGTCGTGCGCAGCAAGAGGCCAGGGTCGCTGTGGGGGCTGGCGCTCGGCGGGAGCAGAGGTGTAGGGTGCCGCCCAGCCCCCGCCCCCATAAGGACTCTGGCCTACGCGATGCTTTCTTGCCGCCCACAGCCGACTCCAGGAGTATTCTGCTCCGTTGGCTATGCGAGGATGCTCAGGCCTGCGGCAGGAGATGCCTGCCTATGCCCCGACTCCCTGGGCAGGAGAGGTTTCTCCTGGAATCGGCTGGCCCAGGATGAAACTCTGGGTGCCTCTCTGCTTCGGAGGCTGTCCCATATCCTTCCAGACTCAGACCTGTGGGCAGACCTAACCAGGTGGCTGTGTCCAGGCCTGGACAGGTCATAGGGAAGGAGAAAAGCCCTGAGCTGTAGTGCCCGACAGACCTGGCCGGCGGTAGCCTACAACCTTAGCTGGGTCACTTTGCTCCTCTGTGCCTCAGTGCTTTCCTCTGTGAAATGGGTTGTGGTAAGGATTACATGAACTAATACACGGAAAGCCCGCAATACATAGAAGTTGGCCAGGAAGCATAGCATTTCAAATGCTGCTAGAGTTTGGGCTGATGATGCCCTCAAGTTTCTCCATCTGCCATCAACAGGACTGAGCATGCTCAATGACAGGGTGCCCTTTAGAAAGTTTATGGGGCTGTGCTGCCACCTGCTGGCCAAGTGCCTTATAGCCCTGCGCCAAATGCTTTCTAGCCAGGAAGGTTTTTTGGTTTTTTTGGGGGGCCAAAACAAAGGTGGGGGACAGTTGCAGCTTCTGCCTTAGAGGGTGTTTGGGATGTGACTTTCGGGCCAAGCTAGCTGGTCATCAAATTATTAAACGGTAGGGGTGTGTGTAAACCCAGTAATTACACCTGATAGTCCCCGGGGGAAGGAATTGGATTCAAGAAGCCTATTGGTTCGGTTCAGATGATATGTACTGGCATCTCCTGGGTGCTAATTAGTTCCGGGTGTGAGTCCAGCACTGCCCCTTCCAGCGCTCTGACTCTGAGCTGACAGGTACACAAGCACTTAGAGTGGCCAGGCAGCGTCCAGAGCTTTCGACCTGAATTTTCCTATCAGATCTCTCCCGGGAGGTAGCTAAAGGTGGCTCTTTTAGGTGGGGGAACAGAGCCCCTGGAAGGGGAATCCGCACAGAATGGCTGGGATTTGGGGGCAGGCTTCCTGCCTCACCTGGCTTCTCTGAACTTCTCTTTGCTCGTCCGTAACATAAGCATAGCGGTACCCACCGAACAAGTAAGATACATGCTGGTCAAGAAAACGTGTATCTCCGAGCCCGGCACACGGTACCCAGCATGCAATGCCAGCTCGGGGCTAGGTGCCACCAGACGGTTTTCCAAAGTGGTGGTGCCATTTTATGTCCCCACCAGCAGCTTATGAGGCTTCTGATTTCTCCGCCTCCTGGCCAGCATCTGTCCTTTTGACTTGAGTCATCCGGTGGTGGCCAAGCACCTGACGTGGCATCTCACATGGTTTTTATTTGCGTTTCCCTGGTGGCTAATGACGCTGAGCATCTTTTCGTGTGCTTATGCGTCTGTGTGTCTTCTTCAGAGAGATATGTGTTCTGGTCCTAGCAGAGCCCTTTTCTCCTGCACGCTGTACGATAACGTGGGTCCGAAGAAGTGGAAGGTCAGGAAGGGGGCCAGAGTTTACAGTGTGTCAAGCAAGACGCCAGTGACAGACTCTGGCCAACTCCTCCTCTACTTGTCCCTGCTGCATTTGGGCAAAACCTTTCTCTGTCTCCCTGTCTCCTCCACACGCTTGATTCCACAACACAGGGGCCACCCCCTCTTCCCGCCCGTCGCCGGACTGGGGAGCCTGGCTGCGTGCTGCGCTCACTACCTGGAGAAATCTGTGCTCTGTCACCTGGCTCCCAGCACTTTACGCGACGCCCCACGTTCCTGCAGGGCCAGGCTGGGAAGGACACGTTTCCACCTGCTCCCTGGATGAGTGGAACAAGACCCTCCGCCTCCTACAGAACCCTAATTATTATCACGTGTCTCTGCTGCTCCACGCTTGGCAAATGGGACCACACGTTACCTCTCTGATGAAGGGGGTTTGCTACAGAGCCTGGGGGTGATCCTAGTCTCCCTGGGATCTGGCTCTGAGATGAGAAGCCCCAAGAAGGCAGTGGGGTCCATGTTACTCATTCACCAGTGTAACCCCAGGGCTGGCACATACTGTAAGATCAATAAACACGAAGTGAACAGGTAGATCGAACTAACCATTTTTTTTTTTAAGTTTATTTTGCGAGAGAGCAAGAGAGAAAGAGAGCGAGTGTGAGTGGGGGAGGGGTAGAGAGAGAGGGAGAGAGAATCCCAAGCAGGCTCCACGCTGTCAGCACAGAGCCCGATGTCGGGCTCCATCCCACGACCGGGAGATTGAGACCTGAGCTGAGATCGAGAGTCGGTTGGTTGCTTAACTGACTGAGCCACCCAGGCACCCCTGCACCATTTTTTTTAAGTATTCATTTCTTTCTGAGAGAGAGAGAGAGAGATTGGGGGAGGGACAGAGAGAGAGGGAGACAGGATCCGAAGCGAGCTCTGTGCTGACAGCAGCGAGCCCGACGCGTGGCTCGAACTCACAAACCGTGAGGTCATGACTTGAGCCGAAGTCGGGACGCTTAACCGGCTGAGCCACCCAGGCGCCCCCTGAACCAACCATTTTCGAGACGCTGTTCCGGGTCGGGCACTCCCGTTTATCATCCTTCATCCCTCAAAGTAGGTGTTTATTATTCCCATTTGAGAGGTGAAGACTGAGACCCAGAGAGCAGGGGCCGTGGGCCCAGCTGGGGGGCCTGGCACGGGGTTGACTCCGAACCCGGTGCTCTGCCCGGCCCTGTCTGTGGTTAACGAACGCCGGGCCCTCTCTCCTCAGGTACTATGCGCCTCCGGGACCTACCTCAGCTTCCTCGCCCCAGCCAGCCGCCGCCGAGTGGCCCCCCACTGCCTCCTCCCGGCTGGCGCGGGGGCACCGGCACTCCATCCAGCTGGACCTGGAGGACCTGGAGGAGCTCAACAAGGCCCTGAATCGAGCCGTCCAGGCTGCCGAGAGCATCCGCTGCACCACCAAGCACATGAGCCGCTCCCTGACAGCCGACCTGCGCCAGGCCCGCAGCCTCAGGGGCTCCTGCCTCTTCTGACTTCACCCTGGAGACTCAGACACAGATGGGGGGCAGGTGGGCCGGCGGCCTGCTGCTGTCCCCCAGGGCGGGAGTCGGCTGGAGCCACTCCCGAGGGCCCCGGCGACCCCTCCCCAGAGGCCTCCTGGCCCTGGGGTGTTGGCCTGGGTATGAAGAGAAGGAACTCCGGGGGGACCGGCCCCTGAAGGAAGTGCTGAGACTGAGGCCACCTTCTGCCCAGGGGCAGCCTCGGGGAGTCTCCTGGTCCTGCACTGCCCGCCTCTGGCTAATAATATGTATTTTATATACAGACGGACAATTTTTTTTTTTTTTTTTTTACTGTGTTTTCCTGGTCTTAGATCCAACCTACCAGGCCAGATGAGAAGGGATAGGGCCAGAGTCTCTGGTGCAAACCTGTCTCCTCACCGGTGACCAGCCCCTCCAGCGTAGGCGTTTCTGGGAAGGACACAGCCGTGCACTTTCCTCCTGGTGACTGGGGATCAGTAGGGCACTTTGACACCATCGAAACGTCAAGACGGCAGGCCCCCAGGATAACATGCGCCCAGCTTCTCCGGAGAGGACTTTCCCGTGGGCCTGCTGGGAAGGGGACACCCCCAGGGAGGGCCCAGGAAGCTGTCCATCTTGGTCCCTCTCTGTACCTCATCCCCTGAGCCCCAGCTCTGTCCCTGGGATCCCTGTGGAACTGGGCTAGTGGCCAAGCTGCCTGCCAGGCCCTGGTCTGCGGCCGGGAGGCCAGCCCGTCTCTGGCTCCCTACCTTGTAGCAGAGTGCGTACCTCAGCTTTTCTGGAATGTGTATGCATCAGTGATATTTGTATATTTGAGGCATTTAAAAATCTATTTTCATTATGAGGGCAAATGAAGAAGAATGAATATTGATCTTTGAAAAAAAAAAAAAAAGAAAGGAAAAAAAAAACATTCCCAAAGCTGCCCACATCTGTGGTGTGTGTCGTCAACTTGTGGTTTCTTTTTTTTTTTTTTTTTAATTTTTTTTTAACGTTTATTTATTTTTGAGACAGAGAGAGACAGAGCATGAACGGGGGAGGGTCAGAGAGAGAGGGAGACACAGAATCTGAAGCAGGCTCCAGGCTCTGAGCTGTCAGCACAGAGCCTGACGTGGGGCTTGAACCCACGAACCATGAGATCACGACCTGAGCCGAAGCCAGAAGCTTGACCGATTGAGCCGCCCAGGTGCCCCAAGATACCGATGCTTGAGCTAAATATTCAGCACGGGGCACTCACGGTTCACACACCACCCCCTCTATGTGCCTCCTCCGTTGATGAGAGACTGAGGTCCCGGCGGGCTATCTGCCTGGCCTCGCAATGTCTGACTCTAAAATCCGTTTTCTTTACTATTCTTTTCTTCCTAACCTCCATAAGATTTTCTCCCCAACGCCTGCTATGTCTTCCCATGGCTTTCTCGTCAGCTCCCCTCACTTTCCACACACTCCTCCCTGCCCACCAGGCCCTGTTTCTACTTCATTTTTCAGCTGACCCTTCTCAGTGCACTTGAAAATGGCAGTTAGCCGAGAAGGGAAGATTTCCTGTAGGTTCTGAGCCTCTGAGCCTACCCTGTCCTGGATGCCAAGAGGCTGCTCCGGGATACGAGGACGGGAACGGGGAGCCAAGGGCACAGGTGGGGCGCAGGGCGGTGTCCCCAGCCTCAGTGCCCGGGGTGCAGCGTGGCTCTTGGGAGGGTGGTGTCACAGGTGCCACAGGGCAGGGCGTCAGGTGCCGGGGCTATGACTCTGTTGCTCTGGATGGCTTTGGCCACTCGCTCCTGGAATTGCCTGAACGATGTGGCCCCAAGTCTTCTGCCACCAAGTGGTGCTGCTTCCCTCGCGTGACCATAAATCACAAGCCATCAGGTCTGGAAGGAGCTGGCCTTCCTTGCTGGACTCCTCGCTTTAGGTGCCCAGTATTTCTGTGCCATGGAGAGGGCCTGCCTCGGATGTGGCCCCATCTCGAGGGCTGCAAACTTGTTTGCAAGTTGACTGCTTTCCAGGGGCCAACCTCCCCCCTTGTTATATCCTGTGGGCGTCAGGTGGGCACTGTGAGGGCACTTCGTGGAGACAGCTGCTCTGGCCTAGGCCCCAAGGCCTCTGCGTCTCCCCGTCCTGTCCCCTGCCCAGGTACCCTCCTCTTGCCAGGATGCTCACAGCGGCCTCTGCCAGAGTCTTTCTGCCTCCAGTCGGGCCCCTCCCAACTCGCCTCCCCAGATGGCCAGGGTAACGTCTAAGGTGAGGTCCTTTGTGCTCGGTACCACACGCCAGAGTCCTCACCGCCCCCATTCACCTGAGCTACCAGGGCCTCCTGCTTCGATGTTTCTCAGACTCGCCCTCTCAGATCCTTGGCTTATAGCTGGAACAACAGGTGTTACAAGCTGCTGTTTGTAAATCTTTCTAGACTGGTTCGGATGCCCCTTCCAGGAAGCTTTCCCAGATTTCCACTGCAGGAGGCACCTCCCCCATGTTGGGCTCCCACAGCATTTGGTGCCTGTCATCGTCCAACCTGTGCCGGGTGTTACAGCAGGGGCTCTTCTGAGTAGAGGGACAGGGGCTTACCCAGTGATCAGCCGGGGCTCAGCCCAGGGCAGGCTTCAACGTGTGTGAATGAGTGACCAAATGAATGAATGAGCGAATGACACCCTGCCTGCTTCCAATGCAGAAGCTTTATTGATGCCACTGAGACAAAGACCGGAGGTACAAAGGGTGGGCATAGGGCTGAGGATGGGTCCCAGAGTCCCCAAGCTCCTAACCCAAGCTGTGTCCTCCTAGGACCCCTCGTTTTCCTTCTGCTTTTCTTCCTGGTGCTCTTTCTCCAATGGCCCACACACATCCTGGAAGACAGAAGGAGCGCAGTGATGGGGGCAGGGCAGGGCTCTTGCCAGGGGAAGGGTGGAATGAGCTCCAGACCGTGGCCCCAGCTTAGGCCCTGCCGCCTCCTAGCTGGGTGACCTTGGGCAAGGCATTTTTCCTCTCTGAGGCTCAGCTTCACCTCAGAAGGGGGGCTCGAGCCCTTAGAACAACTGCCATTTACTGAGGACTTGCCGAGCCTTTATGTTGATCTGGATTCCTCACAACCGTTGGGTAGGTGATGTAAGCGAGGTTCAGGATGGCCGTGTGGCCTGTCCAAGGTCCCCAGCCAGCAGATGGGGCGGGGGGGGGGGGGGAAGCGGGGAGCAGGGCTGCGAGCCCAGTCCTTTCCCGCAGCTCCCAGGAGCAGGGAGGGGAGGTGGTCTAGGGGTGGTCACGAGGGATGACCTCAGGCAGCAGAGACATTTTTATTTCAATAATCCTGAAAGTATTTCATGTATATCCCCCCCCCCCCAAAAGTGTCACCAGCTCATCAGCTCTGTGATTTCAGATGTTACTGCCCAGGGCAAGACCATGTAAAGCCTCTCATTGGGCACAGGTCGAATGGAAAGCATTAAGATGATTTTATACGTACTTGTCAGTTACAGCAAAAGTCAGGATGGTAGTCCTGGGCTTGGGGCCATTTGGGTGGTGCTGAAAACCACAATACCCACTCCCCAGCCACAGGTATTTGAAGTCTGGGGTGTGGCCAGTAGTTGTCAACGATCATTACCCTTGTGTGTTTCTTTGTCACGTTCCCATGGCCACACTTGTGTCTGCTGTACCCGCCCTTACCAACCCCCCCCCCCCCCCCCCCCCCCCCCACCCCCCACCCCCCGCTCTGGATGCCTTTCCTGTTTCATAGTGACTTTTCCTTCCTGGTTCCTCATCCCGTGGGCTTGCAGGAAACTCCGCTGTCCCTGCAGTGAGGCAGGTGCTTAAAAGTAGGATGTCCTATCTCACTGCACAGCCTGGGCTGGCAGCTCGCCCCCCTGGGCCTCTGGGGCTGCCCATGGCAGAGTCACCCTGAGGGTGGGCTCAGCCCAGTCCTCCCTGCCTTCACCTGTTTCTCATCGGAGTACAGGATTTCTGACTTCTGCATGCCCATGCACATGATGGCTTCGTGGAACTCTCTCATTTGCTCCTGGGTCGCTTGTGGCTTGTCAGCTGCAGGAGGGAGCGAGGGGACGTTGGGTGAGCATGCTGGGGTCCTAGCTGGGAAGCCAGGGAGGGTGGGGGAGCTGGGGGCCCGGCCGCAGGGGAAGGGGTCCTGGGCGAGGTAGAAGAAGTTTGAGGGATGCCTACTGTAGAAGGACAGTCCCATGTTCTGCTCGTCTTTCGGGAAGAAGGCAAGCATGAAGGTCGTGGGATCCTTGGTGAGCAGGAGGTAGCCAAATTGTTCTTTGCCGAACTCTGGAGGGGAAAACCACTGGGTGAGACCACACAGCACAGTGGTCCCCAATGGTGGGCAAGGAGCCCTGGGCATGCCCATGGCCACACAGCAATGAGTGAAGGCCAGGGGTTCACCTGGGTCACACATCCTTAGTCCCATTGTGTGCCGGGCCCTGTGCTACTATGTGGAATCACAGCCTCACACGGGCTGTGACTGTCAGGGCCTTTCTCCCCATTTTCCAGATGAGGAAAATAAGGCCCAGACAGGAGCCTCAGGGCTGCTGAGTGCTGTTGGCTTAATTCCATTGGCATTTGTAGATTCCTACTATGTGCTCTCTCTGGGGTGACAGCGGGAATATGAGTGAACTCACTGCGTGCCAGACAAACACTGCCACCCTCAGATCCTAGAGGAGAAAAGGTGGTTGGAGAGAGGCAGGACCACAGCCAGACTTGGGTTTGAGTCCTAGTTCTAATTACAGGCTGTGTGACTCCAGGGCAACTGCTTGACATCTCTGTTTCTCTGTTTCCTCATCTGATCGCTGTAATGTCCTCCTAAGGTTGTTCGTGAGTATTCAGGGGGTCAATTCATGTAAGGCACTTCCAGCAGTGCCTGGCACATAAGTAAGAGCTCACATATGTTGGCAGTTATTCCTGAGTATTGCAGTGTGCAGACACCAGGACCTCGGAGATGGAAGAAATGGGCCTGTCCTGTGTTCTCTGTGCCTCCAACCTCCAGGGCCTTAGCCCCAGCACCTCCTCTTTTGGCTGGCCCACCCAGCTGTCCCCAGGCTCCCACGTGTGGGCTGGATCTCACCGTGTTTAGACAGACTCCCATTCTCCCGCTGGACATTCAGGTAGCTGGAGTTATAGATGCACTGGTTCCCTCTAACAGACAGAAGGGGGGAGAAAAACAGGAAGACCGTCAAGGAGAAGTGGACAATCACTGACCACCATCATCGAGGGGCAAGAGTCGGTGGTGATTAGAGTCCACTCTCCCCATTCCATAGATGAGAAGGCTGAGGTCAGGAAGAGGGAGGGACTTGATCAAGGTTACCCAGCAGCTAGGAGCAGAAGCTTGGGGCTAGCGTGTGGGGAGGGGGGTCTCACATGGTTAGGTAATCTCTGACCAGTATTTTGTCCTCTGTGTAGTTGATGTCAAAGTAAAAGAAGGCCGCTTGGATCGTTCTAGACGACTCGTTGAACTCTGGGTAGCGGAAGGCCGAGGCTATGTAAAACCACTTGCCAGAGAGCTGGGTTGGAGAGAGAAGCCAGGAGCTGATGATGGAGGCCGAGGGCAGAATCCCTGCCAGTCAGCCGGGCAGATTTATCCCTCCATTTTGCACACAGGGAGCCTGGGGCCCCAGGCGAGGAGCGGGCATGCAGGAGGTCACTCTGAGGGTCAGGCACCTCCCCCAGCCGCTGGGTGGCCCCTCGTGCAGTACAGGAGGCTCCCTCTGAGGGGCCTTGCAATGAGACTTCTGGGTTTGGAAGCAGAAGAATGCCCCCAGAGGCTGGTCAGAATGCCACCCCATGACCCGGGGGGAGAAAAATGCAGAGGTGGGGAAGGGGGTTGACCGCAAGCCAGCAAGAGAAAGGGAAGCCCAGAGAAGGAGGCAGCTGCCCACAGCACTCAGGGGCCCCAGGCATGCACCTGGTCCAGGGTGGCGTTGGTGATAGGTGCCGCTGTGAGGTTGGCACACTCTGGGCTCTGGGCTTCCAGCAGAGGAAGGAGGCTCAGGACAGCAAGGGCCCAGGACAGCGCCATGCCTGGAGGGAGAGGCACCTGGAGTCAGGCAGAACTGGTGGCTGTAGGGTACAGTGACCTTTATAACGAGCTGTGGGTGGAGTCCTGGAGCCCCCTGGTGACACATCAGGTGAGTGCTTGCGAAATGCCTGGCACAAACCTTTCCCTCCTTCCCCCAAAACCGGCAGTGGCTAAAGCCTGCAAGCCTGGGTCTAACTTAGACCGGCTGTTCAAAGCCAAGGGGGGTGTGGGCTGGAGGGGTATTGTCAAACATGGGTAGATTTCAATAGAGGGGCCTCTAAGCAAGCGCTTATGTTTTTGGGTGTTTTGTTTTGTTTTGTTTTGTTTTAAAAGCTCTTATGTTTTTACCCAATTCGTGTCCCACTGAGCATTCAGACTTGAGCAAGACCTAACCGTAAATCAAACGCAGGTGGCAGCTTAGAGAGTTCCCAGGCTAGGTGGGGTGGGGGTGGGGAATGGGATGGGGGAGGGTCAAGGGTTGGGGAGAGGGCAAAACATGGATTCTATTCCAACTGATTGTGGTAACAGCTGTGGACCAGCACAAGTCCGGTGGGGTGGGGGGCAGCTGAATCTTGGAGGAAAGAAGGGATGTTTCCAAAAGAAGGAGGCGTCTAAGTTATATTGCCTATTTCCAGTAAATGTGGTATTATCTGAACTCTCTCCCAAAATCTGGAACGAGAAATTATGTCCATGTGGTCCCCACCCCCGGCTATGTGAGCAGGGGGGTGGGCCTCTCTTTTCACCAGTTGGTCCCCAACCCTGGCCAGTGGTCACCGTTGCAGAATGAGAGCTTCCATTGCCTGCTTGCATTTTTACCTGACAAGGTCAGATTGGTATCCCTAAGAATAAACGCGTTCAAAAAGTTTTATTATGTCGTGCTTACAATTCTATGTTCTTGTCCATTTCATGTATTTTGAGTCATTTTTCATGTTTTGGTGCAGTCCGCGGTCATAATTTTAGTGGACGCATCCCCTTTCGTTCGCTTCCTAGATTCCAACATACTTAATGATGTCCTCCCTTTATATCTATGGCATTTTGTTTTATTTTTCCAGCTTTACTGAGACATAATTGCCCATAGCATTTCACATTGTGATGTTTCCTCTCCTAAGTGTCAGAAACGGCCAAATCGCTTTCTAAAATTACCATACTGTTCAAAGAGAAAGAAAAACGTGTCACGTACAAACTCACAGTGTAATTCAAAACAGCCAAAAACTAGAAACAGTTCAAATACCCGTCATCGGGAAAATGGAGAAACACATTGTGGCATTTTCGTAAATGGAACATTACTTCGCGATAAAAACAAATGAACTTCCGATTTGTAAGACAACGTGAATGAATCTCAAAAACAGTACGCTGAGCAAAAGGAGCCAGACTTAAGAAAGCACACACTGTAGGGGCACCTGGGTGGCTCAGTCGGTTAAGCGTCCGACTTCAGCTCAGGTCACGATCTCACGGTCTGCGAGTTCAAGCCCCGCATCGGGCTCTGGACTGATGGCTCAGAGCCTGGAGCCTGCTTCCGATTCTGTGTCTCCCTCTCTCTCTGCCCCTCCCCCATTCATGCTCTGTCTCTCTCTGTCTCAAAAATAAATAAAAAATAAAAATAAAAAAAAAGAAAGCACACACTGTATAGTTTCCATTTGTAGAAAGTTCTAGAATAGCCAAAACTAATCTATAATGGTAGAAATCGGATCAGCGATTGCCTAGGGCAAGGAGGGGAGTCTGACTGCCAAAGGTTGTAAGAGCACTTTCTGAAGTAGGTGGCATTGTTCCAAATTTCCACTGCAGGGGTGGTTACACACATAATGTACGTTTGTGAAAACTCATTGAACTGTAAACCTAAAATGTGTGCATTTTATTGTATGCCAATTATACCTCAATTAAGTTGATTTAAAAAAAAAAAAAAAACAACTCTCTTCCCAAACAGAGAAGACAAAAAACACTAACGCTGTTTAATACGGTGCCAATTTGGCGATGCCCAGATGAGTCCCTTTCTCCACATCCTCGTCAGAAGTGAAAATCCCTCTTTTCTTTCTTTGCTTGCCAGCTCACTTAGTGTTCTGAATTTACATTGCTCTAATCTGAGCCTTGAGAAAAGGATTGGAGCTTGTTGGCAAGGAAGAGTGGAGGTGACAGGACACGGGGCGCATAAAGGACCTGGAGGGCCCCTATGAGACAGCACGGGAGTGACGGGGCCGATGCTGGAGAGGGTCGGCGGGAACCGAGTGTGCAGGGCACAGAAGCCAGGCTGGGGAGTTCGCAATGGGCTCTGCAGGTGCTGGATGAAATAGAAAGGTTTTAAGTAGGGTGGGAGACGAATAGTCAGATTTGTTCTTTAGAAAGAGCCCTCTGTCTGCAGTGGGGAAGGTGGGGAGGGGGAGGGGAGGGCACCACCTTGGGAGAGCAGTCAGAGGCTGCTGCAGTGGGACTGGGGATAGATTTGACACACTGCTTATGTCAAAGAGAAGCTGGGTGTTCTATGGGGACAGCACTACCATTACCCCGGACCCTTGGGGCTTCTGCCCACACCCCAGAGCTTTAGAGGATCTCCCATATCACACGCATACACACAGGCGCGTGCACACACGTACGGTTCATTAAATAACACAGAAGCACCTCTGTCCAGCGGGATCTGGTGCCTGGTTCCGGCACAGAATGACCCACAGCCCTAAACATCCCTGAACGACCAACGCTGTTCAGACCCCAGGGGAACAGTTCTTCCCTCTTGTGCCCTATCCTTGGATTGCGTTGGGTGGCCAGATGTTTTGTGAGTAGCATAGGGAGAGATGAAAGCTTCTCTAACGGTGAGCAAATGGGGTGCTGCTCCTCGGGAGTGAGCGGTCTTCACTGTCACCCAGGTGCCCTTTGGAGGTCCGTCTCACTCTCTCCCAGGAGGCGTTACTTTCCAAGTGGTTCCTTCGAGCACACCCAGCTCTCCCCCTGACACAGTACACTTTTCTCCATCTTCTTCCATGTCAAGGATGGATTAGTACCTCTCTGGATGGAGGGTCTGGACAGCCCTCCTTACCCTGCCCCTCCATCTGGCCCGGGTATCTTGTCAGGAGAAGTTTGGCAAGTTTGGCAGGAAATAGAAAAGCAATTGGGGCCACGCAGGATGGTGAGGAAATATTTGTCCTGGCTTGACCGCTTGCTAGCTGCGTGACCTTGGGCCAGTTACTTAACTTCTCTGTGCCTCAATTTCCCCATCTGTAAAATGCGGATACTGATGGTTGCTACTTTATCAGGTTGTTAAGAGGATTAAATCAGCGTGCAGTTGTGAAATGCTTGTTATAAGAAACAAACTTGCTTCTAAGAGTCGGCCAGTCATAACACCACTACCATCAGTGTAATGACAAGCTGGGGTAAGGAGAAAAGACAGATTCTTGCATTCCAGAAGTACCTCCAGGGGGCGCCTGGGTGGCTCCGTTGGTTAAGAGTCCGACTCTGGATTTTGACTCAGGTCATGATAGAGGGTCATGGGATTGAGCCCCTTGTCAGTCTCCGTGCTGGGCGTAGAGCCTGGTTAACATTCTCTCTCCCTCTCCCCCTGCTCTTTTCCCCCATTTGCTCTCTCTTTCCCTCTCTAAAATAAAATCTAAAAAAGAAAAGAAAAAAGGAATACTTCTGGGATTTTGGGATACATCCCACTTCTAAAGACATCAAAATGCAGAAATATGTAGATAGTAGGTTCAAGAGAATAGATACTTTCCCCATTGGGTGGGTAAGGAAGCAAATGGCTCAGAGAGGTCAGGTGAACGGTGAGGTTTAGATGATCGGGGAAACGCACCCACTGTAAACGATTCGGTTCCAAGAAAGCCACTTTATACTTGTCTCTCCCTTGAGGCCAGGGCTGAGCTCTGTGCCTGATGACTAATCTGTGAGCTTCTACGTGAACGGCCACGAAGAATACACTGGCAGAGCAAATGATCCTAATTAGGAACTTTGTGTTTGGGCTGAGGAAACACTCAAAAAGATTTGCTCAAGTTCAGATCCTGTTCTGTCGTCTTGGACAATTTATGTAACCTCTTTGGACTTGGCTTTCCTCATCTGAAGAACCAGAGGAGTAACACGTGTCTCACGAGAGCTGTGCATGAGATGAAAACGTATCACTCTCAACAGGGCTCCCGCTCACGGTCAGTGTGCCAGAAAACGCAGCCACTCTTATTTTGAAAGGTGCTTTTATTGGGTTGAACCATATGCAACCGCACTTTATAGAGCAGTTGAATATCATTCAGTTTCATACGATCTGCCCTACTTATTGCAGAGCGATAGCTCTGTGTGTGGCTAGCAAGCAGGGGAGGGCATATCACCCTCATTTTGCAGAGGGAGAAACTGAGGCCCAGAGAGAAGGCATGACCAGTCCAAGGCCATGGCCCAGTCAGGAAGCTGGGACTGGAATCCACCTGCCTGCCTCTTCCCTTCTTGCTCATCTTTTCCTCCTTTACCCAGCACAGGGCAGCTGGGCATTGATGGCATGTGACTGTCCACGGCTGGGGCTTGATTCATTGTGGACAGAGCAAACACAGGATTGGCCCCACCTGGGAAGTCCACTCTGGCTGTTTCCTGACACTCGGTTGTGTAATGGGAGACTGGGAACTATAGGTGTTTCCAGCCCCGGAAGAGCTGCCTTGTGGTCCCCAACAATCTCCTACCTGCCCCTGCCAGGAAGGAGCTGGCCCAGCTTCAGAGGCCTCGCTGGCCAGGTCACAGAGGCCCTCCTGGGAGTACAGGCTGGGAGTTGTGAATGTCACAGCTTTTTTTTTTTTTTTTTTTTTTATAATGTAACAGCTTTAACATAGCCCTTCTTCTCTTCCCTCTGGCCCTTGCTCCTGACTCTCTCATCCCCTCCGCGTCTCCAAAACCATGCAGATCCTGCTGATGCCTCTGGAGCTCTGACTGTGGCACGGAGCACTTTCCTGTCCCCTGGCTCAGCTGGCTGCCTCCTGGACGCTCCACAGTGCCCCAGTGCAGCTCAAACCCACCTTGGCCACCAGCCCAAACCCTGCTCTCCTGTGCAACCTGTGGCTTGTCCTACTCCCTGGGACTCCCACAGCCTATGCTATAGCATCCCCAAATATGCAGTGTGGCCTTTACTTCCAAGCCTTGGCAGGTGCTGTACCCTCTCCTCCCAGTGCCTTTTGTCACCTGGCAAACCTTTGTTCAACCTCTATCAGCATCAGCTTGGATGGTTAGTTTTATGTGTCAAGTTAACTGGGCCATGCGGTACCTAGATATTTAGTCAAATATTCTGGGTGTATCTGTGAGGGTGTTTTTAGATGAGATTAACATTTGAATGTGTAGTCAGAGTAAAGCAGATTGCCACCCCCCCCCCAAGTGTGGGTGAGCCTCATCTAATCTGTTGAAGGCCTCAATAGAATTAAGAGTCTGCGTAAGAGCCTGACTGGTGGAGATGGACGTCAGTCTTTTGCAGCCTTTGGACATGAACTGAAACATTGTTTCTTCCCAGCTTTCCAGCCTGCCAGACTTTACACTAGAAGGACACCATCAGCTCTCCTGGGTCTTGAATTGGCCAACTCACTCTGCAGATCCTGGGACTTGCCAACGATCATAATCATGTGAGCCGATTCCTTATGATAAATCTCTTTACAGGGGTGTCTGGATGGCTCAGTCGGTTGAGCGTCTGGCTCTTGAGTTTGGCTCAGGTCATGATCCTAAGGTCATGGGATCAAGCCTCGAGTCGGGTTCCATGATTAGCATGGAGCCTGCTTGAGGTTCTCTCCCACCACCTCCCCCCTACCCCACCTCTCTCTCTCTCTCTCCCCTCCCTTCCCTTCCCCACTCACACACATACTCTCTCTCTCTAAATAAATTTTAAAACATCTCTTCACACACACACACACACACACACACACATCCTACTGGTTCTGTTTCTCTAGAAACCCTGATTAATACGGAGCGTGACCTCCTGACAAGCCTCCCTGTGCTGGGATTGCATCAGCCATGCCCTCCCCAACCACCGCCCACCCCAGCCTGGCCTCTTGCTCCCTGCACCCAAGGTCCAACACCTCCAGCTGCCTCCACCAGACCCAGAGCCCCCCCCCACCAGGCGCCCTGCCAGGACTGTCTCTGTAACTGCAGTGCCCGCATACGGCTTGACCCAGGGAAGGCGCATGCTGAGACACGAATGTCAAGGAAATGTTCCAGCGAGCCTTGTTGAACAAGTTTGAGCACCTCCTGCACGCTGCACTCTGTGGCCATTGCAGAGGACAAGACCCAGCCCCTGGCCTTGCAGAGCTTCCTGTGGGGTTGACACACATTAGCGTGACTGAACTTTTCCATCTGCAGGACCGGAAGCCTGCTTCAACAGCTGGGCAAACTCTCTGGGGTGACAATATATGGTGGACCTTAGGAAATGATTCAAGAAGAAGGCCTTTCTGTTTCATCCTTGATTAATTTTCGGTCAGAGAAACGAAAAGAATATTCTTATCTTATTTCCAAGTTTGTTTGTTTGGTGTTTCCTAGTTTTGGAAAACTGTTTTCTAGATTCAGGAAATAGTGTGGGATCTCAATTCTTGAGCACACGCTAGAATCTCCAGGGAGACTTGTTTGTTTGTTTTTATTTATTTATTAATAACTGATTGTCACATTAGCTAACATAGAATGTACACAGTGTAGTCTTGGCTTCAGGAGTAGATGCATGTGATTTATCACTTACCTACTCAGTGCCCATCCCAACACTTACCTATCCCATCCCATCACTTACCTACTCATCCCATCACTTACTCATCCCATCACTTACCTACTCAGTGCCCATCCCAACAGGTGCCCTCCTCAACACCCATCACCCATTTTCCCCACCCCCAACCCTCCCCCCATCAACCCTCAGTTTGTTCTCTGTATTTAAGAGTCTCTTATGGTTTGCTTCCCTCTCTGTTTGTAACTTTTTTTTTCCTTCCCTTCTCCTATGATCATCTGTTAAGTTTCCCAAATTCCACATATGAGTGAAATCATATGATACCTTTCTCTGACTGGCTTATTTCACTTTGCATAATGCCCTCCCGTATCATCCAAGTTGTTGCAAATGGCAAGATTTCATTCTTTTTCATCGCCAAGTAGCATTCCATTGTATATATAAACCACATCTTTTTAAAAAAATTTTTTATTTACTTTTGAGACAGAGAGAGAAACAGTGTGAGCAGGGGAGGGGCAGAAAGAGAGAGAGGGAGACACAAAATCTGAAGCAGGCTCCAGGCTCTGAGCTGTCAGCACAGAGCCCGATGCAGGGCTCAGACCCACAATCTGTGAGATCATGACCTGAGCTGAAGTCGGACACTTAACCGACTGAGCTACCCAGGAGCTCCCCTAAACCACATCGTCTTTATCCATTCATCAGTTTATGGACATTTAGGCTCTTTCCATAATTTGGCTATTGTTGATAGCACTGCTATAAATATTGGGGTACATGTGCCCCTATAAATCAACACTCCTGTATCCTTTGGAGGAATTCCTAGTAGTGCTACGGTTGGGTTGTAGGGTAATTCTATTTTTAATTTTTTAAGGAGCCTCCACACTGTTTTCCAGGGTGGCTGCACCAGTTTGCATTCCCAACAGTGCAAGAGAGTTCCCCTTTCTCTGCATCCTCGCCAGCACCTGTTGTCGCCCGAGTTGTTAATTTTAGCCACTCTGACCGGTGTGAGGTGAAATCTCAATGTGGTATTGGATTCGTATTTCAGGGAGGCTTATTTAAGACACAGATTGCTGGGCCCCACCCTGGGAGTTTGTGATTCAGTAGTTTGGGATCTGGGCTGAAAATCTGCCTTTGTAACCAATTCCCAACTGCTGCTGGTTCTGCTAATCCCAGGGGGCCATGCTGAGCTCCCCCCTACCCCCACTTGTCAGTAGCCTTGGGTTTGAATCAAAGCTTTGCCTTGGCCTTGGCAGGTGACCTCGGGCACTTCGCTGGCTGTAGTTACCTTGTATTTAAGACGACGGGGTGTATCTGGGATGTGGGGATCTCTAAGCCCTTCCAGACAATGAATCCTGGGCTCTATGGACGGGATTTTTGGAGCCACAGCAAAGCAGCAGCACCTGGTGCTCCCTGTCTGGGGGTGGGGGATGGGTGGGGGGAGAGACCCTGATGACCTGGAAACTTACAGCAAGGTTTTAAAACATAAAATTCCGAATATGAATCCAACTGCTTGTGATTTGTTCTTTCTCCTGGGTGAGAAGGGCAGAAAAGGTTTGATTCATTCAAGCTCCCAGGGTGGGAGGAGCAAGCCAAGAAAGGAAGAACTCTGAACCAGAGGTCAGGAGTTACAGGTTCCAGGTCTGGCGGGGTATAACTATGTCCTAATGTGTCTCAGATATCGAATGGGAGCATACTTATGCTAAAAACAAAACAAAACAAAACAAAACAAACAAAAACTATTGTTGGGGCGCCTGGGTGGCCCAGTCGCTTGAAGGTCCAACTCTTAGTTTCAGCTCAGATCATGATCTCTTGGTTTTGTGAGTTCGAGCCCCGTGTCTGGCTCTCTGCACTGGCAGAGATTCTCTGGGATTCTGGCTGGAATTCTCTCCCTCCTCCTCCTGTCTGCCCTTCCTCTGCTCACACTGTCTCTATCTCCCTCAAAATAAATAAATAAACTTAAATAATATCAAAAAAAATAACTGCTGTTTACCTGACATTCAAATTTATCTCGGTGGTCCTGTCTATTCGCTTGCTGAAACCAGCCATCTCTCAGATTCTCACTCACTTCCTCCAAGACAGGTGATATTGTGTCCTCTCTCGAGTATAGGTAAGAAATGCTCGTATTGAAGCACTGCCCGCAAGGGCCGAAAGACGGAAACGACCCAGATGTCCATCAGAGGATGAGCAGAGAACAAAAATGCGGTATACCCATGCAGTAGAATATGAGTGAGTCATAAAAAAGAATGAAGTACTGTATGGAAACATATACCACAAGGGGGAACCTTGAAATCATGATACATGAAAGAAGTCAATCACAGAAGGTGAGCTTTTGGGGCACCTGGGTGGCTCAGTCGGTTAAGCGTCCGACTTCGGCTCAGGTTCATGGATTAGAGCCCCATGTGCCGACAGCTCAGAGCCTGGAGCCTGCTTTGGATTTCATGTCTCCCTCTCTCTCTGCCCCTCCCCTGCTCACACTCTGTCTCTCTCTCTTAAAAAACAAATAATAAACATTAAAAAAAAAAGGGCCAGCTTTCTATGGGAGGAAAGGGACATTAACGAGACTGACCTTTCCCATCTTCCAAACATTTTCTGTTTATATGAAATACGATTCCATTTGTATGAATTATCCACAGCAGGCCAAGTCAAAAAGCAGATGGGTGGTTTTCCAGGGGCTTGGGCAGAGGGGAATGGGGAATGACTGCTTCATAAGTATGGAGTTTCCTTCTAGGGTGATGAGAATGTTCTGGAACTAGATAGTGGTGATCGTTGCACAGCACTGTGAATGTACTAAATGTCATGAATGCTAAGTCTTATGTGTATGTTACTACGGTAAAAAAAAAAAAAAAAAAAAGGAATTGCTCATGGTAACCTCAATATACCCCCTCCCTCTGTGTCATGGGTTGAATTGTGTCCCCCCAAAAGATATGCTGAAGTCCTCACCTTATTACCTGTGAATGTGGCCTTACCTGGAAATAGGGTCTTTTGCAGACGTAATCAACTGAAGATGAGCTCATTCATGTGGACCCTCATCCACTATGACTGGTGTCCTTATAAAAAGATGTGCGGAGACACACGGGAGAAAGAATGCCACGTGACTAAAGAGGCAGAGACCACAGTGCTCCAGCCGGAAGCGGAGGAATGCCTGGGGCCACCGGAAGCTGATCAGGGTAAGGAACCTCTCCTAGAAGCGTGGGGGATGGGGGGCACTGGCACCACTTGGATTTCAGACTTCCAGGCTGCAGAGCTGGGAGAGAATGCATTTCTGCTGTCCTAAGCCTCCAGGTTTGCGATGCTGTTACAGCAACCCTAGGGAAGGAATACGCCATGGGACCCCGACCACCCCCCTTTCAGTACTCACCCCCGTGCTGACTCCATGCCGTCTCTCTCTCTCTCTCTCTCTGCCTCCCTCCTTTGGGGGAAGCAGCATAAACAGGGCATCCCCTGAGCATCTTTTCTCCTCCCCCCCCCCCCCCCCCCCCCCGCTCCCCTACCCGGGCTGGAAACCTCCCTCCGGGGGCTGTTCAAAGAAGCACACAGCCACAGATGCATCATTCCATTGCCTCAGTTTTAAATATTTATTTAAAATCCAGAAGGGAAAAAGGAGAAACGGAACCCACTGGGGTTTTAACACACTGACATGTGGACAGACACAAACAAGGACAGCAGAAAATCCCAAGAACGAGACAGAGGCCAGGTGGAGACTGGCGGTGTGGGGAAACCGAGGGCTGAGATGAGGCCCAAGCTGCTACAAGAACGCACTTCCGTGGGGAGCGTCTGGGTTGGGGCGGGAGGGCGAGGCATATACAGGAAGTGTCTGGTGGGGAAGGTGGGCCAGAGTGAGGTATTAAATAATGAAAATCAAATCCAATTCCCAAAGAGACACGACTTTTAGAGAAAATAAAAAAGAAGACACAAACAGACGTTCACATAAAACTTCCCCTTCTATAAAAATAATTCCATACTTAAAATAACCTCAAAATCCAACCTGGGCTGACTGGTTGTCTGAGAAAGGACAGCCCAGATTACACTGGCTATCCCCCAGTCACGCGGCACCCCGAGCTTCCTGCCGTCAGTCTTTCTCCTCAGCCCACATTTACCCTTGGAGCTAATGACGTGGGGTTTCTAGAGGACTTAATGACAATGGAAAAGCAAGAGTGATGGCCTCATCTTGGCAGGGACAAGCTCTGGGAGGGAGGATGTGGTGTGGTGAGATGGTTCCATGTTGATATGTCCCCTCCAGGCCGGCGCTGACCCAACACCGCTCTTAAAACTGGTTTCTTCAAAGTCAAGGCTTCAACCCCTGACTCTCCAGCTTAGATCACACCTTCCAAGATAAGCCTATCTTCCCTCCAGGACCGTGACCAGGCCGAGCCCAAATTCCTTCATGCTCAGGCCTCCCCCTGCCTTAGAAGGACAAACATTTTGAAATCCATAAATTAAAAAGGTGAATCTTTCTGCTTCTGTTTCTGGTAGGGTTTTTTTCTTTTTTTCTTTTTTTCTTTTTTTTTTCTTTTTCTTTCTTCGGCTTTGCTTTTTTTTTTTTTTCTTGTGGTTTTCCTTTTTCCTTCCCCCTGCTTAGTCGATTACCTGATGAGCACAAGGGTGATACTCAGAACATGTTCAAATTCCCCAAACTTTGTCATTTGGAGGAGAGCACCACATGTGCATGATACCCCACATCAAAACGGTTCTTCAGAGTCTGTGGCAAAAATGGTAGCACCTTCAGAATCTTAAATAGGCTTTTTTTTTTCCTTAAAAAAAAATCACATACACTATGAGACAGCGAGCACCAGCGATTTCACAGTGGGAGGTAGCTAGCGTGGGCACCTCCGGCCCCGAGGGTCGCGCTGCCCCCTCTCGGCCTCCACTGCTTCCCACCCTCTGGCTGCTTCTTCCCTCACCTCTTTCCCAGGTGAAAAAATAGTAATGCACCTTCTCTGTGTTTGTTTAAATAAAATATATATACTTCTTCCTTTCCTTTTCTCCTTTTTTCATGTCTCCTCTCTAATATTGCACATCAAAGCTCCCTGGCAGGGACCAGCTGGCGAGATGCCCCCTCCCCTCAAGCTGGCTAGAACGTGGGGCTCTTTGGGCAGGAAGCTGGGGAGGGCAGAGCTGGGAGACAGGCCGCAGGGCTCAGGCGGGTTGCAGGCCCAGCTTGCTCTGGCTGGCTCTTTGGTCGGTCTTTGGGGCTGAGCTGGGATCAGTTGGTCCCAAGGATACACTGTTCCCTGCTACCCCCCAGCCACGTTTACTGGGCAGACGACAGCTGGGGCCCTACCCAGGAATCCTTGGGCAGGTGAGCTGTCTCTCCTGGGCCCACCTGCCCCTAAGGACCCTCCCTTTGCCTCCTCCTCCTCCTCCCTCCCCCTCAAGGCCTAGAGGAGCCAGGAGGTCAGAGGTCAGAGGAAGCACGCAGGTCCAACTTCGAGGCGGTACTGCTTCCCTGATGAGGCAGGAGGGAGGTTGTCCACGCTGACGATGGGCAGCTGCTGTGGGTCCTGGGTCCGGAAGGTGAAAAGCGTCTGATGCCAGCGGCCATCCTGGACCTGAGAGGAGAAGGGAAAGGGTACACGTGTGACCCTCACAGTCCCCACCATCTGTCACATGTACTTCTCATCTCTTCTCACCATCTTTAATGGATTCACGGGATTTCACTGTAGGGACCACCTGTATTTGCCCATTAAAAATTTTTTTTTATTTATTAAAAAATTTTTTAATATTTATTTTTAATTTTGAGAGAGAGAGAGAGAGAGAACGAGCAGGAGAAGGGCAGAGAGAGAGGGAGACACAGAATCCAAAGGAGGGTCCAAGCTCTGAGCTGTCAGCACAGAGCCCGACATGGGGCTCGAACCCACAAACTGCGAGATCATGACCCGAGCTGAAGTCGGACGCTTCACCAACTGAGCCACCCAGGTGCCCCTGCATTCGTCCATTTAGATTGCATCTATTATTTCTGTTCTCATAAGGAATGTCATTGGAGCTCAACTTCTGGGCATGTTCTTCTCGTTTCCCGAGAACAGATTCTAGAAGTAGATTTGCTGGATCAAAGGATACATACGTTTCTGAGGCTTTGGAAATATGTTGGATATACAATCAAACCTTGGATTGTGAGTAACTTGTTCTGCGAGTGTTCCATAAGAACGAGCAAACATTTCTAATACATTTTAACTTGATAAATGAGTGATGTCTTGCAATACAAGTAGTACATGATGCCCAGTGTCACATGATCACAACTGAGCCAATGGTTCTCTCTCTCTCTCTCTCTCTCTCTCTCTCTCTCTCTCCCAGCGGGATTGTGGGTGATCGTTTCCCATATTCGGATGCTGAGTCTTAGGCTGGGGTGTTTGGCAGAAATCAGTGATTTTTCAGAACGTTGAAGGGGGTGCCCACGACTGGCATTAGTGTATTTTTTGTCACTTCAAAGCACCTACAGACAGTCCTTTGCTCTTCCATACAAGTGTAAGCTTAGGAATGCTTTGCTTCATTCTAGGCCAGGCTGCCTGCGGATACAGACCCTTCCCTCTGCTACCTTATTGCCAGTTACATTAAATACAGTACATGACAAGAGTTTATTAATACTGCCCTGTAGTCAACATCCGTGTGAGCGTGTACAATGGCCCCCATGCAGAAATAGGTTGAAAAGAAAGCCAGTAAGAAGGAGGCGATCACAGTGGAAGTTAAGAAGGAAATAAGTCATCGAGAAATACGAGCGAGGTATGTGAGTGGCCGAAACTGCAAGATTTTATAAGAAGTCTACATGTGCATCTCGTCTGCAGAGGAGGAGGAGAGAAAGGCAGAGGAATCCCTCACTTAAAATGAGCTTAGGGAGATGTGTAAAATGTGGGAAACAGTGAAGAATTTTGTAGAAAAGCGCCACCCGAATAAGGCTGTAGCAGCCCGAGCGATGAATCTGTTTAACAACAATACAATGTCACATTTCTGCGAAATCCTCAAAAGGAGGCAAAAGCAAGAATCATTGGATAGGTTCCTTGTTAAAGTTGCAGGAAAAGAGAAAGATTCCACTGAGCCAATAGACAGCAGTGATTCCGTTAGAGTGAAAGTCGTCCTACACAATAACCCTCCTCTCTCGTCTCCCTCACACCAGCCACCAAGGTTTTCAAAGGTAAGTGCAGGTTAATGTCTTTATTTTTCTTTATATTTTGTATTTTCTTTATTATTTTGTATTCTATTGCACTATTGTAATCATTTTTATGTGAATATTTTTGGGTTGTGGAACGAATCATCTGAGTTTCCGTGATGGGGAAATTCACTTTGATATACAAGTGCTTTGGATTACAAGCATGTTTCTGGAACGAATTATGCTCGCAAACCAAGGTTTTACTGCACAGGCAAACATCGTTTCATTGCACTGCGCTTTGCTGATCTTCACAGATGTGTGTTTTATAAATCAGAGGTTAGTGGCAACCCCCTGTGTCGAGCAACATGTGTCAGTGTCACTGTCCCAACAGCATTTGCTCACTTTGTATCTCTGGGTCACATTTTCATAATTCTCGCAACATTTCAAACTTTTTCATGACTATTATATTTGTTTTGGTGATCTGTGAGCAGTGATTATGATGCACTGAAAGCTCAGATGATGGCTGGCATTTTTTAGCAGTGAAGTATTTTTTTTAATGTTTATGTTTTTGAGGGAGAGAAACAGAGTGCGAGGAGGAGAGGGGCAGAGAGAGAGGGAGACGCAGAATCTGAAGCAGGCTCCAGGCTCCGAGCTGTCAGCACAGAGCCCCACATGTGGGGCTTGAACCCATGATCAGGTCAGATCATGTCCTGAGCCAAAGTCAGACACTTAACCGACTGAGCCATCCAGGCATCCCGATCAGTGAAGAATTTTTTAATGTTTACTTATTTTTGAGAGAGACAGAGACAGAGAGAGACAGAGAGAGACAGAGAGACAGAGTGTGAGTGGGGGAGGGGAAGAAAGAGAGGGAGACACAGAATCCGAAGTAGGCTCCAGGCTCTGAGCTATCAGCACAGAGCCCAGTGCAGGCTCATGGTTCCCACGAACATGAGATCATGACCTGAGCCAAAGCTGGACGCTTAACCAACTGAGCCACCCAGGCACCCCAATCAGTGAAGTATTTTTTAATTAAGGTATGTACATTGTTTTTTAAGACATGATGCTGTTAAATACTTAATAGGCTGCGGTATAATGTAAACATAACTTCTGTGTGTGCTGGGAAACCAAAAAAATTAATTAGACTTAATTTATTGCAATATTCACTTTATTGTAGTGAATAGAACTGAACCCACAATACCTCTGAGGTGTTCCTGTATATATATCCAGCTGGGTCCCAAAAGCCTCTACCAATTTTTTCCCAAATAGCTTTGTGCAAGAGTGTTGGTTTCCCCACGTCCTCACTAACACTGTGTATTATTAGTTTTGTTTAATTTTGGGCAACTAGTTTTTCTGGACAACTTTCTGACTCCCTCTCTGCCAACAACCCACCCAGTTTTAGACATTTAAAAATAACCAAAAGTGTCAAGAGAACCAATTAGCCTGGTCAGGATGGGGGCAAAGAGAAGAACAGAAATACATTCTCCTACAAGCAGCCTTGCAAGTAAGTACAGCCATCTAGCAGCCTGGGAAATTTCTATCCGCCAGATCTTCTCTCAGAAGTTTCCCAGAGATGATAGTGAATCAAAGGAATTTTTAAAAACTGTTATACGGGCGCCTGGGTGGCTCGGTTGGTTGAGTGTCCGACTTCGGCTCAGGTCATGATCTCATAGTCTGTAAGTTCGAGCCCCGCGTCGGGCTCTGTGCTGACGGCTCAGAGCCTGGAGCCTGTTTCAGATTCTGTGTCTCCCTCTCTCTGTGACCCTCCCCCGTTCATGCTCTGTCTCTCTCTGTCTCAAAAATAAATAAAAACGTTTAAAAAAAATTAAAAAAAAAAACTGTTATAATAAAACTATTACGGAAAGATAAAAATTGTATGTATTTGCTAATTATGCTAATACAATATACTATATTACACTAACATACTAATGTAATGTGCTAACGTGTATTACATTAATTGTTATGTATAATTTTATAATAATTGTTATGAGTAATTTTATAATTTTATAATATAATTAATTGCTATGTTCATGCATGAGAGGCCCAGGAGGGGCCCCAAGGGTTACCTTGCAGCCATCCATGGACACTTCTGGCCTGAACTGACCACCTGCTTCAAAGATCTGCCCGTTCCACGCCCGGAAGCGCACAGCCCGCTTGGCTGGGGTCTGCCCCGTGCCCTCCTGCCACACGGTCATGTTAAGGCAGTGGATGGTGATGTGCTGTGTCACTTCAGAGCTTAGCAGGTGCAGAAAATTCATCTGGACCCGGCTGACAGCAAACTCGACCTGTGGCAGAAACACGGCAGTGAGGTAGGGTCAGGCCGGCTGCCCGAGGCTCTCAAATATCCTCACCTCTCTCTGGAAGAAGCAGAGAGAAGCTCTTTCCTGGTGAGCCTTTCCCAGCTTTGCCCCCAGACGCGTGCCCACTGGAGACAGGGACATAGAGGTCCGGTGTGAGCCAGTCCACAGCCAAGGAGTAACAAGGACGGGAAAGAACCGAGGCCACAGCTATGAGGGTTCCGGAGTCACCTGATCCCTCCCCCATGGCATGGGTGTGGGAGGGGGTTTGTCTTTGGAGCTGAGCTGGGATCCTGAGGCCCAGAGAGGAAGAGGAAGTAGATCAAGAGCCTCTTGGAAGAGGGGGAATATGAGAAGTGCCCTCCCCACCCTTTCTAAGTCCCAAGGCCCCAGAAATGGCAGTCCCAACAACCAACAAGGACAGGATTTATGGCTTCAGTGGATGCAGCTTAAGCCCTGACCATTGGTTTTGTCTTTTTGTAACACAAGTGCTGAGGAGCCCTAAGCCCCCACCCTGGACCCCAGTAAAAGCAGAACCCCAGGCCCCTGCACACACGCCTCTCTCCACCAGCAACCTGGCTGTGTGCCCCCGATGTGCTGTGTGATTTTCAGGTCCGGTAAGTAACAAATCTGTACTTTTTCAAAGTTTCTTAGTAGCGAAGGGCACCTTGCAATCATAGTAAGAACCACAAGGGCTGGCCCAGCTGCAACGTTGGTTATTTATAGGCTGAGACCGGCACAAAACGGTGGCCACTGTTCCTGGTGGGATGGCCAGTGCAGGGGCCATCTCTGGCCTCACCCCTCTGCTGGGGAGGTTTGACGTGGGGGTTCCCAAACCCCAGACTCAGAGTCAGAGGGGAAAGAGCCTGGCTGGGGTGGGGGTGGGCACTGATGAGGCTACTGTGTTTCCTGCGTCTGGCACATGTTGGCCACCCGACAAGACTCGCTGACTAGCTGGCCCACGTGCAGATTCTTAAACTCGGGGTCAGAGCCGGTCAGCACGGGGAAGCTCCTGGAGCTTCCTCGGGAGGCCTGATGGGATGGGATGCAGGGGTTCTCTGCCCCCACCCCTCCCCTGCAGGCCAATGGGCTCCTCCCACTGTAGCATGAGTCCTCCCATATGGAGGATTTGCTGACCCTGCAGACCCACAATACACCGCAGGGTACCCCGGGCAGGGGGGGTGGTGATGCCTCAGTGCCGCCACCTGTCCTGGTTTCTTGTTGAGCTGCCCTGAGCCACCTCAAATCCTCAGCCCAGAGACGGGCATGTGGGAAGCAGGCACTGAGCATCCGTGAAACGTGTGCACACACAGCTCAGGCAGCGCGTCCTCGGTGAGCATCACACGGACTTATTTTGTACTGATGGTTCGCGGCTCTCCAAGCCAGGCCAGCTGGGCCCACTATTGCTGTTTTTGGTATTAGGCAGAAAGTTCTACTTGAAGGAAACACCACTAACCTCATCATACAACTCGAAAGGGTTTGGCAACCACAGATTTAGAAGGATTCTTCCCCAGTTTACAGAAGAGGAATCAGGCTCACAAACAGCCAGGCAGCAAGACAGCCGAGGCTCAGACCATAACTTGGGTGGGCTGGAGCCCTGGGCAGGGGAGGGGCAGAGAGGACCGGTCAGTGTCGGGGCGGGGTGGGGGGAGCAGACCTTGGAGGCCGTGATGGGCTTGAGACACGTTTGTCCACCATGTGTGAAGTTGCAGGAAACTTCGATGGTGTCGGACGAGCAGCCAAGGTTTGGATCCACCCAGTAGGTACCTGTAGGCAGCATGGACGGGGGATGGTATGTGTATGTGGGGAGGAGCCTGGGGCTTGGTTCTGCAGGTGGACCGCACCCCTGGTGACCCGCGGAGCCCCAGCGGGGCATGACGTCGGGGAAGGGAGCAGAAAAGGATTCCACGAGCCCTTGAGATGGGAACAAGGCCTCTGGGCAGAGTTCACAGCTGGCAGAGGCCCTGGAGGGGCCACAAGGCTGAGCCCTTGCCTCTGGTGCTCCTGTGAAGCGTCCACTTTACAGAGGGAACAGCTGAGGTTGAGAGAGGCGGAATCACTCGCCCAAGGGATTTAGGGATCATCTGGGTGAAGGGGCTCTTCCCCCAAGGCTTGCAGGGGGAGGGGCGGGAATCAGGCCTCCACCCCACCGGCTAGACACCTCTGCCGGCCCCCAGTTTCCCCACAGGCCTTCCAAGGGAGCCGAAGGCCCCACAGCTGAAAGAGCAGGACAACCGGCCACTAATGTACCTTGTTGTCAGTGGAGAGAAGAGGTGTGGACGGGAAGGGGGGCGGATCCTGGCTCTCAGAGAATCCCTGACAGCACCCCCCCCACAGTCCCCTGCCCTGTCCTCGCCCTTGGAGGCTTGTCCCGACAAGGCTCTTATCTCCTTGCACTGAAACGGTTGTCCCCAGCTTGCAGAACTGTGGGCTCTGAAAGGGTACAAGCATTCCCCCACACCCCAGGAAGCACAGGGCCTGCCTTGCGGGGCTCAGTGACTGTTTGTTGAGCGGATAAACGACCACCCCAGGTGCCTGTCTCCCCAAGGACAGAATCTTGGTCCCAGTGAGCCAAGACCCCAATGCCCCATCTCCGCCAGCCCCTCCTGGACCTCCCCTGCCCGGCCCGCTCCACCCCGAGGGGTGGAAGCCTTGTCTTCAGACCCCACAGGCCCTCGTACCGTCCACCATCTTCTGCTCACAGTCCATGAGGTCTCGGCAGACCCGGGCAGGGTTCTCTTTGGTGCCCAGGGGCGTCTTAATGCTCTGGATGAGGTTGCTGAGGTAGTGTAAGGTTTTAAAGATCTCCCCTCCCTGGTCCAGCACCAGCCGGTCTGGATGGCTGTAACCCTGTCATGAGGAGAGAAGGTGGTCACCGGCTCCTTGAGGTCCTGGCCCGGCCCGAGGTCTAAGCCTCTGCAGCCACAAGTTCTTGCACTTGGGAGATGATGCGGCTCCCCCCACTTAACAGGTAGGGAAACTGAGGGCCAGGGATGGGATGGGGGCTGCCCCAGAGTCTGGAAGCTTAAGGGGAGTGGAGGGCCAGCATCGACTCCCCCAGCCGCCAGCTCCAGCTCGGGGAACAAATAAGCTGTGGGACGCTCGGTGCAGGCCACGTGGAGGCTGTTGACCACACGTGAGCCATTCCTTCTGTCTCCCCCAGGAGGGGATCTCATGCAGGCAGGGGGCCCGGAGGTACCTCTGCTTTCAGTGCGCCATTTGTGTCCATCCACGTCTGGAAAGCTGCTCCAAGGTCATCTTGCTGCTGTGCAAAGAGGAGACGGGGTGTGCATCTTGTCCCCACTCCTGGCCCCAAGACCTCCCCAGACTCACCAAGAGGGAGACCCAGGGTCTGAGCACGAGCTCTCCCAGCCACCCGCCTGGGTGGTATCACGGCCAAGTCGCCTGCCTCCTGTGGAACTCTCTGTCTTTCCTCCACTTACAAACGGAGTCAGAGCTGACCCTTCCACTCCCTTTCTCCAGGACTTCCCTAGCTCTCCATCACCCTCAGGATTAAGTACAAACTCCTCCACGTGGTTACAAGACCTGAGCTGAGTGTTGTGGTCTCTGGCCCAGACTCTCTTCTCTTGGTCACACAAACTCTGTGCACCAGACGCACTCTTGTGTTCCCAAATCGCTAAGCACCATGCTCTATCTAGCCACGGGGCCTTTGCACATGCTGTTCCCATCACCTGGATCATTCTTCTTACCCTCCAATGCTCCATCTGGCTATCTCCTAATCCAGTGGTTCTCAACTAGGGGCAGTGTTGCCCCCTGGGGGACATTTGGCTATATCTAGAGACATTCTTGGCTGTCACAACTGGAGGAGGGGTTGCTTCTGGCATCTAGCGGGTAGAGGCCAGGCACGCTGCTAAACACCCTAAAATCACTCATAGCAAAGAATCATTTGTTGGTAAAGGCTGCAGTTGAGTAGCCCTGCCCTAGACTCATCCTACATGTCAGCTTCCTCGGGAAATCCTTCATCGGGCTCCCGCCCCCAGGCTGGGTGCGGTTCCTTTCTCCGTGTGTCGGCAGTGCCTGTGTTTCTCCTCTGGCTTGCATTGTAGCTGTCAACCACACACCTGTGCCTCCAACCCTAGCACTGGACTTTCCAGAAGCACAGCAGCGGTCTTGCCGTGAGAACAGTGACAGGGAGAGCAGGACGGAGAGCAAAGCCCGAGAGGTCCAGAGCCCGGACTCTACAGGTATTTCTCAAGTTCACATCTCAGCCTTGCTGCTTGCTAACTGCATGATCTGGGCAGGTTGCTTACCATCCCTCTGCATCAGGACCCTGAGAATGGGCATGATTATAAAACTCTCAGAACCTTGAGAGGAAATCAGTGAGCTAATCCATGAAAAGCACATCTAACGGTGTCTGCCTATCACAAACACTCAATATATCAGCTCTTATGCAAAAAAAAATTCAAATTCCTTGAATTTTCCATTTTTAGAGGGAAAGGCTCCCCCCCCCCCCAGATCTCTTCACTTTCCCCTAGCTGTCTGGCTTCCTTAGAGAAGAGAAGGGCTGGGGTCGGTGCAGAGCGAGAGGTCAGAGCCGTCAGTTTATTTTGGTGGATGACGCTGGGGGGACGGACAGTGAGATGCTGAGAGATGAGAAGAGCAGAGCTCTGAGGGGCCTAGTGGCACGAGGGCTCCTGTTCCGTTCAGCCCTCCTCCTCAGCCATTCCCGGGGACGCCGTCAGGGCCTGACTGTCACAGTCAGCCAGCACAGTGGTAACACAGGGAGGGACTCCTCAGAGGCCTTGGATCAACACCAATGGCCAATGATTTCATCAATCATGCTTATGTAACGAAGCCTCCCTAAAACCCCAAAGGGATGGCACTCAGAGACCTTGACTCTGGGGAGAGTGGCCACCCGGAGAGGGCACGTGAGTCTAAGCTTCCGTCTCATGCCTTGCCCTGTGCCTGTCTTTTGTCTGGCTATTCCCGAGTGATTTCCTTTTATAATAAACCGGTCATCTAGTAAGTGAAACGTTTCTCTGCTCTGTGAGCTGCTATAGCAAATTAACTGACCCCAATGAGGGGCATGGGGACCTCTGCTTTACAGCCAGTTGGTAGAAGCACAGGTGACAACCAGGCATCTGAGGTGGGCAGGATGGGGGATGGGTCCCGTAGGACTGAGAACCAGTGGGGTCTAATGCTTTCTCCTGATACACAGTGTCAGAATGGAGTTGAACTGTAGGGCACTCGGCTGGTGTCCCAGAATTGCTCTTGGGAATGGGAAACGGCCACCCTGGGTCAAGCTTGAATTGATATCAGAACCTGTTTAGATCCTCGGCAGTCAGCTGATCTGTACTGAGCACACTAACAGGATCAGGACCAGGGGCCCGGCCGCTGGAGTGTCCCCCTGGGTTCCCAGTCAGGAGCACATCCTGGCTAAAACATCAACTCCCCACCCTCTGGCCTCTTTCTGCTGCTTTAGGGTCCAGGGTCCGGTGTGGGGGGACAAAACCACGTGGGCATCCCTGGGCCTAGCTTAGGGTTCTAGCCATTGTGACCAGAACGAGGTCAGCTGCCAACCATCCCCCCACCCTCCCAGGCCTTACCCCAAGGAGGCCAAAGAGAACATTCTCCAACTTACAAAGTGGATAGGGCTCCCTGGAGGACCCTGAAAAGGAAGAGCCTCAGTCAGTATTTGATGGGGTCTGGGTGCTGGAGTCCTCAGGGGCTGTCAGGAGCCTGGAGGGGCCACCCGGGCACAGGGGATACGCAGAGCTGGTCTCTGCTCTTCTGGAGGCAGAGTCTGTGCTCCACAGTCTCCTGGAAGTCTGTGGAAGCTTGTGAGCCCTGCAGGGTCAGGGCCAAGACAAGCACCTGCCAGCAAAGCCTTGGGCCTCATTCAAAGGAGCTCTGCCACCTGCCCTGGAGTTCAAGGGCACCGAGCATGATACCTACCGGTGGGCCAGGCCGGCCTCTGGGACCAGGAGGACCCTGGAGGGAAATAAGAACAGTGAGGACCTGGTCAAAGGCCCTCCATCTTCCCCACCCCAGGCCTCCTCAAGTGGACCTGAGACCCAGGACAGTCGTACCTCCAGCACAGACGGGTACGGATGGGATGACTGAGGTCCAAAGGGAAAGAAGGTGCCTGAGGACTTCAGTGGTCATCACCACCCCCCCCACCCCCATCCCCATCCCACCAGCCCTCATACCCCAGCCCACTCACCCTCGGACCTTGCAGTCCCTGGAGGAGGACAGAAGCAGAGAGAGACAGTTAGGGGATAGGGCTGAGCTGTGCCCCTGCCCTTGTCCCCCACCCCACCCCTACCCACTGGAGTGCTGCCCCCTGCAGCCATCGACTCACCAAGTCCCCTCGGCTGCCTTTGTCGCCTTTTGGACCCTGCAATAAATCATGGCCCAGTAAGAGAGGACTCAGAGGGGAAGTTCTATTTCCAAGATGGGGAAACTGAGGCTCAGACTGGCCCTGGGTCACAGAGACAAGCTTGCCTCAACAGTCTTTCTGGTCAGCCCCCTACACATACCGGGCGTCCTGAAGGTCCCAGGATTCCGAGGGGGCCAATGATGCCTTCCTTTCCCTAAAGGAGACAGAAAGGCTTGTGTGTTCTCGTCCTAGGGCCTGGGGAACCGAGTCACAGGGACAGGAGAGTGGACGGCAGCCTGAGTGTCCCATTGGGATGGAAGGGAGACTTCCTCAAACAGGGGCCAGGCCATGCACCTCCGGGGGCCCCTCCTGTGTGCCTTGGGGTGGGCTACGAAGAATGGGGGGAGGGGAGCAGGTAAAAGGGGGAGGCGGCAGCCCAGCTGGGCAGGAAGGGCACAGGCAAGGGGATAGAAGGCTGCGGGCAGAGGGGGCTCGAGTCTGAAGGAGCAGGAGGAATAAGGCCTGTATCCACCCAGCGGATGGCTGGCCAGCCTTTGGCCTGGGCGACTGTCCCCACTAGGACAGACAAGGAGAGGACTCACCATCAAGCCGGGGGACCCCCGAGGGCCCTGGATGCCTTTCAAGCCGATGTCTCCAGGAGGGCCCTGTGGGAGGCAGAAGAAGGGCTGTCTGTGTCTGGGTGGCTTGACAATTACTAAGCAGGTAGCAGAGTGTGCTGGCTCTGTGCTTATATAGTGTAAGCCTCTGTTCTTAACCATTTCAACGACCCTCTATGGTTATCACACCCATTTTATAGATGGCAAAACTGAGAATTGGAGATCCAAAGTAACTTGCCTAAGGTGCAGAGCAGATAAACTGGGGAGCTGGGCTTAGAACCCAGGTCTGCTGGAATATGAGTTCTGGGGAACGAGGGTATCCGTGCCCGATTCTCGCTCTTTTCCGGCCCACCACTGTACGTGCTTATGAAAAACTTGTTGCAAAAGTAAATGGATAAATGGACAAACTAGGTAGATGGATGGGACCCCAACAGGAACGATATGGAGTAGGAATCTGTACCTTGGGTCCAAAGAGGCCGGCCATTCCCGGGAAGCCCATCTCGCCAGAGTCGCCCTGTGCGGGGAGCAGAATGAGATGGGGTGAGTGGGGCCAGGACAAGGATGCCCAGCCAACCACCCAGGACCTCTGGGCCTGCCTTCTCCCAGGGACATCAGCGGCTCCACCTTGGTGAGGGTGAAGAGCTCACACACTGGACACTGTATGCCCTCTGTCGGGTGAGAATGCTCTAGAACTCTTAGGCTCTCCCGTCCCAGGTCTTCAAGGAAGAGGATGATAGGACCCACAGGCTCTTCCCCACCCATCCCAAAGGCTCTCCCAAGGACTGCGTCCCTCAGAATAACCATTAGCTGTGGGCCTGCAATGTGCCAGGTGCTTTGCATTCCTGCATCGGCCCAGGGGGGCACAGTGCGCCCTGTTCACAGATGAGAAAACCGAGGCTCAGAGAGAGCAGGAACTTGCTCATATTCACCCAGATGCCATTGTGGGGAGCGATGGGGTGTGAACGATTCTGGAGGCCGGGATTATACCGTAGGTGCGTGCTTAACTTTTAAAGAAAGCGCCCAGCTGTTTTCCAAAGTGGTTGCACCATTTTACATCCCTGTTAGCGGAGTAGGAGAGTTCCAGGTGCCCCACACCCTTGCCAACACTTGGTGTGCTCAGCCTTTGAAAATTGTTACCATTCCAACAGGTGCGCAATGGCACCTCATTATGGTTTTAATGAGCATTTGCCTAAAGACTAGCGATGCTGATCTTTTTATGTGCTTATCTGCCATCCGTCCGTCTTCTCTGAAGCATCTAAGTCTTTTGCCTCATTTCTTTATTGGGCTACTCCTTTTCTTATTAATGAGCTTTGAGAGTTCTTTACATATCCTAGATACAAATCCTTTACTAGATATATGATTTGTACTTCCTCTTAGCCTGTGGCTTGTCTTTTTTATTCTCTTACCTTTGAAGAGCAAAAGCCTTCCATATTGATAAAGCCCACTTTATCAATTTTTTTTAATGGGTCATGATTTTGCTGTCATATCTAAGAAATCTTTGTATAACCCATGGTCTCAAAGATTTTCTTCTACCCTTTCTTCTAAAAGTTTTACAGTTTTAGGTGTATGATCGATGTGGAGTTAATTTCTGTACAGGGTATAAGGTATCCAATTGTCCCGGTACCATTTGCTGGAAAAGACTGTTCTGTATCCACTGAATCGTTTTTGCAACTTTGTCAAAAACCAGTTATCCATACACGTGTGTGACTACACGTGTGGATTCTCTATGCTGTTCCTTTGATCTGTTATTAGTATGTTTATGGCAATACCACACTTTCTTGATTCCTGTAGCTTGGAATCAAATACTACAAGTCCTCCAACTTGCCCATTTCTTCAAGTTGCTTTGTTTCTTCCAGATCCTTCACATTTCCAAGCGAATGTTAGACGCAGCTTCCTATTTTCCACAAGGAAGCCTTGATGGGATTTTGATTGGGATTGCGTTGAATCCAGATACCAACTGGAGGAAAACTGACATCTTAACAATATTGCGCTTTTGACCAGCGAACACAGTAAGTTCCTCCATTTAGTTAGGTCTCCCTCAATTTATTTCAGAAATGCTTTGCAGGTTTTCAGCCCATGTGTCTTGTACACCTCTTGTCACATGTGTCTCTAAGTATTTCCTATTTCTTCTGCTATTATTAACAGTATTGCTTTTCAGATTTCAAGTTCTGATCATGGCTAGTGCATAGAGATTCAGTTCATTTTTTTTTTAACAGTTTATTTATTTTCGAGAGACAGAACCTGAGTGGGGGAGGGGCAGAAAGAAACAGAGACACTGAATCCGAAGCAAGCTCCAGGCTCTCAGCTGTCAGCACAGAGCCTGATGCAGGGCTTGAACTCATGGACCATGAGATCATGACCTGAGCCGAAGTCGGACGCTTAACCCACTGAGCCACCCAGGTGCGAGATTTAGTTCATGTGTGCATATTGAGCTGGCGTCCAGCCATCTTGTTATACTCACTTGTCCTAGTAGCTTTCCTGTAGATTCCACTGGATTTTTTTTTATTTTTAATTTTTTTTAATGTTTATTCACTTTTGAGAGAGAGAGAGAGAACAAGCACAAGCAGGGGAGGGGCAGAGAGAGAGAGAGCGGGACTCAGAACCCTAAGCAGGCTCCAAGCTCTGAGCTGTCAACACAGAGCCCAAGGCGGGGCTCGAACTCATAAACCATAAGATCATGACCTGAGCCGAAGTCAGATGCCTAACTGACTGAGCCACCCAGGTGCCCCTCCACCGGATTTTCTATATAGATAATCATTTTATCTACAAATAAAAAGATTCACCTCTTCCTTTTTGACATGAATGCTTTTTATTTATTTTTTTATTCCTTATGGCATTCGGCTAGAGCTGCCAGTACAATATTGAATAATAGGGGTGCCTGGGTGGCTCAGTTGGGTAAGCGTCTAAATCTTGATCTCGGCTCAGGTCATGATCGTACGATTTGTGAGTTCGAGCCCTGCATTGGGCTCTGCGCTGACAGTGTGGAGCCTGCTTGGGATTCTGTCTCCTTCTCTCTCTGCCCCTCCCCAGCACACACACGCCCGTGTTCTCTCTCTCTCTCTCTCAAAATAAATAAATAAAATAAACTTCGAAGTAGTGAGAACACATATCTTTGACTCTTTTCTGCTTCTTGGGGGAAAAATTCAGTCATTCTTTTTTTTTTTTTAATTTTTTAATGTTTGTTTATTTTTGAGAGACAGAGACAGAGTGTGAGCAGGCAAGGGGCAGAGAGAGAGGGAGACACAGAATCCGAAGCAGGCTCCAGTCCCTGACCTGTCAGCACAGAGCCCGATGCGGGGCTCGAATCCACGAGCCACGAGATCATGACCTGAGACGAAGTCGGATGCTCAACTGAGACACCCAGGCACCCCTCATTTGGTCTTGATGTACTACCCTTTTTATATATTCTTAGATTGGTATTTCTGAAATTGTATTGAAAACTTTTGTATTCCTATTTATGAGATACATTGGTCTGTAATTTTCTTGCAATGTCTCTGTCCGGCTTTGACATCAGGGTAATGTCAGTTTCATAGACTATGTTGGGAATTAGTGCCCCCCTCTTCAATTTTCTGGAAAAGTTTATGAAGAATGAGTAGTACTTCTTCCATAAACTTTTGCTAGAATTCTCCACTGTAGTCATCTGAGCCCAGAGTTTTCCTTGTGAGATGCTTTTTAAATCACAGAATGAGCTTCTTAGATAGATACAAGTCTACTTCAGGTTCAGATGGTGATCCACATCTCCTCATTCTGAAGGGACCACTGAGATCTCATTTCTTTTAAAAAAAAATTTTTTTTTAATGTTTATTTTTATTTTTGAGAGAGACAGACAGAGACAGAATGTGAGTGGGTTAGGGGCAGAGAGAGAGGGAGGCACAGAATCCAAAGCAGGCTCCAGGCTCTGAGCTGTCAACACAGAGCCCAACACGGGGCTCGAACTCACGAGCTGTGAGATCATGACCTGAGCCGAAGTTGGACGCTCAACCAACTGAGCCACCCAGGCGCCCCTCAGATCTCATTTCTGAGCCTCCTCCCTCCTGCCACCCTGCTCAGGGGAGGCAGATGAGCATCTGGTGCCCAGAGAGGCTGTTGCTCTGCCCTTGTCACAGAGCAGGAGGGAGGCTTCTGGGCCTGTGCGTGCATGTGTGAACATGAGTATTTGTGTGCATGTGTGTGTGAGAACATCTGTATTTCCAGGGCTCACTCACCGGCTGGCCTTTGGATCCAGGCTCCCCCTGGTTCCCAGGAAGCCCGGTTCCACCTGCTGTCCCTCGTTTGCCAGACGGGCCCAGCTGCCCAGGCAATCCACTTTCACCCTTAAAAAAAAAAAACCCAAAATATCAAAATGACCAAATGGGGACATGGTTCTAGGGGAGGGGCAGGGAGATCCAAGAGAGTGATTCCACAGGGTCAACTGACATCTCAGGATTCTTGGGCTCAGATACAGGCCTGGTGGGGGCTCAGAATTTCAGCCTCCTTGAGAGGACAGCCTCTTTTCCTTACTGTGGCATTCAAGCTCCAACTTCCCCTCCACTCCCCACCCTGCCTCTCCTCGACACTGTTTCCTCCCAGCAGACCACGAAGTTCCCAGCTCCGCACCCCTGCTCCAGCCATTCCTCCCCTGTTCGCCTCATTTAAACCCTCCCTGGGCCAAGGCCACCTCTCCCTCTGCCTGCTGTTCCCGCAGAGGGTTCCAGCCTCTCTCCCAACTAAACCTCAAGCTTGGGGAGGGCATGAGGAGCCATGTCTGACTCATCCATCTCAGTCTCCCCTTCTGTGTCTAGTCCTGGGCTCAGACCGACTCAGGACTGCCTCCCCACCGCTCAGGGAAGCTTTCTAAAAAGAAGCCTGTTAGAAGGAGGTCCTGGCTGGGAGCCCTACCTTGCCTTTGTTCCACGAAGGCCCACAAGAGGGCGCCCAAGGACAGCTTAGTAACCAGTTTGCCTGTTTTATTAAGGCCTGGAGGGTGCCTTCTATAATTATTTGCTACCTGGATACACTTTCCTATAAGTCAGGTTCAAGCCTGGGGCAGGGACCCCTGAGAAATGTCAGCGACAGGAACTCCATTTTCACATGGGCTGTGGGACATGGGTGCCCATAATGACACTGCTTAGTGTCATTATGGTTAGTACCAAAGCTGAAAGGGTGCCAGGGGTGGGTAAGTGTATTAACAAGAGTCTGACCTTGAATCCTGGGGGCCCCTGTGCTCCAGGCAAGCCGGCCACACCTGGGTTTCCTCTCTTCCCTGCAGGGCCCATGGGGCCAGGGTCCCCATCATCTCCCTGCTCCCCCTGTAAAGAAAGATGGCAAAAGGGGATCTCTTGTGTTTCAGGAAATAGGCAGCCAAGGAGGCAGAATGACTCCAAAGTCCCGGTGGACTCTGGGTGGACCTGGAAGGGGGAGGTCAGACTCCACGGGAGAGGTCATCCTGCCTGTGTGTGTGAGGACAGCTGGACCAGTGAAACACCAGGAGCTGCACATTTGCAGGTAGGGAGGAAGAGGGACCTTAAAGGCAGAAGTTCCCTGCACTGGACGGGGCAGGACCTTCTGGGTGCAAACATGGACAGTCAGAAGGGCCACATTCCCAGGTCCCAAGGACTGAGGCCATTGCCCATGCAGGAAACTTCTGGATATGTTGGTTCTGCCCCATGCAAGTTTCCAAACCTGCTTCTCCTGGCCCATGGCCTATGGCAGAACCCCACCCCCCACCCCACCCTGCCCCCAACACACACAAGACACCATCTGTTAACCCCTGCTCACCTGCTGTCCTGCTTGACCATCCCGGCCAGGAAACCCATCTGGTCCAGCCATACCCTCGGGGCCCTGTCTCCCCACCACGCCCCGAGGCCCTGGAAGCCCCTGCAGGCCCTGGAGGTATAAAAGAAGCTGGTGATGGGGTGCCTGGGTGGCTCAGTTGGTTGAATGTCTGACTTCAACTCAGGTCATGATTTCGTGGATTGTGGGTTCAGGCCCCGCATCGGGCTCTGTGCTGACAGCTCAGAGCCTGGGGCCTGCTTTGGATTCTGTGGCTCCCTCTCTCTCTTTGCCCCTCCCCTGCTCATGCGCTTTCTCTCTCTCTCTCTCTCAAAAATAAATAAACATTTAAAAAAAAAGCTGGGGAGGGCTTCTGGGGAGGGCTGGGAGGCAGGAGGGAGAGAACCAGCCGTGCATGGGTCACTCACCTGAATCCCCCTTCGTCCAGGTGCCCCTGCCTTGCCTTGCTTTCCCTTTGGTCCCTGAAAAATCAAGGGGCACATGATGGAAGCTGCCTGGAAGAGGAAAGACCCCTAGGATTTCTGGGACAGGTGCTGAGAGGATTATGGGGCCCCTTTGTGGCCTGTCCCTCTACCTCTTGGGCAGCATCTGAATCTGCACATGGGCCCAAGAGCCCCGGCCTGGAAGCCCAGGGGCAGGCTGGCCTTGGAACCTGCCAGTGCTGTCACTGCCCCTGCTCTGGGCCCTGGGCCCCCTCTGGCTCCCCTTGCTACAGAGGCTCTAGGTACAGCAATTTCCTAGTGGGAACCTGAGCCCGGGAGCTCCTTTGATCCTCAGAGTGTGGCTATATCCCTGTGGCCTGGGACAGTGGTGGGGGGTGGGGGGGCAGGGGAGGTTGAGGGCATTAAGACAGCACTGGCCCAACAACCTCAGTGCCTCAGTGGAGGCAGACATAAGGGCTCTGGGTACAAGACAGGAAAGTCCCCCTCCTGGAGGCCCCGCATACTGGGCTGGTAATCCCCCTCACCCCCACCCCTCAGGCACTTTGAAGCAAAGAGATCTTGACCTGAAGCACCCTGCAGGGCGCCAACCAGCCCAGCCTCCCACGTGCTCTGTGCCTGGGCCAGTGTCTGCCCCTCCCAGCCTCCCTTGTGGACGTCAGCTCTCTCACCTCTTCCCCTTTCGATCCTTTGGGTCCTGGACGTCCCCGGGGTCCCGGATGCCCCTGAAAACCAAGGTGAGATGATGCAAAGCAGCCCCAGGACTCCCCCCTGGGGAGGGCAGTAGCCAGTGTCCGCCTGGAGGGGGAGGGGTGGGAGGGGTTTGGGGGTGCAGGCTCTGGGGGCACCCCAAGCATCAGGGCAGGAGAAACCAGAGGGGACTGCCCCAGGCTATCCCACAGGGAGGATCCCTCTGTGCTTTAAAGGGGCCATTACTTCCCCCACTGCTGTCCACCCACCTCCGGGGCAGGGGCCGGGTGGGGGACAGGAAGCACCACTCACTGGTAGGCCCTGCTGGCCTGGGTCTCCACGGAGGCCTTGCACACCCTCCTGCCCCTGGAAGCCAAGGAGAGACCAGTGAGGGGGCCCATCCTGGCAGGGCTGGGGGCCCGGGCAACTTCCGGCCTGGAGGAGCCCCCGAGCGCTTACTCTTCCTATAGCCATGTGTCATCGTCCCCTCTCTGGGCTCGCTAATCTGCAAAGCCGTGGAATAATGACCCTGCCCGTGAGAGGAGGAGCCTGGTGGGGGGGCCGGGTGCTCCCCCAGTGGCTTGTCTCCTGCTTCTGTCCACTGCTTCTGTTGGGAGAGCTGTTCCCGGCCACGGATGGGGAGACTGAGGCCCGGCGAGGAAAGGGGTCTCTGTCTCCCATCTCATCCTCTCCCTCTGACGGTCCCCCTGTCAGCATGAATTCTGGCCTGAGCTCTCTTTCAGGGGGTCTGTGCTTCAAGCTGGGCACTGATGGTGGAAGGGAGGGCTTGTCTCTTGGTGAAGGCTGTTCTCCTGCCAGGCGCCTGTGAGGGCTGAGGAATGTCCCTGCAGAACATGCTGGAGGCTGCCAGCAGGTAGGAGTTCTGATACTTACGGGGTATCCAGGGTCCCCTGGCTCCCCACGGTCTCCTCGATCGCCTACGGGGCCCTGAATGACAAGGACAACAAAATATGAGCCACCAGGTGCAGGCGATGCAGACCTGGGTCTGGGTCTCACTGGCCTCCGGCTCTCAAGCTGGCAGCAGCCTCACCCCTGCCAATCTCCCCTCCCCCTCCCCACAGCAAGAAGCTAGGGCTCCACCTGGGCAGGGGTCCAGGGGACCGGAAGGGGGACTTACCCGATCTCCAGGTGGCCCAGGGGGCCCCTCGGCCTTGCCATCCTCACCCTGCTCCCCCTGTGGACACAACGGGCTTTAAGACACACTTCCCGCTCCTGGTGAATTTGGGGAGTTCTAGATACTCCACACAGCGTGGAAAGGGCCTTCGTCAGAGATGAAGTCCAGCCTACTTAGGGTTACAGATGGGGAGACTGAGGCCAGAGAGGGAAAGGGCAGACCTGGGTGTGCAACCAGGATCGTGGAACACAGCATAGTGTTCTTTACGGTCTGCCCCGGTAGGCACCCCGAGCAGGAGCCCTCAGGCTGTAAGACCCAGGTAGCTCGGAGCAGAGACCTGGGTCATGCCCAGCTTTGCACAGGACCAGCTGCTCAGACCCTCAACAGGTCCCTTCCCATCTCAGAGTTCTTCGTCTCAGCCGGGGAATGGGGGCGAGGTAGGGTGAAGGGACAATGGTGATACCGAGGAGTTCCAGGAAATGACACGAGAAGGCCCCGTGTGGTGCTCCTCAGGGAGTGACAATAGTTCCAACAGCTGGCAGCCAAGGGCACTGCCACCGGCCAGCCACAGACACTGGCTGCATACTTCCAACAACCCTATGCAGCAGGTGATACATTATTCTTCCCATTTTACAGCTGAGGACACTGAGGCACAGAGAGATGATGTGGGCTGCTCCATTGTTCAGCCCCGAGTAAGAATCCCTTTCTCTGGCCTTTGCAGGAATGAAGTGGCCAGAAAACCCCAGAGCAGGCCCGGGGCTGCCCCACGTTGCACTCGGCCGCGGGCCAATTCGGGGGTCTTGTCCATCAGACAGATTCCTATCTGCAAACAGCACAGGGAAGCCTTGCAGTGCTGCTCTGAGGACCCCGTGAGGGAAGCTCAGGACTGCCCACACAGTAGGGCCTCAGATGGCCAGGAAACTGGGCGTTGCTGACAATAACAGCAGGGGCGACGTGTGGCATGGATTCAGTCGGATTGGAGAGATTGGGTTTCGAGGCCGTGGGACCCTGGCAGGCCGCCCTGGGCCCTGGTCCACCCCCAAGACAGGAGGCTGGATGCCATGTGCTGGCTACAGGAAAGGTGTAAGCAGAACAGCGAGCGGCAGAACCTCGGGGCTCAGAATGTTCCAGCCCCAGACAACCGGTGCCACTCCCGTGGGGGTGCATGCTGGGCAGGAGGCTCCAGCCAGGGCACCCCGGGCCCTCTTGATGTTGGCCGCGACTGAAGGGGAAGCCTGGGAGGCAGAAGGAGCTGCCCCTGCAGCTGGAGCCTGTCCCCGGCCCAAATCAGTCCTGGGGGCTGGCAGCTGCAGTCCTTTGGCCCAGGGCCTCTGTGGCTCCTGTGGGCAGAGACTGAAGGCGGGAGGGACTTGGCCTGAGGCTTAGAACCAGCTGTACCCAAGGGGGTGGCCCAGGGAGTGGGGATTCCCTCTCTTCCCTGATCTCTCTCTGTGGCTTTTTGTCCCTAGTCTCAGTCCCACCGTGGAGGGAAGCAGCTGGACTAGGGCGCATATGGAGAGGGGGGCAGGGTCTACCTAGTGCATTCTGTGTGCCCGACACTTCATGACGTGCTTCATAGATTCCATTCAGCACTCCTACACTGCTGTGCCTACTGGCCCATTTTATAGAGGGGGAGCCTGAGGCCCAGGGAAAGAAGGGTCCTAGTCAAAGCCACACAGAAATCAAGGAGTGGTCTGACCCCAAAGCCAGCTGTACAGATCTCCTCCGCTCCCCACCTCTCCCCCGCCCTGCCTTACATTGTGGCTCTAGTTCGGGGATGCGTTTTTAGCACCAGGAAGCTGGTGAAGCCCCCGTCTCCTTGTTCCCAGAGTCTCATCCCTAATCCCTCCAGACACCACCTTTGTAGACACATGCCCCACAGGGAATTCAAGAGTTGAACGACATAGGGGCGCCTGGGTGGCTCAGTCGGTTAAGCGTCTGACTTCGGCTCAGGTCACGATCTCACAGTCCGTGAGTTCGAGCCCCGCGTCGGGCTCTGTGCTGACAGCTCAGAGCCTGGAGCCTGCTTCGGATTCTGTGTCTCCCTCTCTCTCTGACCCTCCCCCGTTCATGCTCTGTCTCTGTTTCAAAAATAAATAAACATTAAAAAAAAAAACAAAAACGAGTTGAATGACATATCAGCTCATCTAAGTGCCTGCTTCCGAAAGCCAGGGATGCACAGCCTGGCATCAGACAGTCTGCATCGTAGTCCTGCCACCTTTCCACCGGGGTCCTGACCTAGTCCTTGAGCATCGTGAAGACTCAGTTTCTCCATCTGTCACGTGGGACACTGACACCTCCAGGTGGGGGTCGCGGCGGGGACCGTGGAGACATCCCGGGCAAGAGCTTTGCACACGGCCGTTGTGTTTTGGGGTCTCCCTTGCGAACCTGTTCCCACTCCTCCCAGCACCTTCCAGCTTGTGCGTGGCTTTTCACTCTTGTGCTTGTTTTTACTCCTGAGCCCTTTAGGGCATCATTCTGCAGCCCCTAGCTCAGGGCCGAGAACACACCACATAATCATTTGAAATCCCTAAGTCCCTGTTAGATAGCCAAATGAATGAGAGAACTCATACAATACCTTATACATAAGAAAGTGCCCCTGGCTGCCATCTATGTGATGTCCTGCTTCGCCTCGCATTCCCGAGCTACCCACCCGCTTAACCGATGAGGCCGTCAAGGTTCGGGGAACCCTGGGGCCCCACCCAAGGCCCCGGCAGGCTCAGGGCAGATTGAGGGTTAGGATCCCATTCTCGGCAGCCACAGGAACTGGGTCTGGGGCTGAAGGTGGCTCAGAGGGAGCCTCTTGTTTCAGGGTCTGTCTTAACCCCTCCTGTGCCAGCCGTGGCAGACCGTGAGGGCCGAGGAGGGACACTTCCTGCGGCTTCCTGTGGGATGTTGGAGCCCACTGATTGCAGATCTCTTCTCCAAGCAGGAGGAAGGGACCAGCTGGACAGCAAGCCAGGCCAGGGTGATTCACCAGGCAGCGGGATGTAGTTAGTGGGTAGCTGACTCGGCGAAAGAAAGGAGGGCTGGGGAGGCAGGGGGGCAAGGAGACAGCGGCAGGCCGCCTGCTAAGAGGCATTCCAGCTGGGCCAGCAGGGGAGGAGGGAGGCAAGAGCGGGGGACTCGGAGCTCAAAGGCCCGGGCCCGGGGCCATCTTGGTGCTGCCTTGGAATGTGACCTGAGACCAATGCCTTGGCCCTCTGGCCCCATGTCCCCACCTGCACGGTGTGGCAGGGCACAGCCATCAGCAAGCTTTCTTCTACCTATTCCTGTCTTCTACCGAGGCTGGAGCCAAGGAGTGGGAAACAGACATGCCCTCCTTCTGCCTCAGTGCCTCCTTCCTGGCTGTGAAAGGCTGGCTTTGCTCTCTGTCCTAAGCCCTCTGCTGGCTCTCACTGGGTGATCTCGTTCCTAAGCAAGGCTTCAATCTTCACGTTCGCACAGATGATGGGATTACAGTTCTGGTTGGTGCCTGACTGGTGTCCGTTTCCCCTGCTTGACCGGAAGCCCCAGGGAAGGCAGGAGCTGTGTCTGGTTTTGTTCTGGTGCTGGGCACAGACCTGATACCCGGTACATCTGGGTTGAATGTAGGTCTAACGGCTCCCGGCCAGCCGTGGTACGAGCAGTGCTGAGCCGACCGTGAACCTCCGCGTGACCCCAGCCACTGTTTCCCAGGGACTTACTAGAAGGAGCACCTGCTTCCCAGGACTGAGCACCCACCTTTTCGCCCTTTGGTCCAGGAGGTCCGAGGGGGCCCATGACGCCTTTGTGTCCCTACAGGAAACAAGATGACAAGAGGTGAGAGCGTATGGGCGAGTGAGGACTTGAGAGGCACAGTGATGAAGGACAGGAACTCGGAAGTGAAGAATCTGGGCTGTAAGTTTGGGTCCCGGCTCTGCCCCACCTCGCTGTGTGATTCGGAGCAGGCCCTGTGCCTCTCTGGGGCCTGGCCTCCCAGACAAGCCATGTCGGCCCCCGGCACACCTCTAAGAGGGGTGCCAGCGTGGATGCAGAACTGGGTTAAGACCCTTCCCTTCTGCAGACAGCAGGTGTGACGCCCAGACAGGGAGCGAGCGTGGCACCCGCCATGGGAAGGAAGGACTCAGTGAAGGCACTCGGAGGGGGACGGCGCTTCTGGCTGCCCACCCCCGCCCAGCCCACCAGCGGCCTCTGACCCCCACGCTGCTCTGTGGGCACAGGGACCTTCAGTGGCCCGAGGGCCACCTGCAGCAGGGAGGTGGTAGGGGCTGAGGCCAAGGCACTCCTGGGTCCCTGCCTGCAGGACAGAATTCCAGAAGGGGGTAGGTGAGATTTTCTTACATCATAACCAGCCAGTCCCGGTTCTCCTTGGGCCCCCATCCGTCCCGGAGCACCCTACAAGAGGTTACAGTTAAACCAATCATATTAAAGACAAAGATGATAAATATTCCAAACTCAGCCCTTCCCGATAACTACATTTCATTATTACCTACGCTCTCGCGTATTTCTGCCCACGGAGTCTGTGCAGTGGACAACACACAGTCCTGCATAGCTCCTCCCACGTGCCCATTCAGTGACATCATGGCGGCAGCATGCAATCAGCCAGGGTGGGAGCATTTGCACCGTGGACACTTTAAGTGTCACAAAACGGCTCAGCCGTTGATCAGTGCACACTGGCAGCTCCGAGATGCCGTCACCTGTCTGCCTCCCCCCTGCTTGCCCCCTCTACACCTGCCAGAGCCCCGGGGGCCCTCCTTCAGGGCAGGCCAGCAATAGACCGGGACACCCTCGTAGTTACCCATGGATTCGTAGCACCTTCACCCTGATCCTCATGGAGCTATTTCCAGTAGGAAAACTCCTTCTTCCTAAAAAACACTCACGAGGGGCTGGTCCCCTCTCCCTCTCCTAAAATGGGGCTTGTCAATCTGGGTCTGCGAAGGACTTCAGAAGACCCACCACCCCCTTCAAACTGAAAGAGATACTTGGTGCTGTGGGTACTTTTGCAGGGAGAGAGGCTGCGGGTTCTGCAGGTTCCCAAAGGGATCCATGATTCAAAAGAAGCGGCCAGGACAAGGGGTCGAGCTGGCGATACCTCTCTTTCTGCCCTTGGCCCCCCTCTGCTCCGTGCCTCAGCCCACCCCACCCCACCCAGAGGGTTCTCACCGTTGGTCCCAGGCTGCCCCGGGACCCTTTAGGGCCTGGGGTGCCAGGGGGTCCGGGGTCTCCAGGGACGCCCATCTCACCCAGCTGTCCTTGGTAGCCCTTGGCACCCTGCAGTGGAAGGAGAGACAGGCTGTCACCAGGCCCCATAGGGAGGTGGAGACAGACGAGAGAGATGTGGGGCAGGGCGAGGGGAGGAGGGACTGGGGAGGTCATGGCCCCAGGAAGCATGGCATGCCACCTTGGCTCCTGTCCGGCCCTTCTCGCCTTGCCTCCCTGGTTTTCCTTCAGGACCCTGAGGGGAGAAGGAGGGAAAGAAAAGGGTGAGAAATACGGAAGATTAGCGCACTAGCTCCGAGGGCACCTGCTGGGTGCAAAACTCACCCGTGCTCAATGCCCCTGTGACCTTGAGTGTGACCTAACTTCCCGTGATGGGAGGCTTTGTCTGCAAAGTGGGGACAGGGGTCCTATGTGCCTCAGAGAGCTGAGAATTCAACCTGCTCTCACTCACCAGGTGCATGGCCCATATAAGCGCGGGATAAATCCTCATTTCATGGCGGCTGCTAGGCGCCCAGGCTGTCCCAACGGGAACAGCTCTCTGCACTCCCTTTGCCACGCACTGTTCCAGCCTCCCAGCCACGCTGAGTCTTGGGCCCGATCAAGGCCTCCTCCCACCTGTGGTGACCTCTGGGCTTCCAGAAGGTGAAGGGACTTGCCCAGAACCCTGATTCAACTGTCGGTCTGTCTGAGTCCACATCCAGGGCTGAGGGTACCCACTGATGACACGAGGCATCTCATCTCTAAGATGCTGCGGCTCACTTCTGACAATCCCTGGGGCCGTGTCCCACTGACAGGGTCTCCCTCCCTTGGGGGCTGGAGTTGGAGGGGATCGTCACAGTGGGGCATTGTGCGGGGAAGGTCAGCTGCCCTCCCCCGCTCTCCCACTGGGGTACCCAGGCCACTCCCTCCAACAGGCCGCTGTGCCCCCTCCCCCACAGGGCATCCCATAATGCAGCTCTGCCTCGCCCTGCCCTGGTCAGGGCCACACATTTCAGCAGGGTGAGTGAGTGCGTGTAAGTGTGCATGTGTGAATATAAGAGCGGGAGAGAAGAGAATCCCAACCCTGAGCCACACTGGTTTGGGATGTAGGGGGTGGGCCAGGCAGTGTTTCTGGTTTGGAAAGGACATCCTGATGGTCCACAGAAGACAGTTCTCTCAAGGCCCAAACCTCAAGGGGAGCTGGGAAAAAAAACACCTACATTCTTGGCAAACACTAAAGAGCTAGTTTGACTCAATCTCTATGGCTGCATTAACAGAGGGGCTTGCTATAGGATGAGGGAGATGATAGTCCCACCTTGGAATAGGAGTAGGTACTGACTGTGATGGAGGAAGGGCAGGAAGACGGGATCTTAGAGAAACCAGGAAACACATGGGCTAACCCAGAGGGACTGGATTTCTGTCTGCAGATTTCTGCAGCTGCCCTGAGGCAGCAGCAACTATGTTCTCTGGGGTGGTCAGTGGACAGAAGTTACAAGGAGGCTGGCTTTGATTTAGTACAAGGGAGAGATGTCTGCTCAAAAGACAAAACATGGCAAAAGTGTACTGGAGAAGATGTCCAGTCCCTAAAGGAAGTGCCGTTCAGCCCACTCTGGGGCCCTCAGGAAGGAGGGAATGGTGATCCTGGAAGGACAGACTGTCCTGTATTCTGGTGCTTAAAGCCTCATGCGACCCTGGACAACTCCCTTTCCTTCTGTGTGCCTCAGTTTCCCAACTTCTTTTTTTTTTTAATGTTTATTTATTTTTGAGAGAGAGACAGAGCATGAGCGGGGTAGGGGCAGAGAGAGAGAGGGAGACACAGAATCCGAAGCAGGTGCTAGGCTCTGAGCTGTCAGCACAGAGCCCGATGCGGGGCTCGAACTCACGGACCCGGAGATCATGACCTGGGCTGAAGTCGGATCCTTAACTGACTAGGGCATCCAGACATCCCTCAGTTTCTCCACGTCTAATATAAAGGTCTTGAACTAGCTTTTGCACTGTCTACTCTGGTGGCCCCTTGCCACACAGGGCTACTGAACACTTGAAATGTGGCTACCAGGACAGAGGAACCAAATTCTTAATTCAATTTAATTTTAAGTGATTTAAAATTAAACTTAAAATTGACCATTCAGTTATTATAAAACTTGTAGGGATGTTTGGAATAACTTGGGGATACGAATCTACATTTTCAGCTGTATAGTTCATGGAATCTAAATACAGATCAAGTATTTCTAATGAAAATCTAGCATCCTAACTGAGATGTGCTGTAAGAGTAAATTACACATCAGATTTCGTAGATTTAGTACAAAAAAAAAAAAGAATGCAAAATGCCTTACTAATGATTTTTATATTGATTATATGTTGCAAATGTTACCATTTTAGATATATCGAGCTCAATAAAATAGACTATTAAAATTTATTTCACCCACTTCTTTTTACATTTTTAAAATGTGAGTACTAAAAAATTTTAAATTACACATGTAGCTTGTCTTCTGTTTCTACCGGACGGCGCTGTGTTAGCAACGTCAAGGTCTTTTGCTCCTCCAAAAATAAAATAGTAACAACCATCATGGCTTCAACCAGGGGCCAGGCACTGTGTCCATATTCCACATCATACCTCATCCAATTCTGGCCACAGGGTTGGGAGGAAGGGATTCTTTGTTCCATTTGAGAGCCAAAGGAATGGGCTCAGTGACATGAAGGTGTTTTCCACAGGCCACCTAGCCAGGTTGGAATGGAACGCGGATCTTCAGTGTCTGGGGCACCACTGTCCCAGGATGGTCATATTTGGGAAATTGTGAAATCATGGTACAGGGGCTGGTGGAATTTGTCAACACACTGAGGTGATTGCTTTGGCTGATCTCTTGTCAGGAGGAGAAATGAGTCAGCACTGAAGAATTCAGCACAGGGCCAGGATGCCGGGAGTCTCCCCCAGGACAGGGCGGCCGGCCACTTGTTGTGACGGGCCCTCTCCAGCTGGGAGCATCCCTCATGGTGTGGGAAATCCTGAGTAAGGGCTGGAGCAGCCAGTGGGGTGAGGCTGTGGGGCCAGAATGAAGACTTTTGCTGGGCCCCCATCCATGTAGATATATTTCTGGAAAGGCTCTGATGGCTCATAAAATTCTATTTTTAAATACTCCACTGTTTCCTGGCCAGAGTGGGAGATACTTGTCCCGCAGCCCTGATGCCAAAGAGACTCAAATACAAGCCTCTCACCACCTCCGTCACCCAGCACGCACTCAGTCTGGCCCCAGTGAACCTCTCTCCAGCTCCAGTATATGAAAATTGGTAGAGACAGCAAAATATGGACACGAACGCTGCTACCACCACCAGCACCACCACCGTCTGTCCCCATCACTGTGGCCACTGTCACCACGACTGCCACTGCTGCCACTGCCATCGCCATCACCAATATCGCCACCATCATCACCATCTCCACCATCATCCTCACCATCATCACCATCCTCACCATCTCCACCATTATTACCATCATCCTCACCATCTCCACCACCATCACCATCATCACCATCACCATCTCCACCATCATCACCACCTCCACCATCACCATCATCATTACCACCATCATCCTCACCATCATCACCATCCTCACCATCTCCACCATTATCATTACCATCATCCTAACCATCCCCATCACCATCACCACCATCATCACCATCACCATCTCCACCATCATCATCACTACCATCATCCTAACCATCTCCATCATCTCCACCATCATTTCCACTACCATCACCACAATCTCTACCACCATCACCACCGCCATCATCATCACCATCACCAATACCATCACCACTGTGACCATCATCAACACCTGCACCCAACCATCAATATACTACCACTATCATGACCACAACCAGCAGCTTCCAATCATTTCCTCTTCCAAATTCTTAAAGATGATATCTATTTTCTGGCACATAATATAAAGCACTTTCTTTTCCAAAGTTTCATTGACTCTTTAAATAAGAAGGCCAAGGCTCACAGAGAGACAGCAGTGATCTGCCTAAGGTCACCCAGATAGCGGGTGCTCGAGCCAGAACTTGACCTTTGGACTCTAGACCCAGGGCTATTTCTGCCACATGTCGCTGCCCATCCCACAACCACGATACTCAGAAGTTTGCTAAGAAAGAGCCTCTGGAATGTTGAAGCCTAAAGGGATCTCGGCACGCATTCCTTCCAAATCCATACCAAGCACGTGACCCAGAGAGGGTGATGGCAAGTGAAGAGTCACACAGCAAGCTCCTAGTGGAGAATCTTGGCTGATGCCCCTCCTGCTGAATCTTCCCTGCTAAATCCAGTGTGGCTGAATGTGGGACAAGGCCCGCAGGGCCGGACTTGTGGAGGGTGTGGAAGCCAGACTGAAGAGTGTGAGGTACCAGTCTGAGGGCTGGCCATGGGAGGGCTAGGCCAGGGAGGGACATGGTCAGCTTGGTTCTCTGGGAAGCTCCCAGGTGGAGGAAGGATACAGGGGAAGGCCTTCAAGGGACTGCTATCAAAAGGCCTCCCCTCCTGTCCAACTGCCTGAGCAGGCTCGAGTCGTGTCCCCCCCAGAAGCCCCAGGTGCTGGCATGCAGTCACACATACTCACCCGGACGCCAGTGATGCCAGGGGGCCCGGGGGGCCCATCCTCGCCCTTCAGTCCCTCCTGACCCTTGTCACCACGTTCACCATCAGGCCCGGGGTCACCCCTGTCCCCCTAGGTTGAAGGGGAATGGGGAGGGGAGAGAGAGAGAGAGAGAGAAGATATTAGTCACTAAGCCCAACAGAAGCGCTAAACCTCAGGGCTCCATTCGGATGTCCACAGCCAAGCAGCCCTTGGGTTCCCCTGATTGTTCCCGGAGCCACCAAAAGGGTCAGGTGGCATGGCCTGGCTGGCACAGGGAATACCCCTGCCATGGTGCCTGGGCCAGTGAGGAGGCAGCCCGGAGGGAACACAGAACCCTGACCACTCCCGCCCCAAGGAGTTCACAGGAAGGGGGTGGCTTTGGGAGCCTCGACTGTGTCTCCCCAGCAGGGACACACTGGGAGGACAAGAGTCTTAAGACGCTGAAGGACATTTTTAAAAAGGAAAACAGCTCACCCAATCCTGACCCTCAGAACTAGCTCCATTTTTCTGAGTTGCATTTTCAGCACTCGCTTACATGAAAACAGTTTACAGTAACAATAATAAGGAACAGGTCACAGTTTCCATTGTTAGTCCTGGGCTCGGACTGGTGGGACAGCTGTGGCAAAGCCATGAGGCTACTTAGCAGTCCAGTCTATGCAGCTTTAAAGGCATAACCCAACTGCACTGCATGGTTCCATCTCCTTTGTTTTGTGTTTTTGTTGTCTGACTCTACCGTGAGCACCGTCTCCCATCGCTGACTGCTCGGCCCTCACTCTCGCCGGCTGCAGAGCACGGCCTGCGTCCAGGGGACGACAGTTAGCACTCGCACGGCACTTGTCCAGGATCTGTGCCAGGCCAGGGCCCCGCGGGCAGAGCAGGTGTGAGGGGTGCAGCACAGGCCGTGGCCACAGAGGAGCAGGGTGGCGCCTGTCAGAAGGCCACCCCCATCACGGCTGGCAGGCCCGGCGGGGGCTCGTGGCCAGTCTGCAAGGGGCTGAGCTGGGACTGTGCAGAGAGACCGTGGGAAAGGGTATGAAGTCACGGACAGGAGGGTGGGGGAGCAGGCTGGGAGAAGGGGAGTGTATCTTGGCCAGCTCTGCTTTCCAGCACCACACTTCACAGGGAACACTGATAAACTGGTGTGGGTCCGGGAGAAAGATTAGGGTGCAGAGGGCGTGAAGCCGGAGACTGGGAACAGGTCTGCTGAGAGCGTATCCTTCAGGTTGGACCTACTGGGGCCCGGGGCCTCGGCTCTGGGCAGAGGAGGCTGGTACAGGGGCCTGTTGGGGAAATTTCTAGCCCAGCTGAGGGCGGGGTGGGGGGGTACTTCCCAATGGGGAGGAGTCCAGAGATGAATGGCATGGATAAGGGAGGGAGGCTCCAAGCTGAGGTGTGGGCCAGTGCAGAGCAGATCTGGGCACCAGGAGAGGGCTGGACAGGTTGGTTTCTGAGATCCCTGCCCACTGAGATTCTCAGGCTCCAAGCCAAGCCCGGCATAGAGACGGAGCGCTTCCCAGATGACTCCTGCAGACTCCAGCCCCAGGGCTCCCCTTCTGGCTTGTCATCTCTGGCCACCTGCTCTCCTAGCTCTCTGAGGCAGACAGCCTGTTCCAGGTGGCCAGGCTTGTTTACAGAGAGGGGCCTCAACCTGAGTCCTACAGGGGCTCTGGCTCCAGGGACTACCCAGAGCCCCACATCCCAGGCTCCCACACAGCAGGGGTGGTGTTCTGGTAGACCCCCTACAGAATGGGTCTGGGGGGTCCTGGAGAATCCTAGAGTCCTAGGACATCCGCCAATGCTCAGAAGAGCCTTACAAGATGTCTAACTCAACCTTCTTGATTTACACATGGGGAAACTGAGGCCCAGAGAGAGGAGACTTCCCATTAGCACATGTGAGTCAGTGGCAGAGCACGGGTGAGACCCTAGGGTTCTGGTTCTTTCCAATTCCAAGGTTCTCTGCGCAGGGGAAAATACTTCCCTCCCCCCTGGGGTTATGTTGCTTAAATTCAAATCTTGCTGCTACCTCTCAACAGCGGTGTGACCCGGGGCAAGTTTCCTCATTTGTTAATTTTTTTTTTAACGTTTATTCATTTTTGATAGAGAGAGACAGAGTGCGAGCAGGGGAGGGCCAGAGAGAGAGAGAGGGAGACACAGAATCGGAAGCAGTCTCCAGGCTCCGACCTGTCGGCCCAGAGCCTGACGCGGGGTTTGAACCCATGAACCGTGAGATCATGACCCAGTCTGAATTCAGACACTTAACCGGCTGAGCCACCCAGGCGCCCCAAGTTTCCTCACTTGTAAAATAAGCAGCAAAAGGTCACTATGAGGATTGAAAGAGCTAATCCACGCGAGTAGCTTAGCAAGGTGTCTGGTGCGTGCATGCTGGATAAAGGTTAGCTCCACTAGGAGGCATCACCACCACCATCTGCTGGTCAGCAAACTCAAAAGAGATAATCAGCGTAAAAGCGCTCTATATAAACTATTGAGTGCTGTGCGTGTCCGAGAGGTTAGTTTCACCACGAAGGTGATTCTTAGACAAACACCATAAAGACACCAGATGGTCTCCTGGGATTCGTGTGAGGACCAGGGAAGATACTGTGCACCTGAGCAACTACTCGGGCCCAAGGTCTACGCTAGAACTGGCTTTGAAAGGGAGTGAAAGAGGAAGAAGCCAGGACCAGGAGCCGAGATAAGAGCAGAAAAGACTGTGTGAGGCACCCACCCCTCCAAGCCCCCACTCTCCTCCCACCTCAGCACGATCCCAAGGAGAAGAAAGGTGGCTGTCCAGAAGTGGGAGAGGCCCTCGCATTGTGCCTCAGTTTCCTCATCTGTCAAGTGGGTGGGTGACAAATCTAGCCCCCAGGGTACCTGGGAGGACTGAATGGGTTCACTTATGTAAAGGCCTCAAGGCAGTTGGTGCAAGCGCATGGTGAGTACACAGAGCATCTCAGCCAGAATGTTCCTCAGTGTCCCCGCAGTTCAAGCGGACATTTGGCAAAGGGTGTGGAGGGGCTGTCAGGTGGCTCCGGGTCTCCCCGGCCAGGACCTGGCTGTATCCTAGGATGCAGCCGCGTTGGAGAGGAGAGAAGGCTGCCGGACGGCAGACAGGGGGTGCTCTCAGCCTTGCAAGAAAAACCAGAGGCAGAAGCAGAGCCAGCCAGGGGCCACATCATCGTCATCGAGGTTTCCTGGTAGATGGGGAGGCCGGGGATCCAGGGCAATGACGGGGACAGGACAGTGGGAGTGGAGGTCTGGAGATGGGCTGCTTATGCGAGGTCACATGAGAGTAAATGGCTGACAAAGGGCAGCCTGGGATGTGACACTTGGGACCCTGGGCTGGGGAGCTGAGTCACAGTGTGACAGATCAGCCCTGGGAAAAGCCCACTTCCTATGCCAGGGCAGGGCCAGGGCTGGCAGGCCTGGGCTACAGGTGGCACTGGTAAGTCAGAGAGTGGCACCAGCCTGCCCCGGGGTTCAGGGGAGCCCTGGCACCTCCTGGCACCTCCTGAAAGTGCCAGCCTCTGTGGCTGACAGAGGAATCTCCGGGATGCAGCAGGGCAGACTTAGGCCTATACGCTTTGGTGCCAGTGAACCCTGGGTTTGAGTTTTGGATTCTCTACTCGGCCACAGACTCTGGATGAGTGTGCCTCTGCCTCCTTCTGAGCCTCAGTCTCTTCACCTTTAGATTGGGCGCATGGTGCAAAGAGGTAGCTGAGGCTTGGGTCTTGGCTGTGCGTCCTTGGGCAAGTTGCTTAACCTCTCTGAACCTCGGTTTCCTCATTTAAAGACAGAACTGATCCCGGACCATTAACTGAGGTGTGACACGACACGAAGGGCTTAGTATAGTACCTGATACATATGTGACTAGTCTGCCATAAATAGTGGCTTACAGGTCATGGGTGGCGATTCTGATTTTCCTGATCTTTTAGGATGTTTGGAAGATCCCAGATATCAAAGCTGCTGGCCCTGGGCCGGGCACAGAGCAGGTGCTCAGGTACTACCCTTAACCAAGAGAAGCTGTTGTTTTGAGGAGAAGGGCAGCAGCGAGCAGCGGAAGGTGGGGAGGGTTCCTAGGCCCCCGTCCAAGCGGGGCAGGAGGCTGCTGCGGTGCTGGACAGCGCTGCCTTCAATAGATGCCAGAGGTCTGCTCTCAGAGCTTTATGGGAACACAGTGCTTCTGAGAGAAAACTTAGGTCTGAGATGGGAGGGTAGTGGGGGGCAGAGGTAGAAGGCACTTCCAGAACACCTCCCCCCCTCCCCAGACCCTACAGCAGAAGGATGCTTACCTTCAGCCCATCGGGCCCTGCAGGGCCACCGTCACCCTCAAGGCCCGGCTCTCCCTGCAAAGGGTGGTGGGGAAAGATGAGGAGACATTACCGGGGTGGGGGGGCCCATGTGCTTTTACTTCCTCCCCCTCCCTGGGGCAGGACGCCAACCCTGTCTCCGAGCAGTAGGGCCCTGGCATGCCTGGCACAGAGCAGGTGCCCGGTAAACGGTGGCTGAATTAGTGAGCGAGCAGGGGGGTTGAGGCACCCTCTTCAGAAAGGAGGAGCAGCCCCCAAGCCACGGCCTGCTCTATCTGCAGGGTTGGTCAGGTGGGGGCGACAGGAGGTCCTGAGTTGCAGTGTCCAAGTTGGCTGGCCGGACTGGGAGGCGGTGCTTGCCCAGGGCTTCGAGAAAGGCTTCGATGCCACACGGACCTCAGTCCCCCAACTAGGCTTCCCATTCACCGGCAGCGTGACCACGAGCGAACTACCTAGCCCCCCACGGGCACCTGTCTTCTCCCCTGAAAATTGGGCTGATACCCCTTCCTTTAAGGGCTCCTGTAAGGCACAGTATGAGCACCCCACAAACGGCAGCCACTAGGTACATTATTTCTGGAACTGGAGCGAGCTCTCATGGAACTCCTCGGTGGAATCCCATTTCTCAGATGAGGACAGCGAGGCCAAACTTAAGACTTTTTTTCTTTTTTTCTTTTTGCCAGCAAGTCTGGAAAGGATACCAAGCCCCGGAATCCCCATCTGGCCCTCGGCTAGAGTCTCTGCTTGCAGTCCCTGCTCCAGAGATGCCCCTGGACTTTTCAGTTCTCCAAACGGCTGTCGCAGGTGTTTGGGTCTCTCTTTGCTTTCAGAGCTCATAGCCATTCAGCACCGTCTGAGGAGCCTCAGAAGTCGTCAGATGCAGGGATGGCAAAGGCGTGACAGGCGCACAGACTAATGGATTCACCAGGACGTGGCCCCATGAGGACAAGGCCTCCGGTCACTCACTGCTCTGTTCCCAGTGCTCTGAGAGATGTGCCTGGCACGCAGTGGGGCTCAAGTAAGTGCTCGTCATTCTCTTCCTTACTGCGCCTACGTGGAGCCTCGGGATCCTTCTCAACATGGCACTCCCAGAAAACTGCACTGATCAGTCTTCGTTGACACACAAGCGCTGCCATCTCACGGCTTCAGGCTCCACACTCATCGTCTCCCGCCCCATGGTCTTTCTCGCTCTTTCTATGTCCTAACTCAATTTGTGGAGCCTCTGTTAACTCAGGGCAGCGGGGAGCAAGAGGCAATGGAAAAACGGGAAAGGTGAGAAATGAGGGGGGGCTTGGGCTGGGCCTGGTGTTCCCACGAACTGAGGCCCACACTAACTCCCCCTCCCTGCCAGACTCCACATTCTGCAGCCATCAGGTGCTAGAGGATGCCTGCTTTGTACCCCTCCCAGTACCCCAGGCCACATTCAGGCAGAGACCTTGTAAACTGGGCACAGAGCATAGAGAGGTAGACAGAGAGGCATCCCAATGCTTCACAGAGAAAGAAAAGCTTTGTGGGTTTCTGCCAGAAAAGGGGAAGATCACCTTCCATGGAACAGTTTTCAGGGATGAAAAACAGGTGTTTTTCAGTAAAAGTGCTTGCAGGTCAGTAAGTTTGGGGGCTCTGGATGAATCCAAAAGGAACCAGTTTCTTGGCTGCAGGCCTTCTCAGAGCCTTGAAAATGCTACTGCTGATATGTAAGAGGGAACACGGAGCATGCAGTGAGTCTCAGACGCTTTGACCGCTTTGACCGCTTTGACCACTTTGACCACAGAACCCTTTTCTTCGAAGAGTGCCTCTACAGGGTGGAAATGCTGGCCCACCAAGAGAGATAGACGGGATGAGGCTGAAGGGATGCAGGGTCTCCTTCTCCCTGAGGCTCGGGGAGGTTGAGTGAAGCCCTTCCCCCCACCCAAGCGCCCCTCAGGTGGCTTTCCAGGGAGAATGAATTTGCTTTGACTTACCCGCTGCCCAATGAGGCCCTGTTCCCCAGGGGTGCCCAGAGGCCCAAGGTCACCCTAGGAGAAGCCAAACACAAGTCCATGGGGGTGGGTGGGGCCAGTCCCAGCCCTGACTTCACCCTCCAGTTCTCACCAGCTCGGATTTCGGTGGGGAGCTGGGGAAGCACCTTCTTCGAAGGACCAAAGCGAAATTGTAAAATGCCAACCAGAGCCTCCGCTCCACGGTTGCCCTGGCCACGTCAGGACAGCCACGGCCACCACCACCATCAGGCTCACGTGGACAAGGCAATGTTCTAACTGCCTTTTTATTTCCCATGTGATCCCTCACCGCGACCCTGCCAGGAAAGGTGTCTTCTTTTCCGGAGGAAGACACCGCAGACCGTGGGGTGACAGAACTAGCCCGAGCCCATGAGGCTAATAAGTGACAGATTCAGGATCCAAACCTGGGTAGTTAGGCTCCAGGGAGGATCGGATGCAGGGACGGTAACTCTGTGGCTGCCCACCTTCTTTGCTCCCCTGAGAGCCTTGGAGAGAAACCCAAAGGAGGAAGAGGCCCTACATGAGCCAGAATAATGTCCCCCGCCCCCCAGAAGATGACCGTGTGGGGATGTGCGCACTAGTCTCCCTCCGTGCTAATGCCCGAAGGGCCCAAGGAGAAGGGGCTCTGAGCCCCCAGCCCTGCCCCCACCAGAAGGATCCCATTTCTGTCTGTTTTATATACGGGGTGGTTTTCTGCATTGTTCGCGCAAAGGATTCTGGCACTAAGTCAACAACCAAAGTCCCAAGCCTGGTCCAACTCCCTCCGAATGGCAGGGAGACTCAGGCACGGACAGGGAGGGGTTGTCTGCCTCTCGTCCCACAGACCCTCGCGGGCTCCCCCAGGCCCTGCCTAACAAGGCCCTCAGGCTGTCAGCATCACTCATCAGCCCTGGGGCCTGCGTAGGGAGCCGCATCCTCTCCCACAGCAGAGAGGGGAGAGGGCCCTCCCCAGAGCCCGGGTATCAATGGGCACCTGTTTCCCGGCAGGTAATGAGGGGCACGGGTGCTGAGATACAAGTGGTATCGTGGGAGGCCAGGAGGTGCGGCTGCCCCAGCATGGGGCGGGTGCCAGAGAAAACACCACCGGGCAGGGGGCAGGGGGCAGGGGCAGGGGCTCCCGGCCAGCTGGGCCCTCCACTGTGGCCATAGTCAGGACCCGCGCCCCGGCCAGGAGCACAGAGAACTCATTATCCCGGCACAAGAAAGGCCCGTTTCTCTTCCGTGGGGAGGACGTGGCCGCCAGCTGGGCGCTGGTTTCAACAAGTCACTTTTCTCTTTCATCCTGCCTTACCTTCATCCCGGCTTCCCCAGGAAGGCCCGGCTCTCCTACTGCACCAGGAGGCCCCTGCAAAAAAATGCCATTGGTCCCTCCTACAGCAAGGGCTGGCCTCTGATTGTAAGGGAGGAGATAACTTAAGCAGGCCCAGAGAGGGCAAGGAACGTGCCTGAGGTCACACAGCATGAGACACAGAGTTGAGAGCAGGCTGCAGCCTTCTCGGAGCTGGGAGCTGGGATCATAGTGAGGGTGGTGGTTGGGCCCAGGGTGCTGAGCCTCGGGGCTCCCCTGAGGCTGCTGGAGCCCTCTCCTTCCCCACGAGTGTGGTTTACCACATTAGGAGCCCCTTGGCAAGCACAGGGAGGAAAATTTCAGGATTCACATAACAACAGGGGAAGAAGCCAATAAAGGCTGTGTTCAGGGCTGACTGATCCCAGTCCTTCCCTCCAAAGCTGGGCCGGGATGACTAAGGTGGGGAGGGGTCTGAGTTACCATCATGGGCATGGCCACCGCCCCTGCACGAACCCAATGCCGTGGTTCAGTTTTCTCTGGATAAGGCAGAGGCGTCTGAGGCCCCATGGGAGCCCCCTGCTGCATGGCCTCAAGAGGGCTCTCTCTGCAGTCAAACCTCGGTGCCGAGGTGAAGTCCAGCAGGGGTGGGGTGCGGCATCGTTGTTTTCCCCGGTGCCACAGAAGAGGCACTGCCAACCCCCATGAGGGCCCCGGGACCCCTGCAGGCCAGGCACACAGCAGTCCCTGGGACAGGGAGCCCAGACCCTCCCCTTATGCCTAAGGCGGATCTGCCCTTCCTGCCAGGGTGTCTAACCTTCACTTTCTGTGGGACACAGGACATGACCATCCGCCTCCCAGGCCAGGCTGGGGACCCCCTGAGGAGGAGGGGTTCGAGGGGCTGATGTCTCCCCAGCAACGTCCTGGGACAAACAAGGGGCCCTGAGCACTCACCTGAGGTCCCATCTCTCCAGGAGGGCCAAGTGGTCCCTGGGGTCCCTGAGGGCCCTGGAAGACAGACCGACACACAACAGTTTTGAGACGGCAGCCTGGGCCCTCTGGAGGGGCGGATGAGGGAGAGGATCCATAGAATCTGGGACTCTGCGGCCCACGCCCCCCATAGCCTGTGTCTGCAGCTCCCCCCTCCCCATTGGTCTCCTGCCACCCCTCCATCACCTGCACTCTCTCCTGTTCCTCCCCCTCAAATTTAGAGGGCCCTCCCCTACTCAGAAACCTTCCAGCTCTCCAAGCAGACTTGCTCACTCCATTCCTTCTGCCTGGACACCTCCCACCTGGGGCCCACCTCTAGAAACCCCCACCCCGCTCCTGCTCAATTCAGTGTTCAAAATGGCGTCTCTTGGGCCTCAAGATGTGGGACTGTAGCATGACTCTGGGGGGGCAGAAGCCTCCTGTGCTCCCCCTGCCCCAGGCAGGGAACCCTCCTCCTGCGCCTCTCGAGACCATCCTCTCCTGTCCCTCCCCAGCAGTACAATTCCACTGCCTCCTCGTGGGGCACCCTGACACTTGGGCTGTTCTCCAAACCCATCCTTCCAGGAAGACCTCCTAAAGGGTCACCTCGGTTTCAAATCACTCACTGTCTCCTGTGGCCCTTGGGAGAAAGAGCAAGCTCTCCCCACGGCTTGAAGCGACCGGCCCCTGTGACCCCCTTCTCCCCGATGTCCGATGTCCAGACCCTACAGTTCTATCCTTCCCCACTTGGTGACCTCAAGTACTCTGTTTCCTCAGCTTTAGTCTGTGCTGAGCACTCTGTACACGTTACCGGTTCATTTTCACAACAGGATGGCAAGGTAAGGACAATTTATTCCCATTTCACTTGCAAGAAAACTAGGCTGGAGGACAAGAGTGCTTAGACTCAAGCCCAGAGCTCCTGAGCTCCCTGGCCAGCGCTCACTCTCTCTACCCTCCGAGGCCTGTCCCATCAGGGAAGCAGGGCCCTGGTACTGTCTCCCTCCAGCCTCCTTCTTATACGACCACATCCCACACTCCCAGAGGTGGCCCATCTGAGACCAGCCTGCCGGGGGGCAAAGAGGCAAAAGAGGGGGGCAAGAGGGCACTTACCGGTTCTCCTGGGAGGCCCTTGGTGCCCGGAGGGCCTGAGGGACCCGGGATGCCCTGCAGAGAGGGACAGAGGTGACTTAGTCCCTTCGCGGCTGTAAGCCTTCACCACGTGTGATGGTCCGACCCCTACCCTCCACCAAGTGACAGATGGGGACACTGAGTCTCAGGGGAAAGAGGCAGGCTGGAGGGTCGTCCGTGTAGAGAGAGTGGGCAGCTAGAGCCTGTGGGGTTTCCACAGCAGGATGGGAATTCGGCTGACGTGGCTATAATCTCCCGGCAAAGCCCCACGGAATTTCCAGAACTGGTGTCACTTACCGGGAAGCCTCGCACTCCCGAGTGCCCTCGCTCACCGGCCGCACCCTGGAAACGCATTTGGGGTCATTAGAGGCACAGATCACAAAGCAGGGAGCGGGGAGGGGGCTGGCGGCCTTGGCCTGACGTACCTGTTGCCCGGGCTGGCCCGGTCTGCCCTGAGGTCCTGAAGGGCCCTGCCGAAACAGCGTGTGAAGGTGGGTCAGGGTGCTGGGGAGTACCCCTCACGGACACAGGACCCACACCCCATGGCAGATGGAAGGAACCGGTGTAATCATTCACCCCTCTCTCCACCATGCAGGTGGGAAACTGAGGCCCGGTAAGGGGAGTGGCTCGCCATAGTCACCAGCTGCTCTGGAGAACCAGGGAGCCTTTGCTCCTGCTGGGAGTAGAAGCAATCTCGACTCTTGGGGGCCCTAGAGGGGGCCAGGGGCCCCCGGGGAAGTCACCAGAAGGTACCTGCATTCCTCCTCACTCCCTCAATCCCCTGGCTCCCTCTCGTTCACTGCTCTCTCTCCGTTGCCCCCCTGCTCAGACTCCAGGGCCAGGAGGAGCGGCCGTGAGCTCTCAGCCTCTCTCGGACTCCCTGCTGCCCACAGCGGCCTCATGCCAAGGAAGCTGTGAGCCTTGGTTCCGGAATTCCTGACCCAGCGTGGGAGGCATGAGCAAGGGCAGGCCACGGGGTTGGTACCTTGAGGCCCCTGGACCCCTGCTCCCCGGCTGGTCCATCTGGTCCTCGGGGGCCCTGGAATAGGAAAAAAGGACTAGCATGGTGGACAGCAGGGGTCTCCCTCGGGCCGGGAACCAGGAGGGCAGGGCTGCCCAGAGACTTGGGCCTTTCCCGGCACCAGCCTGGGGCTCCCTTCTCCTCCCACTGCCCGCACATCCCGAGCCTGAGGCTGGCCACCCGGGTGCGGTGTGCCGAGATGGCTCCACCTGGAGGGACTCCGCTAGAGGCCCCATCATTCTGGAATAGAGCCGGTGCTGCACAAATGACCCTGTTTAAAGAGACCTCGGAGGTCAGCCAGCCAACGCATTTCATAGTTGTGGAGGCTGAGGGCAGAGCCGAGCCACGCGTGGCCCAGTCCCTCCAGTTGGGCCTTCAGGTTCGGCTGTTGCATGCACTTCCCAGAGCACACATGAGGCAGAAGCAGGTGTGTGGTCCGCAATCCTTGGGGGCAAACCAAACCCTCAGGGAGGGTCTGAGTCTGCATGAGGCTGGGTGTCTGCAGCAGCCTCCTCCAGCCCGACGTGCAAGTCAATCCGGCCCTGCTCACGGAGGAAGAGCCGACATGTGAAGGGGGCAGGAGCGGGGCAGGGGTCAGGCCGCTGTTCCCTGGAGCCCCAGACAGGAATCTTATTCCTTCGAAAGCTAGGAAACCGCCTGGGGCGGGTGGAATGTGCTCCCTGCCCCCACTGCACAGATGCGAATACTGAGGCCCAGTCAAGGGCAGTGATTTGTCTCAGGTCCCTTAGCCCATCAGCAGGTGTATCTCCAGGGTTCTACCTACTGGCCCATGTGACCCCCTTATAGGAACTCCCACAGAGATACAGATGGGATCTAGAAAAGGCCCCCATAGAGAACAGTGCAGTGTTTGTCCTGCAGAGGATCAGAGAGGTCATGCTGGGGAGACAAAGAGGGTCCTGTGCAGGAGGCTGGCCCACCCCGGACCGGGAGTGCGGGGGCCAGCCACAAAAGGAGGTGAGGGAACGTGTCTGGCTGGAGGGGGGGGGATGAGGGATTGAAAATAGGACAGGAAGAAAGCATTTAAAAATTGAACAAGGAAATTTCGTTTTGTTTTTTTAAACATTTTATTTTTAAGTAATCTCAACGCCCGACATGGGGCTCAAACTCACAACCCCGAGATCAAGAGTTGTGTGCTCTACTGACTGAGCCCGTCAGGCACCCCAGAAATGTTCAATTAACAATTGAGCCAAAGAAAGCAACAATTCCTCTCATCAGCTACCTGGGGCTTCCAATGCATCATCTCCACACCAACGGCCTTAAATAGAGCCTCATGGGGGCGCCTGGGGGGCTCAGTCAGTTAAGCATCTGACTTCAGCTCAGGTCATGATCTCACAGTTTGTGGGTTCGAGCCCCACGTCAGGCTCTGTGCTGACAGCTCGGAGCCTGCAGCCTGTTTCGGATTCGGCGCCTCCCTCTCTCACTCTGCCCCTCCCCTGTTCGTACTCTGCCTCTCTCTCAAAATTAAACATTAAAAAAACATAAATAGTGCCTCACAAACTGAATAAACCCAGGACAGGGGACGACGCCGAGCCTCAGTTATCTTGTCTCAGAAATGAGGCTGAGAATCTCTCCTTTAAGGTGGGAGATAACACCCCCCCCCCCCCGGCCTCTCATAAGTGCTCAGGAACAGCCGGATCTGCCAGAGGAGGTGGCAGGTTCGCCGAGGACAGGGACACAGAGGAGTGGCTTGGCAGATCTGGCCTCAGTCCCTTTCTCAGAGCAGGAAGCTCCAAGCACGCTATGAGAGCCAGCTGGGAGCTTTCAGAGACCCAGTACTGCACATTAGAGGCTGCGGGTGCTGGTTCTGGTTCTGTTGCTGGACTGCTGTGTGGCCCTGGGTAAGCCCCTTCCCCTCTCTGGGCCTCTGTCTCAGATGGACCCTGTCAGGCCGTGTGTCAGGCTTTCCGCCCCTGATTCATGAACAGGGGCCCGGTGGAGATAGAGACACATTGAAGGGGGGACATCCCGAGCCACAGGAGCTGGGACAGAGGCTCAGCTGCTGGGTGGGCATCAGGGCCCTCCTGAGGGCTGGCTTCTGGCCCCTGGCCTCTGTCTCTAGCTGAGGCACAGACCTCCCTGGAAAGAGACAGCTCTGGGAGTGCAGTGGAGGCCCAGAGGTGTTGATGGCTTGGTCTGAATCACACAGCACCCTATTTGTCCTTGGAATCAAGGCCTTTCGGAGAGAACGGTTTTGAGATCTGTAATAATGGTAGTGAAACAGTGGTGGTGGTGAGGATACTCACAGCTCTCATCCTCGTTTTGCAGTGAGGAAACGGCCTATGGTCACACTGCTGGTAAGCGGAGAAGCCAGACTCTGAACCTAACTCCGCCAGATGCCCATTTCTTTCCACCACTCCCTGTCATTGCTTCTCAGTGTGGGAGTGCGCTCCCCATATGGGGGTGTGCAGGTCAGGGCCTGCAAGGAGCCTTGAAGGCCCGAGCAGGATGCTGGAGAAGACAATGTCTAAATTCCCTGTTAGCTGGGAGGTGGCGATGCCTTGGGAGCCCCCAGGGAGCTCGGGGAGAGGCTGGTGCTGCTTGGAGGGAGGAGGGGGCCCAGCCACCCTCCCCCCACCCCGGCCCCCTAGGGCAGGGAGAAGAGCAGGATGGGCGCACACTCTAGCTCTTGCTCTGGGCCACGCTGTAGCTCGTCCTGTGTCCTGAGGGCCCCCCAGTCCTGCTTGCTCCTTCTCCAAGTGAACACAGGCCAGCCAGCGCTGCTGGAGGCAGGCCTGGGTTTTCCATCAGAACCACATGTCTGTCCTCTTGTAGCCACTCCCCAGGAGGAAGCTTGCAGTCAGAGCCGGGGCTGCCCTTCGGGCAGTCCGGGACAGAAAATCTGGCCAATTGCAGCTCTTGTGACAAAGGGATGGACAGCCGGGAGGGAACGAACAGGCGCCCAGCGCCTCCCACACCACTGCCCTATCCGGTGCTCACCGCGCGCAAGGCGCCTGCAAAGGGATTTAATCCCAGGGCCCTCTGGAGAGGTTAGTTCTGTTTTGTTCACCCATTTTGCAGAGGAAAGCTAGAGGCCCAGAGAGGACTCAGTTGCCCAGGGTCAAAGAGGGAGAGCCAAGATTCGAGGAGCTCTAAGCCCCATTCATGGGAGCAGAGTCTAATGTCAGGCACGTGAACCTCAGAATCCTCACGACTCCCTCAAAGTGGGTGGTGGAGGGAGACTGTGGAATCCCCCAGGTAACGAACAGGGATTTTAGACATCGTCTTTTCCAGCACCCTGTCCCAGAGCAGACCCTGACCTCCACATCCCCCTGTGACGGGGAGTTCACTCCCACACTGATAAAGAGTGACTGGCGGCCGTGGGAAAAATGGGCATCCAGCTGATGTGCGTTCATACTCCGGGTCCTTACAACTTCCTCCTCATGTCACCCACCAAGGCCTGAGGTTCCAGAACTGGTAACTGGGAAGGCTGGGACTTGCCCCTGTCTGACCCCGAGCCCCCGAGGCCTATGGACCCAGACCCTGTCAGCAGTTCTACCAAGAGCCAAGGGCCTGAGGGCCCATCTTGTCCCCTCCTGCACATGGGCAGAGACGCAGGCAGGGCCTTCTATGTTCCCCATGGCACATATGGGGAAACCGAGGCTCGGAGGGTGGCCAGGTCTTGCTAAGGTCACTCGGCAGGCCAGTGGCTTCGTGGAGGCCTGTCCAGAATTGAGCTCTTCTGCAGGCACAGTATGCGTCTCTCTAGGATCCCCCCCCATCCTTCAGTTACCCCTCTGTGAAGTGGCCAATGGTGGACCATGAGGCCAGGGACTCAAGGGGCTGTTCCCACAGGTTTTGCATTCCTGCCAAACCCAGCAGGGGGGAGGAGCTCATGTTCCCGATGCTTCCCTCCCAGCCCTGGAGACTTTTGATGTGGTTTGGAGCCTGGGTTTCCTCAAGCAGGAGATACATTCTTCAAGCCACTGCTGGGAAGGGGAGGTAAAGCCAGCGGGGGGAAGCTGTGAGTTGAGGACCTTGAACCCTCCAGCTAATCTGGCTTTCTGGGGCAGGGGGTGACATGCTCAGGGTCAAGGTGGAACTGGCTGCCAGCAGGCCTGGGTCCGCTTGCAGAGACCCAGGACATGGCACTGGGAGGGGCCCTGCTGGGCCAGAGGAATGCCTCTTAATCCCCCCTCTCCCTGGCTGACTGTTCAGGCCATCTGGTTTGGGGGAAAATTTAAAACCACTTGAAATTCAGCCAAGAGGAGACTGATCACAGATCCCCCGTATGGAGCTTGGATATCAGGCCTCGGCTGCCGGCTCTACCTGTGCCTTGGCGTTTCCCTCCTACAAGGCTGCCTGGCCCAGCACCCGGACACCAGTTGGGGGCAGAAAACCACTGCATCAGCCCTCCCTGCATGACTGAAAATGAGACTACGTTCAGTATGCCAAAGAGCCAGGTTCCCTGGGTCCCCATCCCAGCTCTGCCACTTTCTAACTGTGCAACCTGAGACGAGCGACTTAACCCCTCTGTGCCTCAGTTTCCTCGTCTATAAAACAGAAATAAGAATAGCACCTTCTTTATAGAGTAGTGTTGAAGACTAAATGAGTGAAACATGTGACAGACAGTACCTGACACACAGTAAGTACTTTACCTCGGGCCACTGTGCTCAGGCCAGCCCTTGCTTAAAATCCCCTGTGGCTCCCCACTGCCCTTGGAAAGCAGCCCACAGTCTTTGCTGTGCCGTTCGCAGGCTTGGCACCTGCTAATTCTTCATCTCATCCCTCTCGCCTGCCCCTCTGCTGAACCACTGGAGACCCCGAAGCATGCCACACCTTCTCTCACCTTAGGGCGGTCCGTTACCCAGAACCTGGCATCAGCTCAGCTGTCTTCCTCTCCCGAAGCCTTCTCTGAAACCCTTTCCAGGCTCCCAAGCTGCCTGTGCATCATCACCATCAATGTGCCAATGACCCTACGCTATGTGCCAATGACCCTATACAATCTCTTTGACCTACTGGATTGAGCCACACGAGAGCAGGCAGGGGTCATGCCTGTCCCATTCTTTGTAGTGTCTACAGAGCCTTCAACAGTGGCCAGCACACAGCCTGTGCTAAATAAATGGCGGTTGAATGACCAACTAAATGAATGGATGGACAAACACAGGTACCACAGAGCTGGTCTGTACCCACTGGATGGTGAGGCCTGGAGCTCAGAAATGGGCTGGAAGAGATGGCTGGAAAGGGGGTCCCAGGCCAACACTCAGGCCCAGGATGAGCCTGGAACCCCGTGTGATGCCTGGAAACCACCAATCTCAGGGCTGGGCAGGGGGCAAGGACCAGGAGGGAGCCTCTCTGTCAGGTGGCCCCTGCCAGCATCAGCCCCCCGGGGACTGGGCCCTGCTTACCCGGCGTCCCTTTGCTCCCCTCATGCCTGGTGGACCTCGAGATCCTGGAGGACCCTGTGGGGAGGAGAAAGAGTTTGGAGAAGCCCCCTTTCCGGTAGCAAGGGGGCGAGAGGGAAGGCTAGGAGCATAGGGGTGAAGCCTGGCCGCAGCCTTCAGACAGGCAGTGCTTGGGAGCGGCCCCTGGGCAGGCCCAGTGCCTCTGCACAGAAGGACGCAGCCCAGTGGGAAAAGCTGTCCCACTGGGAGAAGTGGCCCACAAGCCAAGCCGTAACCCTGAGCATGAGTCAATGCCCTAGGCTTGATGCAGTGGGGTGGGGGGGAGGGGGGTGCTTAACCTTTCCTGGGAGTCCAGGAGTAAGAAGAAGCCTCCCTGGATGGATGAGCCATTTTCTCCTGTATCTCAAAATCGACAACCAGAAGCTACCATGCCATGCCTGACCAAGGTTCTCCTCAAATGCCCATTCCCCCTTTTCTCTCTCCATCAGCAAGGAGACGATGGCAGCCCCGTGATCTGTCCCCCGCCCTGACCCCCACTATCAGCTGCAAGCTTTGACCAGGGCAGAAAGAGCCCTGGTGTAAGGACGGGGGAAGAACCAGACCGTAGCCCTGGGGTGAGGGAGGGGGAGGCAGGGAGAAGGGAACAGGGCCTGGCCCAGGGAAGCCGCCGGGTTATCTGGTTTGATGCAGGAATGACAAGAGACGCAAGGGAGAGACAGGGAGGGAGGGAAGGAAAACACAGGGTTGCCTTTGTTCTCCAGCACCTGGCACAGCGCAGACCCATGACAGGAACGTGGGGACCTGCTGAAGGACCCACCAACAACCTAACAACAGGCGAGGACAGAGGGTGGGGAGGAAGCAGGAAGGAGGAGGAGGAGGAGGCTGCCTCATTGTCTCATTTCTCCCCCGGGTTCCGGCCCGGGCTGCACACACCAAGCAGCGCCTTCACACACAGCAGGCCAGCCGGACCCCTCCACGAGCCTCCCAGCTCAGCAGCGAGCCTCAGACGGGGCGTGCTCCTTCTACAAGGAAGAGGCAGCTTCAGCCCCCTGCAAATACCAGGGAGAGGCCCAGCTCCATTTGGGGCCTCAGGAAAAAGTTGCTGTTCCCGTTCGTCCCTCCCCACGGCCTTGAGGGGTACAGACCCTCCATCAGCTGCTGCCGAAGGGCTGATGTGAGGGGCTGGGTCCCAACTTGCCCCTTGTCAGCAGAGCAAGCGGGGTGAGGACCCAGGCTTGGCCCAATAAGAAAGCAGATCTGACTCCGGGATGGCAGGAGATGGGAAGATTGGGTGAGGACGAGCCATTTTACAGCAGGATCTTGGACCGCATCAGGCATGCAATGCGTCACTGGGAAATTTCAGGAGCCAAGTCTTGACTCTGAGGCAGTAGAATAGAGGACTTAAAGGAGCAGACTGCTCCACCAGAGAGCCAGGTTCAAATCCCAGCCCTGCCACTTCCTAATCCTGTGACCTTGGCAAGTGATTTCCACCTTTTGGGCCTGTTTCATCATCTATAAATGGGGATAATAAGAATCCCTAGCTCCCGGAGTTGCTGGGAAGACAAAACGACATGGAAAGTCCCAGCAAAGGGTAGCTAGCGGCTCTCTCGGTCGGGGGGGGCGGGGGCAGTAACTCGAGGTTCTGGAACCTGTCCCCAGTCCCCCACATAATGAAGGTCCTGATCTGGGCTGACCTCGATGGGCTGTAGGAGGACATGGGTATTAATGTGATTGGAAAAGTGGGAAAATACTCATCAGATGTGAATGGTATCATCAGAAATGTCACCTTAACAGTAAGTCTTACTAATAATCGTGGTAATCACCGTATCTAATAAATAGTCAGTAATTCTTATTACTACCAGTCATCATGCACTTAGTATATGCAGATCATTTGCTGAGCATTACAGCATGCACTGTTACCACTTATTCCTCATAACAATCTCATCATGAAGGTAGTACGATGTTGGCTTACAGATGGGGAAACTGAGGCGCAGAGAAGATGTGACTATTGCCAACAATCACACAGCTAGAAAGTGGCCAGGACTTGACTCACATGTGTCTGATTCTGAAGTCAGATTTCTGGACCTCGGTGCTATGCTGCTTCCCAACAGCACTAGGGCAGCTGGCTGGCCGGGAAGGACCCCAAGAGATCCAAGTGACCCAGCCCCATATGCAGCAATGGCGAATCAATGGCAACCTTGGGGTCTGAAAGCAGCATGTGACTGATTTCACTCAGTCTGAGCCACCCCCGCCCCCCAGTACAGTTAGAAGCACTGAGGACACAGAGTGGGGAGGAGGTCTGCGGAGCCACGGAGGTAGAGGATTCAGAGGCCAGCACCTTCCCTCCGTACGCTGGCTGGGACATCCCCTGTTTTCCCACCTCCCACTGGCCTTCCATGTTGCCTCAGCAACTCTGTTCCAGGCTCCTCCTCCCGCTGGACAGGTAGGGAGCCTGAGGCCCAGAGAGGCTGAGGTCTAAGGGCAGAGGAGCTCTAACTTGCTGATGGACCCTAGCCTGGGCACCTCCCACACTGATGGTCCCCAGTCACTGTGTCTCTAGGAGCATCTGCTAGACCCTCGTACCTGGGTCCCGTGAACACTGGGGACCCTCGTACCTGGGTCCCGTGAACACTGGGGAGAGAGATGGGACAGCAGCCTTCCGGCTGGGTGGGCTAGGACCCTCAGATTGCAAGTTGGGATCCTCAGCCACCAACCAGCCCCTCCAGCCCCAGGCCAGAAGTGGTTTTGCCTCCTCCCCATCAGGAGCCCAGATAAGATATGCCATCAGGAGCCCAGAGTGCTGGCTCTCATCCCACCTCTGCACTATGAGTTTTCCACCTCACGAAAAGGATTGTAGGGGGCACACAGAGCCACCCGCTGTGTGGCACCTCAGTCTTGGGATTATGGTTACTTGTGTGCCGGCTTCTCGTTCCCGGGGTAGTGCCTCCATGTCCCTCCTCAGCACCCCCCTGACGCCTGGCACACAGTAGGTGCTCAGTAAAGGTCTGTTAATGAGCGGGAGGCTATTTCTACTTGGCACCCCCACTAGACAGGATCTTAGAAGCAGATGTGTTTCATACCAGTCCTGCACCTTCGGGGTTGAGCAAAGGCCCAGCACATAGTAGGTGCACAGAAGAGTCTGGGAACCAAGCTGGCTTTGCCTCCCTAACTGGCACAGAGAACTGGTGTGTGCATGCTTCCCTCGGATTCAGGCCATCAAAGGCTCCCATTTCCTCCCTCATCAGACTCCAGGGAGTCCCTCAGCCTGGCCTTTGGAGGGACCTGGGCAGCCTGAACTCATCGTCCCCTGGCCCTGTCCCAGGATCTTGCCTGCGCTGGTCCCCGTCATCCCCCATACCCTTTCTACCTGCCTGAGCCCGCCCCTCCACCTCCCCAGAGTGGGCTCCCAGCTCTGAGCCCGAGCCTTGGCTGAAGTGAGAGCCCCTCCCAGCCTCCAGCCTCCGTCAGCAGAGACAGAGGGAACAGACACTCTGAGGGCTCGGAATGAGAGCCACCCCTCCCCACCCCCAACATCACCTTCAGGAGAGCAGATGGGGTCCCCTACTCTGACTACCCTGCCTCTCCCACTCCTCCCTGCCTCGGGGTCCTCAGGAATACCCCTGGCCCTCAATCATCACAAGCCCAGGCTCCCCGTGTCCTCACCTCCATGCTCTAACCCTCATCCAATGTGTCCCCAGTATTTCTCATCTTCTCCCCTACTTTCTCCATAGCAGGTGTCCCTTATTTATGGGGTTCTCTCTCTCAAATGCCAGAATATAATCTCCTAATGGGCAGCAGCAGTTTTCTGCCTTGTTCACGGCTGCTGTCCCCCGCTCCTGGAGCGGCTTCAGGCACACGTGACAGGGTATTTCTGGAGTGAATGAACAAAGCGATGATGGCATTAATGACCAAGATACCCCGTGCAAGGAACATCACTACATAATGAACATTAGCTGCCCGGTTTCATTTAACTCATGTGATGACACTATCATGACCACGATTATTTTCTCTGTGTTTCAGATGAGCAAAATTTAGGTTCTGAGAAGTTCAATGATCTTCCCTGGTAATATGGAGCTGGGACTCAAACCCGGGTTTCGTCCAACTCTGGTTTTGTCTGGACTCCTCACCATTACTCGGCAGTGGGTTTGAACTCAGGGAACGTGAGGGCTTTGCTTACCCGGGGTCCGGGCTCTCCAGGGGTCCCAACTGCACCTGGAGTTCCAGGATGACCCTGCCAAGAAAGAGATGGGAGAGAAGGAATCAGCTGAAGCAGGGGGCCCTTCCTCCTTCCGCCCCCGGCAGCCCAGCCCCAGCCCCAGCCCCAGCCCAGGGCCATGAGGGTGGCCTCTTGGAAGGGGAAGGGGTGGGTCTTTCTGAATGCCCAAGGTATGCGGAAGCAGGCAGAGGAGAGCAGAACTGTCACCACGACAGTGATAGGAGAGGGCAAGGCGTGCACACTTGCTCCTTACCATCGATCCCTTGGGGCCAGGTGCGCCTGGGGGTCCCATCATGCCCCGGTCACCCTGTGATGGAGACAGCAATTCAGGGAGGTGATGGCTGTGGGGTGGCTCTCTGGGGAGCAGGTGCAGAGGCCTTCCAGAGGCCAAAAAGGAGGGGGTAGGGACTTGTCTGAAGTCTAGAGTCGCATCACCCAGGGTGGTGACAGGCGAAGGGGCACTGGGATTTCGCTCAGCAGAAGCCAGGAACCCGGCAAGCCCTGGGAGGCCTCGGCATCCACTGTGGCATGCCACACAGAGGGCTTCCCTCGGGCAAGGGTGATCCTGAGCAAGGATGAGCTAATGACACTGTCCCCTGTGATGCTGGCCCATGTCATGTGGTCCTCGTTGGGCACGGCGTCCCCTGGGCTGGGCCTGCTGAGGTGGAAATGGTAAGGGAAGGCGCTCTCAGTCTCCCCATTCCCTCGCCCGGACAGAGATGAGATGCTGGGGCATCTGAGATGCAACTCTCTTCTTCCTGATCCATCCAGACAGACTGGGCAGAGATGGTGGGTGGAGGAGACAGAGGCTGCTGGTGAAAGGGGCTCTGGCTTTGCATCCTGGCTGTTTTTGTGAGGCCCTGTGTTTTGTATCTACTCAGACGGCAAACATTTACTGAAAGTCTTCTACGGGCCTGGCGTGACACTCCAGCCCCAGAAGATGCAATGGTGAGGAGCACAGACAGACCTTGCTCATGGGCCGTGAGACCCTGAGTGTCGTGGGGAGACGGACACAAATCACCAGCTCAGATGCAAACCAGAGGCAGTGCAGTGGGGGCGTAGGTCTTGGTGCTAAGGCCTTTCAGCAGGGGATCTGAGGCACCTGGGCTCGGGGGTGCCCCCTGAAGCTCCCCTCGGGAAGACCTGCTTGACCCGAGGGAGCTGAAGGAGAACAGACCATGATCTAGGCAGAGAGGGTGGAGGGGTGGGAGTAGGAGGGGTGTACCTGGCCGGGGGAGGGGCACGGGCAACGGTTTGTAGGTGAGGAGGGACATGGAACATTTGAGCAACAGGGGAAGGCCAGAGTTGGTTTGATATCGCACTATGGTCGTGCAAGATGTGACCATGGGAGGGCACAGGGTGCCTTCTGTACTGCTTTTTGCAACATCTTGTGACTCTATAATTACTTCAAAATAAAAAGATCAATTAAGAAGAGAAGAGGAAGAAGAGAAAACAGAGGAGGAGGAGAAGGTGGTTGTGGTAGGGCAGAGGCTTCCTCTCTCTGGACCTCAGTTTCTCTATCCAATCAGTGGGAATAATACGGGCACCCCGCAAGGCCAGCTTGGGGATCAGACAAACCCATAAAAGGAAAGCAGGTACCCTCTAGGGCCCATGGTGGGAAACTGGAAACCACAGGGTGCTTGTGAGCTGGGAGCTAACGTGAGGCCCCGGGCACTGAACCTGGTTCACATCCCAGCTTTGTCACTTCCTACCTGGGCGACCTTGATTAAGTCAGCCTCCCCCCAAACCCCCCTCCCCCGTCTGAGCCTCGGTTGTCTGGTCTGTAAAACAGAGCTGCCGGGGGACTAACAAGGCAGCATAAGGAACTGTGCCCTTTTTAAAAAAGATGGCTCTTTACCTCCCTTCTGTCGCCCGCCCCTATGCTGTGCCAGTGAGCAGGCGGGCAGGCCCACAGCAAGTGCATTAGCTGCTCCTGCGGGAGGGCAGGGCAGAGCCCCCAGGGGGTGCTGGGAAAGGGGACAATGGCTCTTTGAGGGTGTGGAACGCTAGGGAAGCAAGGAGAAGCCACAGGGGAAACAAGTCTGAAATCCTCAGGGCAACTGGCCCCTTCATCATTTTTAAGATTTCAACCACAAGTTCTATTTGTTTCTATATTCTACCCCGCTGCCCCCACCAACACAACTCACCTTTTCTCCCATGATCCCCGGCTCCCCGACCAGACCAATGAATCCCAGCAGTCCCTAGAAGAAACATTCACGAAAGCAAGAGAAAAGAGGCAGCAACGTGAATGCAAGGATGTGTTGAGTTTCAGAGGCAGCTGGCCCACATCTCCCCGTCTCTTCGGAGCTCCTCCCCGGTGCCTGGTAATGCGGCAGGCAGGCGTGGGGCTGGCACCGAGGAGAGCTGCCTCTCTCCAGGCACTGTCCTGACTTCCCTCACTCCACCAGATGGTTCTGATTCGGGAGCCAAGCAGTGGGGCCGCTGCCAGCATCCCTGGGAGCGCCACACATTCTTCCTGTGCCAGAAGCAGGCTGGGAGGCGGTCACGTTTGGCGGGGGGGGGGGGGGCGGGCAGGGATGGCCCTTAAGCGGTGCTGGGAAATCTGTCCCCATCTTTCCGGGCTCTGGGGCTGTTTCAAAGAGAGAAACAAACCCGCTAGCCAGGATGGAAACAGTGTCACAGCCTCCGCCAAAAGTCTTGATTGAAACGTAGGAAGTAGAGGCCTTTATACTGTCTTCTGAAAGGCTTCCTCTCCTTTCTGAAGGGCACACACACACTCACGCTGCGGTTCCTTTTGCTTTTTTTAACTCCACTGGGTGATAACTTGCCTCTGTGTTCCAGAGGCTCTTCTAGGTGGCTGCCGGCCTCGCTGGCCCTGAGTAGACACACAAGCACCGCTCAGCGAAGCTGGACAGCCTGGAGAAGCCACCCAGGAAAGCAGACACTTCCTTGTCCAGACCCCCTACTCTTCCCTGCTAAGGAAGATTTGAGCGGAGTTGGGGAGGGGGGAGGGGGTCTTGTGCAGTTCAGAGGTAGGACAATGGCTTGGGAAGAACTCCGGTTTGCAGCCAAGAGTTTCTGGGAGAATCAGCTGGCCAACCTGTCAATCAACTAGAGTGAAAACATGGTGCCCAGTTCCAAAGGGTGAGCTGTGTCTCAGAGACCGTTTTCAGGTCTGGCCACGCACCATGTACGTTTTGCGGCTGCAGCCTGGGACTCAGCTCTGGTCCGTGTGGCTCCAAGGCCCTTGTACCTGTGCCTCCACCCCAGGGCCTCCAAAGCGTGTGGCCATGAGCAAGGCACAGCGCCCCCACCCCCCACCCCGTACCCCAGCACCATTGCTGCACAACGGAGGTCCTGGTCCTCCGGGCTCAGAGACCCTTCTGGGCTGAGGTATGAGGTCATGGCTAATAAGTCACAGACAGTAACCAAGTATTTGACTTTTGCAACGACTTAACTTTAAAAAAAAAAATCAGACTATTTTCAAGGTGACGGCAATATTACTAACAACAGGCGGCACTTACAGAGTGCCAGGCCCTACACCTGACACTTCTCCTGTCATTGTCACCCAGTCTTTAGGTCCGTGGACCCTGGGTAAGTCACAGAGCCTCTCAGAGCCTCATCACCTGCAGAGGGGGGCGCTTTAGGAAAAGGTCTTTCCCGGTCTCCCCGGGGTTGTTCTGAGTATTGGAGATAATGCACGGCACATGTAGGCACTCCATAAACCTTAGTTCCCTCCCGTCCTGTTCTAATTTATTTTAAAAGGGCACAGGGTTAAGACGGAGGCCCGCGTGCCCCACAAGGGAGCACTCAGACATTTAGAGGATGCCGAGAGAAGGGAATAAAAACGGCTCTGTTAAGAGGCCCCTGCCCGACTGGCCCAGAGAAACAGAAATTTCATAGCTACTTTAAATTTATGAGTTGTTGGGTCCTGGAAGGCACGCGGGTCATAAACCTCAAACAAGAAGCCAAACAGGATCCTAATGAATAAGGGCCATACAGCAAGTGCCCCACTTCCCCATTCCGGCCCCCAGGACACCCATGGGGCAGTGTCCCAGAAGATCCTGGCAGGCCCAGTCTGTGGGTTGAGATGAAGCTGGCCAGGAAACCAGCCCTAGGGGCCCAGGGCTTCCACCTGGTGGAGGAGGGCAGGGTGGAGAAGCAGCTTTGACCGCTGTGGGCACCGCGGGCTCCTCTCCAGCTGGCGTGAGGACATAGGGGTGGACGGTCACCCACAGTGGGCACTGCACGGGCAGGATCTGAGTCCCCGATTTGGGGAAGGAGCCTGCCCTGGTCCTCATACTGTCTACAGATAAAAGGGCTGTTGTCTGCTTATGGGAGTTTTTCTCCCTCCCTCCTTCCTTTCCCTCGCTAGGCACTGGGACGTGCAACCGGGAACAGGACAGCTGTGGGTTCTCTACTGGAACAGACATCTCAGGGAGGGAGTGTTTACATGCCTGGCTTCTCCCCCGACAGAGAGAGCTTCTTAAAGGGAAGGCCCATCCATGCCTGTGATCATCTTTGTGTCCCCAGCACCTAGGACAGGGCTTGCTGGCGAGCCATCTACACTCTTAGTAGCTGTTACAGAACAGCAAGGGGTCAGGAGGTCTAAAGTTTTTCCAGTCCCTCCAAGGCGGATCTTGGGAACCCAGCGGCCCCGAGTGTCAACCTTGGCTCTGACACTTGTGCTACTGCCCGGGGGAGATCTTGTCAGGCTGCCTCGCTTCTCAGAGCCTTAGTTTCCTCATCCGTGAAATGGGGAGACTAACATCTACCGCCCTCGGGTTGGGGAGGGAATCGCAGGCAGTGGGGGCGACGGTGTTTGGTACGGAGCCTGGTGCAGGAGCCCAATCAGTGTGGCCGATACTGTGATCCTAAGGAGGACCTTATAACCCTTCACGGGGACCCTCTGCTTCTGCCATGAACAGGAGATACCTGCCCCTTTCCACAAGGGGGAGGGGCCAAGGGCACAGCTGGCGTGGCACCCCCACCACAGGGCTCCAGCTCTGTCTCACAATTCAGACAGGCCCCTCTCTCTTGCTCTGGTCCCAGAGAGCCAGGCGGCTAGCGAGAGACTGCGCCATCCACGGGGACCTTCGTGCCGCTGCCCCAGGCCAGACGCCCTCTCCGCCTGGCCCCAGCTTTCACTACTTATTTGCTTAGTCATCTTTGTTAATCAGATGGCCAACGTGGGCTAAACCGGGGTTCCTGGAAGGCTCTGTGGATGGAATTCAGGGCGTCCCTGAGCTTGACTAGGAAAAAAAATTGCAACTTTTATTTTCACCAATCTCTAGCTGAAATTGAGCATCTCCCTCAAATCTGAGTATAGCCAACAAACCCACGATACCTGTAACTGTCACAGATATTTACATGTCACAGTGCAGTCACCGTCGCAGAGATTTCAAAATGTGTCACTAAGACTTGTCACTGTTCAAAATTGAGGTTTTGCTGTTAGACATGCTGCTGGATCTCATTATTCAACGCGTTCATAAAGAAGGATGGCTGTGAGTAGATGGCACTTAACTTACCTTCATAAATCACATTTCAATATAATCGATTGCCTTTGCAATCCTCCATTTTGCATTTTTGTGCATTTAAAAACTCTAATTCTTGACAAGGGGTCCATGGGCCTCACCAGCCTGCCAAAGGGCCCAAGGCACAAAAAAGGTTAGGACCCCAGGACAGAGTGCTGTGCAAGGACCCTCCGTGTTCCAACATCCTAGGATTCTGAGTATCTATTTCCCGAGGGCCCTTACCATCAGCATAACTATGAAATTAAATTTGCTGATCGCATTGCCTTTTTTTTCCAATCAGGAAATATATCCAGGCCGTGACAGCCCTTCCAAACTCCCGGGCTTCCCACAGAATGCGCTCGAATGACACTGGAAAGGTTTCAAAAATCCAGTCCACCCCCTGCTTTAATTCCTTTCTTCCCCCCAACAGATGTTGCAGGCCTGGTGAGGAAACCCGTCGTGCACGACTCTCACGCCATTGATGGCGTTTCTCAGCAGAGAGATTCTTCAGGGTCTCCAACGCCATTCTTTCTTCTGGCCTGAACCAGTGCCTTGCAGAGTTGAGGGGGTGAGGTGCTTCTTTAAGGCAGTGGAGGAGATCGCTACCTTTCAACCTGCCGTCCAAGCCCAGAGGTTAGGCTTTCAGGCTGTGTCGGGCTACAGAGGAGGGGTTCTGTGGTCTCTTCTCCCAGAACTCACAGCTGCTTCTCTGTAGCACCGAGGACCCTGGGCCTCAATAATGAAGGTCGTGATTCTCAAACCTCCTTTTTAACGACGACTCGCGGCCCCCTCTCCTCTTCAGAACTTCGCCTGACTTCCCCGCCTCCCAGAGCCCCTGGCTTGAATTTCACTTTCCTTCTAAGTGAGGGTTGCCTGGGCCAAGAGCCCCTGGCAGGTGGTTCTGGTTCTGGTTGTCAGCTTCCCCATCTGTAAATGGGGCACGGCGGGCGATTAGTGGAGGCTCTTCCAGTTTTAACGTTCTGGGAGCAAACTCATGTAACCCCTTTGGGGCCAACGCTCCAAAAACATCCACAGAGCTAGGCCATGGGACTGTGATTCACGGCTTTCTTTCTTGTTTGGTGACTTCACCCCCATGGAAAGTCAGTGGCCATATCAGTGGAAAGGGGAGACTAGCTAACTGACCCCAGGAGCTAGGCAGGGGGACGAAAGGCAGGTGCATGTGGAGCATTCACCAAAGGGCTTGGCACTGAGTGAGTTTTCGATAAAGAGAGTCATTGTGTTCAGAGACCAGTATTGACTTACCTGCTCACCCACTGGCCCTGGCCGTCCAGGGTCACCCGGCTCTCCCTGCAAGGAAGCAAAGAGAAAGATGGCTTGGGATGGGTGATGGGAGGTCCAGGTCCCCCTTGGGGAACACCCCAGCTGACTGGCCCTAGCCCCCACCAGTAGGGAAGGGTAGGAACCTCAACTCCAGCTTCTGGCCTTACAGATCTCAAATGGCGGGGACATGGGACACTTGGACAGAACCTCTGGCCCCAGACATGGCCCTAGCCACCCATTACTTGCACCCTGATGTCTGAATCTAATTTGGGCCCTTCATCAACCTGCCGCATGTTGTGGAGGTGGCAAATGAAGCTCAGAGAGGTGAAGCGATCTGCTCAATGCCACACAGCAAGCTAGATGTAGGGCTAGAATTGGAAACTTTGGCCTGACGGATTGAAATCCCCATTCCTACTGTATCAAGCTGCCCACCACAGGGCGAGCAGGGAATTAGGGAGTCGGGGCACCTGAATCCTAGACGCTAACCCACCAGAGCTCTGCTCCTGGCTCACAAAATGACTGGTGAGTTTTGTCCCTGCCCTGGGCTCAGCATCCCTAACTATAAATAAGGGAAATCAGACTCATTTGTCTTGTAGGCTATTTCCAGCTCTCACGCTTGGTGGCCTCTTGGAGCTTTGTCTGCTAGCTTTATCCCATGCTGGGGTGGCTCCCGCTTCTGCGGCAGCCACGGATGCCCTGGTCTCCCCATGGCGCGAGCTGCAGAGAGGCGAGCAGACCCGTGGGATAAATCCAGCCAGACTGTGTCACTGCTCCCACCACAGAAACCCAGCTGGTATCTGAGGGAGACAGACCCAGACCTCAGAGGGCAGGACGAGGGCTCAGACTAGCCAGGAGTTTGGCTCACAAATGAACGTGGCTCACCGCCATCGGGTTTGTGCCTCGTCCTCCCCTCCAGCTCCTTCCCCAGGCCTCACGCCCACGAGGACCAGAGGGGCCAGACACATGGGCCATGTTCCCCGAGTGGAGGGGGACACAGATGACCTGAGCTACCCTGGCTCTGCCCTAACCCTGGTGAGTCGGCCCAGCTGCAAACGTGGCCCAACATGGCCCCCAAGGGGAGTCCTGGGAAAGCCCATGAGCGAGGCTGCCCATGTGCCCGTGTGCCGGGGTCATCACCCTCCTACACAGGCCAGTTCTTTTATGACAATTAAAAAAAAACCCAAAAACCTGTTAACGAATATAATACATATTTACTGCACAGGATGGGGAAAACCTAGAGGCCCACAGAAGGAGACGGAAACGTCCTATACTCTCACCACCCAGAGAGAGCCCCCGTCCATACTGCAGCCTCTGCTCCAGGCCCCCGGGAACACGGTACAATCAGCCCCCACCACAGGCCGGGGCCTAACCTTCCATCCGTAACCTGCTTCCTGCCTCCACCACGTCCACGCGCACGGGCATTTCCCATCCGGTGAACTTTTCCACTACACCACCTTTCGTGGCTGCATCGTATCCCGGTACTTGAACACTACTCTGCTGTTGGACATTCAGGTTGTGGTCATTTTTTCCCCTCTGGTACCAATATGTTGTGATAATGGGGACCATCTCCCTCCTTTCCACAACTGCCCGTGGGATTTGGGGTCCTTCCTGGGGCCCTCATTGACTGGCTCCCCTTTTCTTCTGTTCCCCCGGTGTCCCCCTCAACCCACCACGCCCAGTCACCTCCAGGACTCCTCACCTTCATGCCATCCGGGCCGGGCCTACCAGGAAACCCCTTCCTGCCAGGCTGGCCCTGCAACAGAGAGAGGTGAGTGAGTTGGGGGCAGAGGCAGCCTTGCTGGGGTCCCAGCCCTGGTGCAGGGGAGGGTCACAATGCGGGGGGGGGGGGAGGGAATTGGAGCCCCGGGGGCACCAGGCTATACTGGAGATGCAGAGAGGGGTCTGCACCTGTGTGACCTCAAGGAAGTCTCCCCTCCCAGGCCTGTCCTGTTTGTAAATGGGGATGTTGAAACCCGCTTTCAGGGAATGAGGAAAAGGGAGGAGGCACAGAAGATAAAAGGCCCAGAGGAATGGGGAGTTTATACCAGTGGTTTTCAAAATGTGGTCTGGGGATCCCTGTGGTCCCTGGGGCCCTTTCAAGGGACTGATGACCTCAGAAGTATGGTTCGTAATAATGCTAAGACACTGTTTACTGTGTCTCTCTCCTCCTGAGTGTGAGCGGACTTTTCCAGAGGCGACATGACATGTGGTAGCATGAACAGATTGAATGCAGAAGCAGATGGGAGAACCCAGCCGACTTCTATTAAACCCGACATTAAAGAGATTTGCAAAAATGGTAAAACAATGCCACTCTTTTCATTAGAGCATTTTCCTCTGGAAAATATAGCTGGTTGGGTTGTTTTGTTTTGTTTTGTCTTGTTTGTAGAACTATTATTTTTGTTAACATGAAATGGGTTTATTATTCCATCAAATGAATTAATAAATACATTTAAAAGTTTTCAGTTTTAATTACTAACATCAATAGGTGGAACCCACACAAAGAAAAGCATTTGGGGTCCCTGATTGTTTTTTTGAGAGTGTAATCAGGCCCCAGGACCAAAGTACGCACACACTGCTGATTTACACAGTCAGCTGGGGTGGACCCTGTGAGAGGCCGCCTGGAGCTGAGCAGTCGGGAGGGATGCTTGCAAGGTTAGGTTCTAGACTGAGACACGGGGCCAACCCTTCACTCTGAGCCCGATGGCCTCGGATGACACCCAGACCAGCAATGCCACTCTCATGGAGAATCAAATGTAGGAGAGTAGAGACAAAGCCCAGCACATGGCAGCCGGGCCACCACGGCTGGCCAGCTTCCTGTCTCTTGTCTCTCTCCTTTGGTGTCTGTTCTAGTCCCCTCTCTGGCTGGCCCAAAGCTCCCTCTGATGACCTCTCTGCACAGCACGACCCAGATGTCATCTGTCTGCACACAGCTCGCTCAGCGCTGACAAATCCCACCTCCCCTGGGGGCCAGCAACACTCACCTCTAAGCCAGGGGCCCCGGGTGGCCCCATAGGTCCCTCATCTCCCTAGAGTTGGGAGACACAAGAGAGGAAAAAAAGAGAAATTAATCCAATGAGACTCTCAGAGAACTTGACCTGTAAGGAGGGAAAGGGATGGACAGAGGAGAGCCTTCCTGGACCAAGAGAAAGGGTACCTCTGGTCCCCCTGCTGGGCCCCCTCTCAGGCCACACAAGGACATCTGCATGAATGGGACCCCCCATGTCATCTGAATGTGACAGGCCCAGGTTCATGACAGTGCTGGGCCGAAAGTCAAACCCTTTCATATGCTGTGGATACAGAGCCCCAGGCTGCAGCTCAAAGATATGAGCCCTATCCTGAGCTCTGCCATTGATTCTGCTAAGGCAAACCTTAGCCTCACCGTGCCTCAGTTTCCCCTGTAGAATGGTGCAGAATGGAGAGGATCATCCTAAAGTATGATGATTAGCCTAAGTTGAGTTGCTGGAGGACAGTGATGATCTCTTATTCCTTCCTGAGGCCCCATCCCCTACACCGTCACAAACACCACTCAAGATAGGTGTGCAGGGTCTCATGGACATGTGGTGAGTGAAGGTGGGGACAGGGGCACGAGAGAGGGAGGAGATGAAGAAGTGAATGAATGCGGGAGTGGATGAATGAATCCATGAAATTGTGAGCAGGTGGCAGTCTCTTTAGTGGTCACGTGGGTGTAGACAGAGGCACGTTGCTGGCGCCCCTCCCCTCCCCTCCCTTTCCACTCCTGGCCCTCCCGCAGGCTAGGGGAAGCCTCCAAGCTGGTCTCTCTGGCATGGCAGGCCTGACCAAGAGGCCCCCTCCGGAACTTCCCCCCTACACCCGGTTTCCAGGAAAACAGCCCCACGTGGCAGCTCCCGGAGCCAGCGCTGGGACCCCGCCAGACCCAGAACCAGCCTGTGAAGGGATCCATGTCAGCTGGATGCCTGCCTGTGGTTGTGGCAAGTCGGGGCCTCCTGTACCCTCACCCAGGGCTGTGTGTCATGGGAGCCTTGGGGTCTGAGCCCAGGTGGGTGGTGGGGGGCCTCGTGTGCAGAGAAAACCTGGGGCCAGCCCATGGGGTGTCCAACAGGCCCACCCACAGAGAACGTCTCACTCCCTTCAGCATGAATGAGGAAATGAGCAAATCTCCTCTCTGTCCTTCACTAGCGCTGCAAGTCATAGAATTCTCTGGGGATGCCCCCCAGGCAGCTCCCAGGAACACGGAGTTAATAGCACAGGGTCTCTGTCATGGGTTTTGGGCTCAAGCAGACGTGGCTTTGAATCCTGACCCTGCCTACCATTGACCATGGGACCCAACACAGTGCCTCCACCCCGAGTGTCAGGCAGGGTCTCACCTGTAAAATGGAGCTGATAATTTCTACTCTCCCACCCCGACACCCCAGTAAGCTGTGCTGCAGGTGGGAGCAGAGGCGGTGGCCTCTAGAGAGAAAACCCCGGGGCAGTGGGGATGCCGTGGAGCGAGAGAGTGACCTGCCAGCCAGGCCAGGTCAGAGAATGACCTTGGCAGGGTCACGGGGCAGGACTGGAAAGGATGAGCTGGAGGGCAAGTCTGGGGCAGCCCAGGGTTTTGCCCTGGTTGAGGGACCCTGGTCCCCAGTTGAGGCCTCCAGGACCCAGGATGGAGCAGGCAGGGCTGCAGGGGACGGGCAGGGGGCAGGGGGCAGACAGTCTCACCTCGGGCCCCAGCTGCCCACGGGGTCCCGGCAGGCCTCGAGCTCCAGGCTTACCCTGGTGAGAAGGGAACAAAAAGCTGTCTCAGAGGCGACACCCCCACATCCAGCAGAGGCTGGCGAGACCCCCAACGATTCCAAGCCAGGGAGCCAGCCCTGGAGGCCTGGGGTTTCCGCAGAGACTGGGGCTGCCCTAGGCAGGGACTCACCTTCATGCCTTCTGGGCCGTTGTCCCCAGGGGGGCCGATGTCTCCGGGGAACCCCTGAGGGCAAACAGAGAGCAGGGGTCACCCATAGGTGAAGGGAAGTGCTAAGAGTATAGGTCTTGGAGGGAGACTGACCCGGGTCTCCATCCCTTCCTGCGTGGGATGTGACCCTGGGCAGCTCAGTTAACCACCTTGACCCTGCAGTCCTCTATTCTCAAACAGGGATCTCGGGAACAGCCCATACATCTCAGATAGTTGCTGAGAAAATTAAATAAGACAATGCAAGAGAATACTTAGCACTGGAAGAATCTCCCAGAACCCACAAGGTTGTCTGAGCCAGAATTTCCCAAGTCCTGGGCCCACGGCAGCCAGAGTGCCTTAGCTAGCCACCCTCAGCTCTGACAAACGTCATCCTTCGCGGTGATCCTGCAGACACAATTATGTTCTGGGTTTGCGGTTGACTTTGAAGGGACTGGGAAATGCTGATCTAAATAAGCTCATCTCCTCCTATCCAAAGCTGAAATCCCCCTCCGTCCTGGCCAGCTGTGTTGGGCTCTGCTCCCTGTCACCAATGAGGGCTCACTGCTCCCAGACCAAGCCGGTTCCCAATGAATGGATCACCGTGCAATGGAGGCTTCTTCCTGATATGGAGCAGAACCCCCTCCTTTTCCCCTTGACAACGTCATACTGCCCCTTAGGACCCCACAAAGCACAAGGGAGCTCTTCTCCCCACAGTGGTCTTTGCACACTTCAGAGACCAGTTATTCCCTCCCCACAGGCCTACCCTTTGCTACTCCCTCGACGGTTTCTAGTCAGGGGCCCTGGGCCCCTCAGTCTTGCCACCTCCAAGTGGTCAGTTTCCATTGTTGGCAATCACTAGGATGCCGATGCTTCTCTGGGTATGAATAGACCAGCAGAGGCCAGCATGGGAAATCCCCTTCCTTGTTTTCAGTGTAATACCTCTGCTAATTCATCCTAGCACCGCATTCACTTTTAGGGCAGCCCCAACTACCCCCTAAGTTTCCTGACAACTAGAAACCAAAAGCTTCTTGTATAAATCCCTGGGATCAAAATGCCTCCTCCCATGTTGTCTTCATAAGTGTTTTTTTTTTCTTCTTCTTCTCTGACCTTTTGGTCACAGGAAGTCAAAGCACCACATCTTTTTCTTTAAACTGAGAGCCTCGGGGCGCCTGGGTGGCTCAGTCGGTTGGGTGTCCAACTTCAGCTCAGGTCATGATCTCACGGTTCGTGAGTTCGAGCCCCGTGTCGGGCTCTGTGCTCACAGCTCAGAGCCTGGAGCCTGCTTCAGATTCTGCGTCTCCCTCTCTCTCTCTGACCCTCCCCCGTTCATGCTCTGTCCCCCGCTGTCTCAAAAGTAAATAATCGTTAAAAAAAAAAATAAAATAAAATAATAAACTGAGAGCCTCAAAGACTTGTTTTGCCACCGACTAACTGTGTGATCCCGGGCCGGTTCCTGAGCATCTCTGGGCCTTGGCTTGCTCATCTGTAAAGCGGTGACTACATCACCTTACAGGGCCATTCTGAGGCTTGAAGTGGATAGCACAAAGCACTTACTTCAGTGCCTGGCCACCCACTAAGCACTCAATAAAAATCCGTATCTAAAAGGATTTGGGGTCCCGTGTCCTGCCTGGAGTGGGCTTATCTCTAGGGAGAACCTGGATGTCAGGATGCTGATCAAATTCTGGCACTCACACAGATCAGACACACTGATGAATGAACAAGCGAATTCAGTGAGGGCTGCAGAGTCAAAGGGCACCGCCCCCCCTCCTGCCCATGGTCTCAGAAGGAGCAGAGACCCAGGAAGGCGCTGACACGCTCATCAGCTTCTGTCTCCAGCTGTGCAGAGCCATCTTCTGGACACCGAGTTAGCCAATCCAAACAGGACCCAAAGATGGGAGAGGCGGACCCCGGATCTGTCCGGGGACCCAGGAGAGAACCAAAGCAGACCTTATTGGCTACAAGTAGCAGTGACCCTGAGGAAGTCACTCCACTACCCAGTGACTCAGTTTCCTTATCTGGGACATGGTGGCAGTAATACCTCCTTCACATGGTTGTGGTGGCAATTCAGCGTGCTCTTATCCCAAAGACACTACGCAGCCTGCTGGCATGAGGAGGTGCCCAAAGAACATGAGGCGACATGCGCCCCACCCCCAGCGGCCAGCCTGCTGGCAAAGCCAGACCGCTAGCACAGTCTTCTTCCTCAGTGGCCAGGGGAAGGAATCGAGGCCACGGAGGACAGGCCAACTCCATTCGTCTAGAGCTGGGACTGTGTCACAGCCAAAGTCAACACAGTGGGAAGTCAGAACTTTCAGGAAACCATCGCTCATCTATCTGGGCGATACCAGGAGTGATCTTTGGAAGGGTCTGGGGAGCTCGGCAGACAGAGAGTTTTGCCTCTGAGATCTTGTGAACGAGCAAGGTCGGAGGCCAGGGAGTGTGTGTGTGTGTGTGTGTGTGTGTGTGTGTGTATACATGGGGAGGAGGCTGGCTGGGGTTGCCCCCTAGACTCCCTGGAGGACCTGGGTGCTGAGGACCCCGGACAGACAGCAGCCCTGGCACAGAGCACCCCGTTCTCCAGAGATGGTCCCAGTCGGAGGGGCCAGTGGAAAAGCTCAGCCATTATATGCCTCAGCCTGTCATACGTGACATGTGGGTGCTAGCTGATAGACGGTTAGTGGACTGGTATGGATTTTCACATGTGCCAGAACCTCTCGGGGCTCTACCTACCTAAGGCAAGTTATATTAATTGCTAGATGATCCTTCATGATTTCTCATTCTCCACTCAAACCCCAGAATTTTATCACTGTTTCTTGCTCCCCATTCCTGGAAGTGCTGAGCCTTGAACCTTTTCCAGGGGGAGTGTGGGTGGTTGGAAGGGTTCCAGGGCTCAGGCTCGAGAATGCAGGAGCTCCTGTTAAGGGTGCAGGACCGAGTTCAGAGGGCTTTCCTGATGTTTTTTCTGGAAACTCTAAAGGTGGCCACAGAACTAGGCAGAGTCTCTGAGGCCAGCTTCCGTCCCACTGCCAGTGAGAGCTGCCAGGGGCACAGAGTCAGAAAAGGAAATATCTCTGATCTCAGAACTTCTATTCTCAGCCCCCATCTCCCGTTTGCTGTGTGTCCTCAGGTTAGTTCCACCCACCCCCTGATTTCCGTATCTCAGTTTCCCAATGACAACACTCAGTCCCAGTTGTAGCCAAACACAGCAATATGGCATCACATACCTCGGGGCCAGGAGGCCCAGGAAACCCAAGGGATCCCTTGTCTCCAACTTTGCCCTGTGGAAGAGAAGAGATGGCAGGGGATGCAGGGGTAAGTGAGGGCCCACTTGCTACCATCCCTTGTGTTACCCCCCAGGCTGTGGGTAGTTGGAAAAGCTCAGGAGCATATGAATGAAATCTGCCTAGACTGATAGGAGCTAGTGTTGAAGCCCCGCCTCCTACACTTACAGACATGGGACCCTGGGCAAGACACTTCATCTTGCAGAACCTCAGTTTCCCCATCTGTAAGATGGGAGGGATAATAATTCTGTAGCCTTTGGGGTGATGGCTGGCACTCTTTAAAGAACTATTGTATGGGAAGGGTCTGATACATAGTAACATTCAACAAATACATGACACCCACTGCTGATATTCATGCTACTATTGTTTTCAAGGCTTGGGAGCCCCAGATTCTGATTCTCCCCAGAACTCGACATTGACTGCGGCCTATGTATGACGCTGGGTGAGTTCCCGCCTCTCTGGGCTTCAGCGTCCTCATCTGTAAAATGGGTGAATCTCATTGCTGTCTTTCTCTGCTTGTCTCCCAGAGCTGCTGCAGGAGGAAACGAGGTCCAGGATGTGACCGCCCCTGGCCATATTTCATGACTGTTTGGAGAGGGTGAGGTTTGGGGGTGTCAGAACAAAAGGTACTTACCAGAGGCCCTGGCTTCCCCCGTGCGCCTGGGAACCCTGGCAACCCCTGGCTCCCCTGGAAAAGGCCAAGAGCAAGCTGGGGTTAGTAAGGAACAGAAACGGCCAGGTGAACAGCTGCTCAGTCATCCTTGCCCAGCTGAGGCCCAGAGAACACCAACCTTTGGGGGAGACGAGCTCCCCCCTCACTTTCCCTGCTTGTAAGCTCCAGCTGGGCACCCCTGGGGGCTGGGCCTCGGGGACACAAAGGAGAAACAGTAGCCCCTATTCCTCACCAAACTGTCCTGGCACCCGGGACCCCAGGGCTCCAAGAAAAAGCACTGTCAGTGCCCTTATGCGTGAGGAACTCTGCAGACGGGGGGCCCAGCAGGGGAAGCGGCGAGGCCTGGACAGCTCGAAATGCGGAGACACTGAGGCTGGGTCAGGACAGGCCGGCCAGGAGGGAGGGAAGAGGAAGAGGGAGAGCTGGCCAACATCTGGGCCTCGTTGACTGGCTGGGCGAGGGCCAGATGTGGCCACATGGTGCCGGACACAGGCAAAGAGGAGCCGGCCTCGGCAGGCTGCCCCAGTTCATCCATCAGTCAGTAAGGCCAGTTACTCACTTACTCAAACATGTCCTAAATGTTCTGTGCAGGACTCTGAGCTCAGCTACACCAGGGCGGTCTGGGGCAGTGTCCTGAGGGAGCCTGCTGTCTGGCAGGGGGGCTGAGCACAAGTCCCCATCTACCAAGTGCTGCACAGGTAACAGATAGGCTGCTCGGGGCATCCAGAGAGGGAAACAGCCACCATCCGAGCAGGCGGAATAAATGGTATCTGAGCGGGGTTCTAAATGATGGGTAGGTTGGGCCATGCAGAGGCTGAGTGGAGGGGTGCCAGGCAAGGCAGCTGTGTGTGCAAAACCGTTGGGGGGGGGAGCTGCAGAGGGCACTTCCGTGGAGCACAGGGATGTTAAGAGCAAGGGGCAGGAATGGGTCTGAGAAACTTGCTCGCTAGGGTCCCGGGTGCTGGGGAGTCAGGACATCACTCGGGGAGCAGTAGGGAGCCATGGGTGGTTTGTGAGCAACGAGCAGATCTTTGTGGCAGTGAGGAAGACAGACTGGGAGGGAGGAAGCTGGGGGCCTGGAAATAAGCCAGGAGGCTGTTGTAAAGTCCAGGGAAGAGATGGTGATGGGGGTACTGAGGCTGGAGAAGGTACGATTATGTGAAAGGAAGCCATGTTGCAGGGGGATCCTGGCCCATCAGGGACCCCGAGAAGAAAGCCAGGACCAGAGAAGAGCAGGGCAAGGGGGCAAGGGGAAAATGTGCCGCAATTACCTTGTCTCCTTGGAAGCCGGTATCTCCCGACACACCGGGAACCCCTTGTTCACCCTAAATATACACCAGCAAACAACGTTACGACGGAGACCGTGCAGGGTTCCGGGCGCCTCCCCGCTTCCAGACCCACTGGCAAGGTACGGCTTTGCCGAGGCTGTCCCCGAAGTGGATCTCACCAGCGGCAGCCTTGTCAAAGTAAAGGGCAGAGGCCCCCCGGGAGAGCCAGGGCCTGGGGGGCACCACGTCGACCTGTCTGCACGTCTGCCTGGGGTTGCTCAGGTGGCTGACAACTCCACTAACAAGCTCAGCTGCCTGGCCTTTCCAGGAGAAGCGGCACTTACAGATCAGAGGAATGGTCTCTTGATCCATCAAGTCCTTCCTCAGCTGATGTCACACAGGGGCAAGTGTAGCCTGTATATTGCCCCACCCCCCCTCACTGGGGTTTCTAAGTGTCTGCATCTATCGCTTGATATTTTTCACCACCGGGCTGGGAGCCGTCACTCTCCCTTCTGTGCGAGCCTCGATGCCAGCCATCAGCTTAGGCCTGCGTCTGATTAGTTGCTTTTAATTAGCTATAGCACGAGAAACATAGTCTTGCTGAGACTATGTGCCAACAGCGAGTAAATGGGTCTCGAGTTAGTTCTGGCATTTCTTTCCTAAGGTGACATAGGGCACAGGCTCGGTGACAGTGGTCTCTTCTGGTCCCTCCCTACTTGCAGCCACATCCTGGTAAACGAACTGTCGGAGAACCTCATCGGAAGATGTTTCTTCTTACCGCGGGAGTCACATCACGCAGTCCTTATCATTTCCAGCCTTCCATGTGAGGCATTCCCAGCAATACCCTGGCCCCAGGGCTCAGAGAACATTCCCAGCCCCAGGAACAGTTGGGAGAATGGGGAGAAAACCCAGGAAGATGTGGAGAATCCACATCATGCAGCTAAGGCCATAAGCCGGCAGAAAAACTTCCTCGGTAAAACAAAAGCAAAAAAAAACACTTACTTTGGTTTTTCTAGTTTGGAAAACCCTGTATAATATCCCAGAGGTTTGAAAGCCAAGGAAGTTTTTTTGTTTGTTTGTTTTTTGTTTTGTTTTGTTTTGTTGTTTTGTTGTTTTGTTTTGTTTTAATATCTAAAAGAGGAGCAGAGGGGTTTAAAAAAAAAAAAGTTTAAAAAGACACCTAAGAAATCAGGACAATGGATTCGGAGAAAGCTGGGGCCGGAGCGGGAGTCCTGGTCCCAGAACGTGCCTCCACGCAGGAAGACAGAGCCAAGTGGTTGTAAGTGGGACCGAGGCCAGGCCGGGTCATGGAAAATCTGGGATTCTAGGCAGCATGACCAGGGAGCATGAAGGGATGGCCCTGTCATCCCTGGGGGGGTGGGGGAAAGGGGCTGATCGGAACCTCTCTCTCAGCCACATTAAAATCCCTCCCCAGCTAAAGGGGCAACAAAGAGAGCTCTTTTTTCTTTTTGTCAACCCCAAAGTTGTATTTAATTTTTTTTTTTTTAAACTATGGGCAGGAAAACAATTTCTTCCACTTCTTTTCTTTCTTTTTTTTTTTCCAGAGCTTTCACATCCCGAAATGTCCCAGGCACCAGCAGTCAGCAAGCCAGCCGAGTTCCATGTAACACGTTTATTTCCATGTTCCTGGAGGAACAGTGAGCTGGAGGCCAGGTCTGCAGAAGGGCCTATAAAAAGCTCAGTGCTTACACCCCCGCTCCCCCTGCCTCCTTTCTCCCTTATCCATGACTTCAACATTTCCAGAGTACTGGTGTCTCAAACCCCAGAGTAAACAGGTAGCCGTGGGGAAGCCCCTGCCTCCAACAGAAAGCCCCTCCATCTCAAGGGGAAGGTCACAGAAGAGGGGGCTTAGCAGCCAGCAGGGCAGAGGTGGAGCTGAGGTCCGGGGGGTCGGGGGGCGGGGGGGGGACGGGACTACAGCCAGGGGCTTGGGTGGGACCGCAGGGGATGGAAGAGGTGGAGACAGATGGAGAGAGGCCTGGGGTGAGCACTGCACCCCCTGGCTACCTAGGGCTGGGGTGGGTAGGACAGTCTGGGTGTGTCCATTTCCGCCCAGAGCTTTGCATTTTCTAAGTCCCAGGGCTGAGTTTCCTTTACTGCATCTCTTCTAATTCTCTGGGGCTGTTTGCCCAGCACGGACTCGGAGGAGTTGGAGGAGGTGACCTCCAAGGGCCTTATCAGCTCTCCCCTTCTGCCCTCAGTTCTGCTTCGTGGTGGAGGTCTCTGGAGGCGCGTGCCTGGGTTCGAATCCTGACGTTACTACGAGCTGCGTGTGCTCAGGCAGGCTTCCTAACTCACCGAGGCTCGGAAGCCGGGGGTCCATCCCCACAGAGCAGGCAGACGGCCCAGCACGGACTTCTGCTGCTGCCTCTCAGGTTTACGGGGAGTGGTGTTATCTGAAGACAGGTGTAGAGGGAGCCCGGCCACGGGAGCAGCTGTCGTCTACTCACACTTGTGGAAGCTTGGATAGGGCCCGAAAGCCCTCCCACACCCCCTTTGGGGTGCCTGTTTTGCTGAAAGGCTGAGAGGACAGGGCAGGAGGACGGCCAGGGGGCAGAGTGCACGAGACACTGCCCCAAGTGCTCCTTGTCTCTGTGCCTCAGATGCCGCGTGCCTGGGCCCCGGGGTCCCACCTACCCGCCTCCAACCGTGGTTTGGCACAGGGTGAGTTTGGCAGCAGGACTGAGCGGGGAGGACATGTGGCAGGAGTGGCCTCCCCATGGCAACTGGGAAGAAAGCGGGTCAGGGGCTCAGAGGCCCGTCCCCGCATTTCTGCTGTACTTTGAAACCCCGTGCTCTCTGGGGTCGGGTGCCCGGTTCTAACTGGGGTGGTTTATGTGGATTCATTTCCTTCTGTGGCTGGGAGAGGCCTCTGGACCTCACACCATACCTGCCCTGGGTCCTGTCATCTCAGCAATAATACTTCCCCTCCACCCCCCACCCCACCGTCTGCCTTCCCTGGCTTTGGCCTCCAAGCCCAGATGCTGGCCTCAGCTTTGCTGTCCTAATTCAGAGACCAGCCTTACCTGACCCTGACCTATGCCTTCACAGCCCCCACGCCCCCTTCCAGGGTCTCCATGCCCCAAACGACCTGCCTGAGCTCCACCTGAGTTACAAGGAAGAAGCTGGGGAGCACAGATTTAGGGGAGCCAGAGGGGAGGCAGGAGTGCAGGGGGGGTGGACCTGGTAAGAAGCCAGCCGCAGCGAGGGGGTGGGGGGAGTTGGCATGCAGATAAAACACAGTGCAACAAGGGAGTATTCAGATCACCTTATCACCTTTCAGTCCAGGCTCCCCCATGTTCCCCATCAGTCCCTGCAAGACAAAGACCAGTCCAGCTGTGAGGGGTGGGGCTCAAAGCCAAGGAAGAGCCCTGCCTTTGACCCGGATGGACATCCCCCCACCGCCTCCCCCCCCTTGCTGCCTCTACCCAGTGCTAGATGCCCCACCCAACACTCAGTTTTCTCATCTGTGAAAGGGGACAATGACCCTTAGTGCAAAGGCCAATGGTGTGGATGGAAGGAGCACGAGAAGGGGCATGTGACTCGTGAACCACGGCACTCTGGACAAATCCAGGGGACAAGGCTGCTAAATGCGGGGAGATGGGTTCCTCGAGCATTGTCACATGCATGGGGGCCAAACGGGATCGTCCCCGGAAGCAGGCCCTAGCCACTTTGGCCCATCTCTTTCCTGCACGCCCATCCCACTGAGGGACGGACTAAGTTCACTGGCCTGCCAGTATAATGTCTTTGCCCCTGGTGATGCCCCCATTGGACTTTCAGTGCCCTGAGGTCTAGAACCACATGAGACTCCTGCTCAGCTCAAGGATTGGTGTCCAAGAAATGCGTCAGCCATTAACGACATACACATGCTGACTGGCTCTCAGGTCTGGGAAGCACTGAGCTCCTGACCTGCAGCCTCCACCCCATCGGGGCCCCCTTCCTCCCCTCCCCCGACATCGTGCCCAGGCACGCTCCCTTCTGGGCTGAAATGGGTCAGGGGGTGCCTGGCTGGGACGAGACCCGGATTGATGGATGGCTCTTGTTCACCTTCAGGCCCTTGGGTCCTGGATAGCCAGTCGGACCCAGTGCTCCCATGTCGCCCTGACAAGAGAAAGAGAAGAGGGCATCGTGAGAGGAGGCTCCCAGGGGCTGGCCTGGGACAGATGATTCCCAAGGTCCCTCGGGCTGTGCTTCTGAGGACACAACCCCACTGGCTCAGTCAGACCACCCGGTCTCCTCTCTCCTCTGCCACTGGCTCATCATTGCGTGATTCTGGGTGGTTAGTCTCTCTGTGCCTCAGTTTCCCCATCAAAAACAGGGGTCAGTACTATGTTTCAGGAAGAACTGACTTCTGTGTACAAAGTGCCTGGCACAGTCTGGAGGCGTTTTGGGTTGACACAATTGAAAAGGCTCTACTGGCATCCAGTGGGTAAAGGCCCCACAGCAAAGAATGCTCTGGCCCAAAATGCCCGTAAGTGTTGAGGTGAGAAACCATGGTTTACAGTGAAGGGGTGGCAGGATTTCCTCAGAACAGGCCCACCCTCTTTCCCTCACACGTTGTCACCTGCCCACCCCTGTCGTGACTGCCTCCAGCCACGGCCATAACATGCAGCCCACACCCAGAGAAAAGGGAGCCCCTGAAACGGCTCTCCTCTCCCTTTTTCATCTGCTGTGCAAGCTCACACAATGTGCTTGACCTCTCTGGGCCTTGCTTTCCCGCATCCCCACATCAGGCTCCTTGAAGGCCCCTCATGAGTGCTCTCAAGCACCAGAGCAAACAAAAGCTGCCCCAGGCTTCCTGTGGGGACTTCCCGGAGATGTGTCTGTCACATTCTTGCCTGACTCCCGCAGAAGGGCCAGCGGGCTGGGCAGTTGGAACACCCCAAGGACAGAGACAAGGGAACCTACAGAGTTCACAGAGAATGGTGTGGTCCGCTGAGGCACAGCTGAGCCCCCCCACCCCCCCAACCCTTGCACCGGTTTAGATCCTCTGAGGCAGAGGCTGGAGTCTGGCCATGGCCTGCCAGGGGCTGGCTATGTGACCTTGAGCAAAACACTGGCCCTCTCTGGACCTCAGGATCCCCACCTGAGTAGGTCAAACCAAACCTTCTACCTGAGCCTCTGCCAAGAAATTGTGCTTTCAGCTCGGTCAAGTGATACCGTCTCGTGAAGGAAGGGAGGTCTCAGTTTCACGGGTGACGATACTAATACGAACAACCCCAACTGCTAGGCCTCCGCCCAAGGACTCCTCACACCAGCCCTTGAAGATCCACCCTACGACCATCCCCATTTTACAGATGGGGAAACTAAGGTTTCCTCTGCAAGGTTAGGACTGGGTAGAGCTGGGGTTCACACCCGGCAGTCTGTCTCCAGAGCTTCTAGAGAATTCTGAAGTCATCTTGGGAGAGGAGGGAGAGCAGGGAGCTAAAAGGCCAGGATCGCTGGCTCAGGGAAGAGGCTGGGGTCCGAGGAAAAGCCAGGCCTTCAGAGCAGAGCACTTCCCCCAGGCCGTGCTGGCAGCCGCTTCTCTCCCTGTCTTTTCCTGGATGAAGGGAGCAGGGGTGGCCGCCTAGAGTTCCCCATGGTGCACAAATAAACAGAATCGGCTCTGCTCACGTAGTTGGCTCCAACTGGGGCCCGGGCTGTGGGCAGGGGACCAGCCAGCAGCTCCAGGAACACAGGCCCCTTCTTCTCGCTGCAGGCCTGAAGGTGGCTTGTGTGGGGACTGAATGCAATACGAGCCTGACTGACACCTGCATGGGGCCCTGGGGAGCCACAGCAGCACCACACGCCAGGCCTCTGCAGGCCCCTGCAAAAAGGCCTGTGTGTGATGGGGGGGGCAGGGACTTGTACAGGCGCCCAACCCGAAGAAGCAAGGGATCCGTGGAAAAGGGACTCTGGCTGCAGGGCGTACGGGAGAAGGGGGTGCCTTGCTTAGGGCAGGCCGTTCCCATGTTGGCCGGACCCCAATGCTGGGCTCTAAAAACCCTTGGGAGAGGAGCAGAGAAAATTCCAGGCCACTTTCTCCCTAGGCCAGCCCACAGAGCATCGGTTTGCACCAGACACCCCTGTCGTATCCTCATGAGAAAGAACAACAGGCAATGCCCTGAGTTTGGGTCCTCTTCCCACTTTTGCCTGAGCTCCCAGACGGTGCCCTACGCGTTCGCCCTTCATCTCGCTGGCTTCCATCAAAACACAACCATCCACGTCAGCAACCATTCACAGCACTCCTCCTGTGCCCCAGATGCCACACTCGAGACTTCAAGGTCGCGTCAGATGCTGTTGGCGGGAGCCTGTGCCGGGCCCCCGGCTGGGACTCGCTGCCGGGCCCAGGCCGGCAGCTCACGGTGACCCCGTTGGGCCCGTTCCATTTTACAAATGAGAAAGCCGAGGCTTAGAGAGAGGTGGAATCACTCACCCGAAACGAAGCAACGAGCAGGGGACACGGGCAGGACCAGAATCCAGGTCTGTCTATCTGTCTGTCTGTCCCCACGTTCAGTGCTCACGAGCCCTGCACCGACTCTGTTTACTCCAATAAAGGACCCTAGGATGCCTTTCCTCGTTGATGTCATTCAGTGACGAGGAATGAGGACACACTTGATTCAAAAATAGGCAGGGGCGCCTGGGTGGCTCAGTCAGTTAGGCATCTGACTTTGGCTCAGGTCATGATCTCATGGTTCATGGGTTCGGGCCCTGCGTCGGGCTCTGGGCTGACAGCTCAGGGCCCGGAGCCTGCTTCGGATTCTGTGTCTCCCTCTTTCTCTGCCTCTCTCCCGCTTGCATTCTGTCTCTCTCTCTCTCTCAAAAATAAATAAACACTAAAAAAATTTTTTTCTTTAAAGTAGGCATGAGTACATGCCCGCAGGTGGCCAGGTGGGGGGGTTGCCAGAGCCGCCTGAAAGAAAACGTGGGGTGTTTCCAGCACCCTTGGCCACTGGTTCCCGTACCCAGAATGTTCTGCCCTGTGCTCACGTTGTTAATGTGCATTCATCCTTCGGCTGAAGCACCACTTCCCCAACCCCACGGGCCAGGTCAGGCCCCTGGTGTCAGGTCTCAGAGCCCTTGCCACACTGGTGACCATTCATGTGTGCGCCTCTCTGGCCATCGCCTGCCCCCTGCCTCAGAGGAGGTGCTCACTCAAAGTGGGTTAAGGACTAGGTGAAAAAGAACCCTAATCACGCTCTCACCGACAAACCCTCTAGGGGAAAAGCTTGCCTCCCTGGTCCTGGAACTGCCTTGGAAGGTAACAAGGCCTCTTTTTAGAAACTCTGATAGGGGTCAGTGGCTTGGGGACAGGGATCTGGGGGCTGTGGCCAATCCTGACTCCTGTGTGGTCTTAATAAGCACCATCTCTCACACAGAGCAGCCCCCGGGACCGCCCAGTCCACACGCTTATACTCCTGCTGTCTCCATTCAGCACAGAAGTCACACAGAGCTGAGTGTGTAACGCTCAGCGAGCTAGGACACAGGCCCACGTCCAGCTTTCGGCTGTGTGACCCTGAGCCGGTGTCTCAGCCTCTCTGTGCCTCGGTCCCCTGAAGTGGACAATGGTAATCCCACTTCCTGCCTTCAGAGGCTTGCTGTGATCGTTAAATCCTTAGCACAAGGCCTGGCACACAAGGGTTTCGTACGTGTCCACTAGTGAGGCTCCCGATCTCGCTTTATAACAAGGAAACAAAGCTAGATGCTCATTTAGTGACAGGATACGGTGGGCCCGTCCACTCTAGCCCGCATGCTGGGTTTTGGCCAGACTGCATATTCTTTGGGTCTCATTAAATGAGGAGCCAAAATTCCCTGTCTGTCGCTCAGAATAAAAAAGACAGAAATCTTCTTTGTTGGGCAGATTCTGGAATCAGGCACACTTTTCTTGAGGGCCGGCCAAACGGTTTCAGTTACTCAAAGGGGGCTGTTCTGAGGCAGCCTCACCTCAGAGACTGCAGTGGGGCAACCGGCAACCTATTGGGATCCGGGTCACACAGACCTGGGCTGCAAGTCCTAGCTGGTGACCTCAGGCCCCAGCCTCCCTGTTTGGGTGACCAGGTTGCTGACACCCACCTCAAGTCCCTCGAGGCTTCCCTGGCCTGATGCGTGTCAAGCACACAGAAGAGACAGATGCTCCATAAGTGTCAGCCTGTCTCCTCACGCCCTGCCTCCCTCCTGCAAGGACCCGGTGGCAGGGGGGAGGGGAGGAGGACAGGGGGAAGTTTTGGCTTCAGTCTGCATGCAGATTGCTTTAGCTGACCAGACAGAAGACATCGAATAAACCTGAATCGCCACTAAAATGATTATCAATATGTGGAATCCCATTCGCTCAGCGAAAAACCCACATCCTCTGGAAAACCATAGGTGACTCATGGTCCCTCTTCCCCTTTCTAACTCCTGGTTAGAAAATTCCTTTCCTCTCCAACTCTTTGGGGAGGCTATTATTCCGCCCCCCTCTCCCGACTACTCCTCCCCCAGGGCACAGAAGATGCTGTTCCCAAAAATCCAGGGTGGGAGGGGGTCCTTGGGTGAGAGAGGGCACTAGTTCGGGAGCAGTGGTGACTCAGCAGGGTCAGGTCCATGCCTGTGGACGCCCCCTCCTCCCCCCACCGCAAGGAGGAAGGGATCACCACCTTGGCAGCAGAGGGAGTTTTCAAACAGAGGGAGGGAGGCTGAAAGTGGCAGAGAAAGACACCGGGCAAGAGGGAACCTCGAAGAGCAATTGGGAAAGGGACGTCCTGAGGTAGGGCGTGGCCTGCGGTGGGCGTGGCCTGAGGAATGCGGGAACAAGCCAAGGGGAGGAACGCCCTGGAGGAGGATTTGGAAGATACGCCTTTTGCCTTTCGGGCATGCTTCCATCTTCCCCTGCCTTGTGAATGAGCTTGACCAGAGGCCTCAGCTTTCCCATCTGCCAAATGGGGTTCTCCAAAGAGATACCGTGAATAGGGTTGCCAGATGGAGCAAACGAAAATACAGACTGCCCAGCTAAATTCAAATGTCAGATAAACACCAAATGACATTTTAGTATAAATGTGTTCTAAATATTGCATCTGAAATTCAAATTTCACCAGGCATGTTGCATCTTGTCTGGCAACCCTGACCGTCGAAAGCAAAGGGGAGCATAGGTGGGAAAGAGCTTTGCAATAAGTCCGGGCATGGTCTGAGTCTCCAGAGTCCGCATTCATTTGGCCAAATGATATTCTTGCCCCTTTCAGGGCCCAACTAGTGGACACCAGGACAATGGCAAACAGGAGGGCGTGCCAGTGATGGAAGCCAGGATATGTAAACATCCCTTCCAAAGAGCTTTGGGAACTGAGAGCATTTAGCCCGAAGAAGGAGCCTCGGCAAGAACCGATCGCAACCATCTTTTCCTCTCAAACAGCCTCTCCCAGGGGCAGGGGAATGACTGGGGCTCCATTCGCAGGAACACCACACACTGCAAGAACGCTGGAGGTTTGGCCTGGGCTCCCACAGGAAAGCGTGTCCAACACCAGGCTGTTCAGATTGGGAGTTTAACGACCACGGGACCAGGATGCTCCAGAGGGCGCTCCTGTGAGCTTAGAGGAGACTGGGCTACAAGACTTTGGGGGTCCTCTCTAACTCTCATTGCAGAGATTTCTTTCCCAAAGCATCTAGGTCAGTGCCTTGTGCCAAAGAAGACGCTCAGCCAAGTCCTGCTGAATGGACATTTGACAGGGATGACAAATGCACGACTCACGTGTGGACACTTTGCCATCCGGACCAAGGAGACGTCACTCATCGATCGCTCAACCAATCACAGCCCCCCTCTCCCACTAAGCTCCAATGTGACATCAAAATATCGTCCCATGCAGCAATCCAGACGGCTGTGACCACCCGTAATGCACGTGGGTGTGTGAAATAATAATCATCATTATCACTAGCACTTCTTGAGTACTTACTACGTGCTAAGCACTTTATATGTACTCGTTTCTTTAAATCTTCACAACAGAAACTCGAAGTTAGATGCTAATATTATCCCCATTTCTAAGTGAAGAAACTGAGACAGGTTAAGAGCTTAAGAACCTTGCTCAGGATCCGAACCCAGGCGACCCGGTTCCAGGAACTGCCGTTTAGCCACAGACTGCACCGGACCGTGCGGATCTGTGGTCCTAACAAGAGTGGGCACCATGAGCTCACCTTATGAAGGGGGTCTCTGAGGCTCAGGTGAGCGAGGCCATAGCTGAAGACCACAGAAGCAGGGTGAGGGGAGGTTAGGATGCCGACACCAGTTAATTGGACCCTCTGCCCCCACTGCTACCCTACCTGGGTTCTGCTCTCAGCCACCTGAGCAGGAGCACATTGCCACCAGGGGCGGGGGGTGGGGGGCGGACCTCTGGGCCTTCTTGCCAGGACCAGCCTCCCCTGAACACTGGGGCCCCTGAACTCCCCCACGGCCTCCTCTAGCTTCCCTCTGAACGGAATTTCTTGGCACAGTTGCTGGAGTAGCCAAAGCCGGCAGCCCATTTGCCAAACCAAGGAGCAGCCGACTTGTGTCCTTTCGTGGCCCCCCAGACTCAAATTCCGTGAGGGATGACCCAGAGGACAGAGCAAATGGGGCATGAGACCATGGGGAAAGCTCCTAGAGTCATTTCTGGGATCTCTCACTGGCCCTTGTAGCCAGACCCAAGGTCAAGGTCACCCTCCGAGGGCCCCGCAGGAGGCCCTGGTTTGGGCTAATAGAACCACTCCACAAGGATTACCCCGACCTGAATGGAGTCAGAGGTCAGGCTGCCTCCCATGTCCCTGTCCTCAGGCCTCTCTCCATCCCAGGCATTTCAGGAGGTAACAGCAACGATTAATAGAACAATATTTTTCTCTAGTTGCACACTTACGAAATGCTAGACCCTGTGCCAAGGACTGTACATGTAATGCCTCATTCCATCCTCATGACCACCCCAAGAGTACTTGATCATCGTCCCCATTTTACAGATGAGGAACTAAGGCTCAAAGAAGATAAGTAATATCTCCCAGGTCACAGAGTCAGGATGTGGCAGAGCTGTGACTTGAGCTCAGGTGCTCTGGCTCCAAAGTCAGTGCTGTGAAGAAAAGGATGAGGAAGACTGCCCAACATGGCCCAGAGCCTCAGCCCCTCTGCCAGTCACTTCCTTCCTCCAGACCGGAAGCATCTCACCTGCGAATGAGCATGCTCTCACCTGCCTAGACCTCCTTGCAGAGCAAGGGACAGGCAGCAGGTGTGAAAGTACATCAGCACTCTCATACTCCAAGCACCTATCTTCATTTAATGAAGAAAGGGGCTCAGAGAAGGTAGGTGATCCACCTGAGGACACACAGCAGGGTTCTCCTCCCTCAGCCCCCTGGCCAGACTGATATGTCCTGCTCCCCCAGCTCCTCCTAGGGTTTGATGAGAGAGGGACCTTTTCATTGGGACTTGTCGCTTGCTCCCCACACCCTGCCTCTTGCCCCCACCAACCAGGAATCTGTGTACTTACAATGAGGCCGGGGACTCCTCGGGGCCCTGGCAGGCCCAGCTCTCCCTGCAAATAGAAAGAGACCAAAGTGGTTAGTTGCCCTGTCGCCCTCCCCAGGCCACTCCCGCCACACCATCCCCCTGTGGGCACCTAGTGGGATCCCTTGGAGCTGACCATTCCCTGTGCCTAATTAGTGACTCTCGGAGCCTGGCCTGAAGTTTGGACAAGACCCTTTCCCCTTCTGCCATCCGCTTTCCACATCTGTAAAATGAGGAGGTCGGATTTCCAAATCCAGTATTTTCCACTTGTAAGTGCGAAAGAAGAGGTGGAATCCTGATCGCGGCAATGAAGATGTGCTGGGTGCCTGGCCCAGATCTCATTTCACCTGCCCTTTATAGTGGGCGAAACTGAGTCTCAAGAGCTATGGGACGTGCCCAAGGTCAAGTGCAAGGTCAGGTGGTGAGGGCTCCAAGCTGAGAGCTACCAGGCTGGCCTCTCTCTCTCTCTCAACCAGGGGGTGCGGGGCCCTTAGAGAAGGGCACCACCACCGGAAGGAGAGTCTCCAGTGCCTGCTCCCCGGGCCTCCGAGATGCTGCAGAGGGCTCTTGCTTAGGGGCCAGGGGATGAGGCTGTGTGTGGCAGGGGCGAGTTTGTTTCCTCATCTCTAAAAATGGACCTTCGATTGCCCAGAAAAGACAGGTAGATGGGTTAGGCTCAAGTTCAAGATGCAGAGATATGAATAAAAATAAGAGGTCCTAGGGCACCTGGGTGGCTCAGTTGGCTAAGCGTCCAATTCTTGGTTTGGGGCTCAGGTCATGATCTCAGGGTTTGTGAGTTCAAGCCCCACATCGGGCTCCATGCTGACAGCAGAGAGACTGCTTGGGATCCTCTGTCTCCACCCCTCCCCCACTCTCTCTCTCAAAAGAAATAAGCTTTAAAAAAAAAAAGGGCAGGGTGGGGGGAGGTTCTAGAGATGCTGATTATCAATGAGAATTGCCAGCATCCCCCAGGGTGTTTGTCTCACTTCAACTGTGCCCAGACGGGAGGTCATCACTACAGCCACCAAGAAGGGGAGGGGACAAGCAGCCTTGGCTTTACAATGGGGGAACGGAGGCCCAGGGAAGGGAAGTGACTTGTCCAAGGTCACTCAACAACTGGATGGCCAAAGCCAGGACCACGCATCAGGTCCTCTTTCTGCTCCCCCAGGCCAGGAGTGTAAAAACACCACTGTCCCTCCCCAGGGAGGCTTCCAGGATGGCATCGCAGATTATAACGCCTGATCCAATAACTTATATACTGAAGCAGAGGCTCTGATATCTCACCTCTGTGCCTTTGCTGGTGAGCTTTCCTCCATGTGGAATGTCTCCTCACCTCTTTCCTCATCCCAATCCCATGTCACCTCCCCAGGAGTCTTCCCTCCTCCACAGCACCTGGGACCCTTGACCCTGCCCATCTTGCTCTGCCTGGTATGATGGACCGGATAGACAGCCGTAAGCTCTGCCAGGGCAGGCGATGTGCCCGTGTCACCTACTGCTTACAACCGCTCCATCCAGGGAACTCTTACTGTGGGCCAACCACCTTCCCGCGCTCTGTCATTTCAATCTGACAATAGCCCTCGGACGCTGGCATCTGATCCCCAGGTTTACAGGGAGGGAAACTGAGATTCAGAGAGATGAACCGATGCATCCAGGCTTCTGTGGCTGGCAAGTGGTGAAGCAGGACTCAAACCCGAATCCCTCTGAGACCAGGGCTTTAGCCCCCGGGGGGGAGTCAGGGGTTAGCCCCGGCTGGGTCAGCCTCAGGGAGCATTTGTGGAATTGAAATTAGTACACGATCAGGGACGGATGGTGGATCCAGCGGCCACCTCTACAGAAAGCACAGCTGGGCACAGCTGTTTAGGTGGGAAGCCCCAAAGAGAGATGGGGGAACGTGGCAGGTGTTCCAAAGAGCTTTGGACTTGGTCTGCTCCCCCAGGCAGAGAACGAGCCTCCTCTCCCGCCTGAGCCTGCGCCTGGGATGGGAAGGGAAAGGCGGGTTCAGCAACTCAGGGCAGGCTGACCTAGCTCCTCGAGGGCCTCCGATTATTTACAAACTCTATAAACATGCCTACGTTGGAGATTTCTTTAGAGCTTGGCTCTTCTCTCCATACAGGGCCTGCAAACCATCTGCTCCCCTAGGCCGCTGCTGTCCCATAAACATTTTGGATGCTTTCTAACATGGCAGTAACCCTGGGTTCCCCAGTGGGGAGTGACCCATGAACTTTCTTAAGTCCTTGGGGATGGGCACGGTCCGGGGATCTGGGACCAGGGGCTCCCATGACCTGGAGGGCTTTCCTGGGGGCGGGGCGCAGGGCACCCACAGTGCACAGGAGCCTGGGGTACAGAGGAGGCAGGGCTGGGATTCGACCCAGTCCGTCTGACCCTAAAGCTTGGATTCTTCAAACCTGCTGTGTGTTTGCTCTGGAATCTCTTTCCTGTTCCCAAAGACTTGAAATACTTACAGGGTTTCCATCCAGTCCAGGAGGGCCTCTTTCCCCAAAGTCTCCAGGAAACCCCTGAAGGCAGGAGAGAGAGCAAACATCTGCAGATCAGTGTTTTTACCTGTGGGGAGAGGCTTTCATCCAAACCCCTGGGGGCACACGAGGATGCGTCCATGAAGCCTCTCACCCATTGGTTCTGGGATCTGGGCAGGCAGTGGGGTCTCCAGCCACCCTGTGCCTTCAACAAACACCCCCACGTGAAGAACTCAAAGACTGGCTAATGGGAAGGGGCCCATGGCTAGGGAACTTTCTTATCTACTTAGAGCCTGAGAAGAAGCTACTACGTGGTTCTGCAGCATGAAAATGCACTTCCTCCCACCACCCCCCCCCCCCCCCAAATCTGAAACCTGGACCGATGAGGTAGGATAGACAAGAACAGAGGTCAGGAAGCTGAGTCTAGGCCTGAACCTACAGGCCTTGCTGAGAGTTTCAAGAACATCCATTGCCCCTGTGAGCCTCAGTTTCCCCCCTAGTGAAGGAAAGGAAGGCCTCCTCGGCATTTTCCAGCTCAGACCTTCTGTGGTTGTGACAGGCTCTTCAAAAGCCATCCTTTCCCCATTTTACAGATAAAGAAACTGAGGTTCTGGAAGGCTAAGTGGCAAAGTCACACAAGGTCACACTGTTGGTGAGTGTCAGCCCCCCTGCCAAAGGTGAGTTTCAGCAGCCCCGAGAGAGGCCAAGCCACCTGGCCCAGGCATGAGTGGCCCTCTCATCCCATCCCTGACCCCACTCCGTACTCTCTGGGGATACAGGCAGCTGGAAAAACATCAGCTGTGGGGACACCTCTGGGGACCCAGGGGTGGGGGTGTGTGTGTGCGTAATTCCATTTTACTTCAAAAGGAAAAGAAAGTCCTCAAGCTTGGAATTTAGGGAAACCTGTTCTTCTCCCCTGCTTGAATTCAAATCATTGTTTTTCCAGGGAAATTTAATAAAAAAACACAGCACATGTTTTTTTTTCTGACCAAATGGATGCCTGAGCTGTTCAGTGAAGATTCCTCACAGAGAGTAATCTGTGTCTGGCTTCTAACACAACTGAGGGAATCCAGCGAGTAGATTAAACCTGAGGACAAACCCCAAACCCAATGACAACGTCTGTCCTGGCCAAGCAAAGAGACCTTGAAATGCGTGTGTATCCACGTCTTTGTCCTTGCCCTGTCCAGCTGTCCTATGCCCCCTCAGATCCCTCCTCTGTCAGGGAGCCCTCTTGGATCAGAAGGGTGAGAGTTGGCATTCATCCTGCAGGAGGTGCGGCTTCCTTCAGACACCCAAAGGAGGACACGGGGATATAATCATGAGATTGCAGCCCAGCCAGTCACCTTACATGCAAGACTTCCTCTGCCTTTGACATCTGCCCTTGAGGAAAAGGTTAGCAGTCCCATTTAACAGATGGGGAAACAGGCTCAGAGAGGAAGTGGCGAAGGCAAAACAGAAAAGGACAGCAAGTTTGTGGCACAACAGAGCCCAGGTCCCCCCTGTCTGAACTCCGTCATGTTACATTTGTAGGAGTTGGCCACGGGCAGATCACGACGCACAGAAGGTGCTCGAATGTGTGTTCAGCTGGTTTCACAGAGTGGTGGGGTTGTGTGTGTGTCTACGGGCCCACGTCCAGGTCAAGGCTTTGTGGGGGTACATCTGATCCTACCTAAGATTCCTCTCCTTGGGGTCCCCCTGGCAAATTCTACCCTCACCTCAATCCAGCCCGTCTTTGTTATGCTGTAAGGGAGATCCCTCTCCTCTCCTGGAAGAGGAGACATCAGCTGAGTGGGCTGTGGTAAGAGGAGCCTTCAGGAGGCATTGAGTTTCTCCCTCCACCTCTGGAGGCAGAGGTTAGGGGCCTGGCAGGAGAGGAGGACCGTCCGTCAGGGGACAAGGGCAATGCTGTCCAGCCAGGTCCCTGGCCGACTCCACATGGCCCATGACAGGCAGCCTCGGGAAGTTCATGCTCTGCTTGCCAAGCCCAGTGTCTGGAGACTAGCACTGGCTTGCGTCCAGGCTGGCTGTGTGACCTTGGGCAGACCCTCACTTGACCCACTGTCCTGCTTAGACTGCGGGGATGTGATCTCTAAGCACACCTGTCCCAACCCCTAGGTGAAGCCCGAAAGGAAGGAGCCTCTCCCCCCCATACACAGGAATGCCACCCAGCCTGGGGACATCGACAGCATCCCCTGGGCACACATCATGGCTACAAAGCCCAATATATTCACACCCAGCAGCCACCAGGCAGGTGTCAATCTCCCGGGTCTGCACTTAGAGGCCACTTGAGGCTGGCTCGACAACTCCCCTCGGACCGAGTTGCCAGGCCAGGCCTCCCCCGTGAGGCTTTGGAAGCAGAGCAGTCAGATGCCAGTCTTGGCTACACCACCCACAGGTCTCCCCAAGCCTCAGTTTTCTCTGCTGTACAATGGGGATGATAAACAGGAGAAGCTGAGGTGTCTCCTGGAGGGTGACCCTTGCTGGCAGTGGCACAGCTCTGGAGTATAAGCAAGGGAGAGACCATCAGAAAGGTCAAACTCCCGAAGTTACGCACTTATGCAGACAAAAAGCAGCCCGAGGACAGCCAATGGGGGATGACAGCAGGGTCATAACAGTGGCAGTAAGAGCAAACTCCAGCAGCCCATTGAGACAGGCAACGAAGAGCATAATGGTCAGAAAAGAAAGATGGGAGCTTTAGAGGTGCTTCAACAAATCCAAGATGGAAAGAGCCTAGCCGTTCTTGACTTTCACACCTCACTGCACCACTGGGAGACTAAGGCCCAGAGCGTGCCCAAGGGGGCAACCCTCGAGCCTGCCTCACCCCTCCACTACTGGAGACATACCCCATTTCTGGCACTTGCCCCAGGGCCCCAGGGCCCGGCCCCTCTGGATCTCAGAGAGGCGGCCGCCAAGCTGGACGTGTAGCCCCACCTCCCTCCCCCTCTGCTTTCCTCTGTCTGGCCGCGCCTCCTTGTGCATGGAGTGCACGCAGTCCCGGCCCGCCAGCAGTGGGACCTTCCTCCGCAGGCCTGAGCTGCTGGCTGCAGCAGCCTGGCCCGAGGCCCAAGGAATGAGCTCGGCGCCCTGCCGGGGCCCCAGCCACGTGGTGTCTCCACTTCCCCAGGTCGGGGCCCCCAGGGAACTGGACGCCTTGTACTTTGAGCAGAACAAGGCCCAGGAGGAGACAGGATCAGGCTCCGGGGTGAGACTCCAAATTCTGTCTTAGCTACAGCAACTCGGAGGAATAGATGTGAACAAAGGGGCTGTGGTCCTTGTCACCACCTCCGCGGCAGGATGCCAAGGTCTCAGGAGGCCTCTGAGGGCCACCTTAGCCACTCCCCTGCCTCCAGGCACTGTCTAGCCCAACTGTCTGCTCCAGAAGGTGGGCTGTAGGGGCAGAGGGAAGCCTGAAGCCTCCAGGATCCAAAGTCCTGCTAATGTCTCGAAGGCTCAGCTCCCTGACCTACAAAATGGTCAGTTCTGTCCACTCACCTGGCGTAGCCGGCCTGAAGAGCTGAGATGCTGTCATGCAGTCCCCGTACCTCTACTGCACCAGCACGTGCAGTTAGGGTTTGCCTCAACAGTGGGAATACAGAATAACCTCTCGGAAGAACCCACAGAAGGATCTCGGGGACCTCTTTACAACGTGGAGATCCTTCACAGTCGGGAAATTCCTGTATGAGCCTAACCTGCATCCTTCCTGCCACACTTTGAGCAGCCTGTAGTCTTTTCTAGAACACGTGTGCACCTCAAGGGTGCTGACTTAGACCCCTTGAGGTCACGATGCTGAGCATGTTTTCACCCTGCCCTTTTGGAATCCGCTAGGGAACCCATCCAGGAAGGGTCACCCCAGGGAACAAAGGAGGGGATGAGGGGGTCAAGGTCTCGCCAGGATTCCAGGGTCACCAACAGCCCCGGGTGGCTCTAGCTCAAGTGTGGGACCCTGGGGACCACACCCCCCAGCTCATAGCACCACCACAGCTAAAAACTTTCATCTGTTTTGGCCTCAGTTTCCCCAGCTGGAAACACGAGTCCTCAGTCACTTTGCTCCCTGCTCCCCACAGTCTGAGAACTGAGAAGACCCTGAAGCCAAAGTTCACCCCAGGAGAAGCCCTTCCCACCCCAGATGGGCGTGTGGCCTTGGGCAAGTCCCAGTTGTCCCTGAGCCACACGCCAAGGAGATGGAACCAGGCTTGGGCCTTTCCAGCTGTAAGCTTGGGGGTCTGCCGGCCTGACTCACTACATACGACCAGGCTTGCAGGCCCGGCCAGAGGCCACGAGGCACGCTATGAACAGCGGCCGGCCTTGCCAGGCACTCCAGCAGGCTTGACGGTGAATTCAGAACGCCTGCCCGACAAGAGACTCACTTGCAGTGTCTTCCTAATTCCTGTGAGAGATCCTTGTCCCAGCTGTGAAGGTCCCTGTGCCAGATGGGACAGCCCAGGAGAAACCCCTTCAGCTCCAGCCGAGTTTGTAACATCTTAATATCCGGACCCCTCCTCAGAAAAACCACAACACATTTTTCATTCTAGCAGAGGTGAGGAGACGAGAGCTTTAGACTAAGCTTTCCTCTGGAGTTAAAGATGCAAGCACAGAGAGAAGTATGAGGTGAAGAGCAAGCAAGGGTCCTGGGGTTGAATCCTGACTCTGCCACTCACCTTGCTGTGTGACTTCGGGCAACTCACTGGCCTCTCTGAGCGATGTCTGTCTGACAAAAAGGTTGGGCCAGCTCATCACTAAGGTGCCTGTGGCTCCGGTCTGCTCTGACCTCTACTGTCTCTCTCTCGGCCCCCATCAGCAAAAGATTGCCACGCACCCTCCTTCCTGACCTGATGCCAAGGAGGCCGTGTGCATGAAGCCTGCTGTTCTTCTTGCTGGAGAGAGATGAACTGCAGCAAAATCATCACCGGCCCTGCCAGAAATGAGGCCAGCTGCGATCTGGCATGAGGGACTTCGGCTCATTCTCCTGACATTTCCTCTTGCTAATAAATACCTAGGAATCGCTTGGCCCAAAGCTTTGACATGAGGAAATTTGCAGAAGGAGTTCCCCCGACCCCCAGCCCACCAGCCAGATCAAGGGCTCAGGAGCACAGGGGGATGGCCCTAAAGACCACTTAAGGAGCATATGGGCCGAGGGCATGGCAGACTCAGAGGCCTGGCACGAGCAGAGACAAAGCCCGAGGGACTCTGTGACATGAAGTCCTATTGCATACGTACCAAGTCAGATCTGATGCAGACCGTGCCCATTTGCCGGTCATGGTGGCTGGACCAGGACCAAGGGGCCTTTCACGGCCCTCAGGGGGACTGTGTGGCCATAGCACTATTTTGCTGAAGGAAGGGGGGTCCCTCCCACCCATGCCCAACACTGCCGTGCAAGGAAACACCCCCATCATGAAGGACAGGGCAGAATCCTAGGAAGCGAAAGGTGAGGAGCAAGGAAGAAGAAATGAACTGTCTGTTACAGGAGGTCGAGGCCTCAGAGGGTCTCTGAGCAAATGGCTTTGACTGAGTCTTGGTTTCCGAGTCTGGAAAATGGGTGTAGTCAATCTAACCTCAAAGAATCGGTGGGAGAATCCTATGTAGTTCAGCTACCATGCAAGTAAAAGGGTCTCAAAAAATGTTGCTTTTGGGGGGAACATTCTCACTATATGTTCTGTCCCCAGCACCTGGCGCATGGTAGGTGTCCAATAAAGTTTTGTTGACTGAGAAATGAATGAGCGGCCTTGTCTCACACGCACGTAGGAAAACGGCACTGAGCACCTCAGACCCGGTGCTGCCTTCTCGGCCACGCGCTGCCCGGCTTTCAGCTCCAAGGAGCAAATAGGTACGTGGCAGGGAGAAGGGGCCACTAGAAGGAGGAAAAAGGGGGAGGTGGAAGGGGCAGATGAGGCATGGCCCTGCTGGCGGTCCCTGTCGTCATAGGGTGGGCAGGGTGGAGAAGAAGCCACAGCATGCCCGGGTTTTCAAGGGTCTTGCCTCCTCTGTGCTCAGGGGACTCCGGAATCCATTCACTTGATAGCAACACTTGGGGCAAGAGGGGAAGGCTCTGGTTGCCCCATCCCAGCCCAGCAATGACTCTCCAAAGCCCCAGACCTCGGCCACATCATTCACCCCCTGAGCTTCGAGCTCCATATCTAGGAAGTGGCAACGCCTGGTCCTGTGTCAGGCTCCCAGGACAGAATCTGAGCAAACTCCTCATGGATGGCTCTGGAGGCAGGCCTGGGTGATGGGACAGGGCCCAGCTGACATAATAGAAGTAAGTAAACTGGCCCTACCCTGCAACTTAAACTCTGGGAAAACAGGCCCAGAGAGGTAAAGCCATTGGCTCAAAGGGACACAGTGAGGAGAGACTCAGCCCCCCATGAAACTCCAAACAGGAACAATGGCTGCCACTACTGACAGAGCATTTACTATGTGAGGAGCATAGCATAAAGACCTCATGAGCTAGAAGCTATTTTCCCTATTTCTCACCTGGGAAAACTGCAGTGCAGAGGCTTTGAGCCAACAATGCCCCAGGACCTTTGCACCTAATGTTCCGTAAACCTGGAAAGCTCTTCCCCAGGTAGCCACAGGGTTCCCATTCTCACTTTATTCAGGTTTCTCAGGAAGTAAGGATTCCTAGATCAAATTATCTAATAGTCTGTACCCCCGTCTCCCTACCTTACTCTGTCTTAACACTAGGCACCATCTGACATTCATTCTTTCATTGTTCATTCTCTTGTTCAATCGTTGTCTGTCTGTCTGCCCATGAAAATGAGAACTTTGTCTTGCTCACTGCTCAGCACTAACTATAGTGCCTGGCCCACAGTATATACTTAATATTCACTGGATGGATGGATGGATGGATGGATGGATAGATGGATGGATAGATGGATGGATGGATGAATGGATGGATGGATTGGTCTCCTTGCCCAAGGTCACCTAGCTTGAGGAGCAGATCCAGACGCCAGCCCAACCCTCACAGACATCAGGTCCTTGTCCTGAAGCCAGAAGCATCACATGCTACTCCTTTGCTCAGATCCAGGTGTTGGGTGTGAGACCTCAGGGCACAGAGGGGCTGTTGGCCACAGGGAGGTCTAGGTCTGAGGGAGAGATTTCCCTCTAGTCCTTGAGACAGGACCTGGATCTTGCTTCCCTTTATATACCTCACTTGGCCCCAGAGTGTCCAGATCCATACACTACAACAGGTAAGTTGCCCATGAACATGCACGTCAACCCCAGGATCACAGATGTGCCCTTTCTGGGCACCACTGAGTGCTCCTGGCCCCCTTCCAACCACCTCTCAAGTTCTAACCTCTTCCACAGTCCCTTCTCCATCAACCACCAGCAGAAGGAAGCCCAGACCCCAAGCTGACAATGCTTCCGAGTCTAGGGATTACACTGTAGGCGGCCACAAAGGGCCTTAAGCCACCAACGGAGGTTAGTCTGAAAGAAATATGCCTCAATTATAGTCCAGGGTCTCCCTTAGTTGGCAGCAAGGACACTGGATATATCATTCCACCTCACGGGGGAGCCTCAGTTTACCCTTGTGAGTAATGGGGATCGTTGAAATTAACATCTTGCCCATCTGGTGAAGATTCTAGGGCATTCACTTTTTACACCATTACTACCAGCCAGTGAATCTGAGAAGCCGTCTTGATCCACCATTGAGTTCAGAAGCCCTGGAGACTAATGGAATTGTTAGAATCCCGGTTCTGTTGTTGACTGTGAAACGGTGGGCAAGTTACTTAACCTCTCTGGGCCTTGGCTTTCTCTTCCTGCCCCGCAGATGCCCTACGAAGGGGAAGACAATTTCCTGCCACAGTGGAGAATCCTGGGCAAAGCCGGTGAACTGGAGGTTACTGCCAGCCCCTCTTGGGGTCACACCTGTTGTGAGCCTACCCACACACCCCACTGCCTACTTGTGTGCACACGAGTAACACTGGCCACCCCAAGACAGCCTGGAGACTGAGGGTTTTCCTTGACAGGGGCGCAGACACTGGTCTAGCCATGATCCCCCAGTCTGAGCAGGCCCATGGACACTAGTAAGCCACACAACAGAAGCCCCCACTGCACAGCAACGGTTACACACATACACACAGATGCACCATCCGGGAGGGGCCCAGAGCCACGGCACCCCCCAGCTCCAGCCAGGCAGCAGCTGGCCAGTGTTCTGGCAGTGGGGACACAAGGCCCAGACAGCCCCACATGCTGGCCCACACATTCAAAGCAGAGCAGTGGCCGGGCAGACAGAAGCAGAGAGCGCCCACGCTGCAGGTGGACGGCAAGTCAGATTCACCCATAGAGTCTGCATAATAGACACGGAAAATCTTTACCGGCCTACCCATCTTGCCCCTCTTGCCAGGAACGCCAGGCAGGCCCTGTAGGGGAGAGACAGGGAAGAGATCAGAGCAGAATTCCACAGGGGACAACCAGCGTTGCCCCAAATTGGCCCCAGAGCCACCCACGAGAGGAAGTCACGGACGACCTCGTGCACAAGGCCGCACACAGCAGGTGCCAGTTACGTGCAGGTCAGAGGGATGGTCCTTACGCTCTACGGGGTTGGGGGCTGCATGGGCCCGGGCTGGGGAGATGCCTAGGAGAACACCCAGCGTTCCTGGTATTCAGCAGGTGCTCCCGCTGCCCTCCCGAGGTCTTGGTGGTTGGTGAGGTTACAAGTGGGATCCCAAATACGGGCTGAGGCTGGGAGGGACAGGGAGGAAGGTGCCGAGGCCTGCGGGCCATGGGGTCTCTGCCATTGCACCACGAGTACACGTAACTGTAGACAACGGGTAACCATAGGAGTATGGCCGTGTCCAAGAACACTTTATAAAAGCAGACGGCTGGCAGGATCTGGCCCACATGCCCCAGTTTGCAGACACTTGGTCTGGAATATAGAGCGGGCCCATTTCTCGTTTGCTGAAAGCCCTTCAGGAGCTCTCCAGGCTCTCAGAATCGAGTCTCCTTCCTGACCTCGGCCCTGACTGCCCGTACAACTTTGCCCAGGTGCTCCATCCAACCTGTCTCCTACCACTCCGGCCTCGCGCTCAGAGCTTCGACTGTGTGGACTGTTAAACTTGCCAAGTTATCATACCTCCCTGGACTTTGCACACACCATCCCTTTATGTATGGAAGGTGTCTGCCCTGACTTGACCCCCTGGCAGCTCCTATTCAACTCAAGGGCACCTCCTCCAGGAGGGACTCCAGGACTTCTCCTGGAAGAGGGAGCGGGTAGGTGGGTGGGACGTAAACAGAGAAGGCATACTCACTCTCTCTCCATCAGACCCCGGCAGGCCGAAGAGCCCTGGGAGTCCAATGTAGCCCTAGGAAAGAGCAGGTAGGGGGTCAGAGGGACCGAGCGGTGGGGTGTGGCTGGCCCGACCCGTCCCCGCAGCCCCTCACTGCCCTCCCACGCCCAGGCTCCTCTTCCTCGCTGGTGGCAGCGGCGGCTCCCGTGGCTCCTCGATGACACAGGCCTTGAGGCAAGTGTATATGCCCATGGACTGCATGGTGCTGGCTTCCACGATGTAGTCCAAAGGCACATACCCTCACGCCAGGGAAGGGCGCGGGCGCTCGTGGCGGGGAGGCCCGCCCCACACCGGGGCTCCCGGACCTGCAGAAAGGAAGCTCTTGGCTGGGTTAGAGGCTAGAGCGGTAGCAGGTTCCACCCGCTCTGAGGGACCCTGCCGTCTGCCCGTGGCTCCTGCGATGCCTCCTCCCAGGCCTCAAAGGCCTTGGACACGGGGCTCACACCCAGCCGTGGCTGCCTGAACGCCAGCAGTCCCGGCGGCTGCCACTCCGGCACGCCGATGTCCCGCCCGGCACACGTATGCCGCGGCATTCAACCCACCCAAGGACACCGCACACGGGCTGTCTGCTCCCCCAGTGGACGGACAAGGAAGCCACACAAGTAGTCAGCGGAGCCGGGAGCCCACTGCCCTGGCATGCACCTGGTTTTCTACCTTCTGGCCTCTATTCCAGGCGCCCTCCACCTGCCTTGCCCACCCCAGGCACGGCAGAGCAATCCCTTCCAAGCCCAGCTCCAATGCTCTCTCTCCTCCGGCAAGCACCCCTGCTGCCCCACGCCAGAAACCATCTCTTCCCTCCACCCACACACCGCATTTGCTCCTCAGTCAATAGGATTTACCACTTTCTCCGATGTATCTTCATTATCTGTGTCCATGTTTCATGTCCTCATTAGCTTGGGAACTTCTCAAGGGCAGGGGACCCAGCCCAGAGCTCCTATCATTATCTGCACTCTCTTGATCTTTGTGGAATGATTTAATGATAACGCTAACAAAAGCTAACATTTGCTGAGCACAAACTACGTGCCAGGCCCAGTTCTCGGGGCTTCGCACGCAATGAAGCATCTATCGTGTCCTCACTACGCCCACTCCCCGGAAGTAGGCATTACCAGTCAGCCCCCTGTAAAGGTGTGAATTAGACCCAGAAGTGAAATGACTCACCCAGGGTCACACGGCTGGACTATGATAGAACCGGTATTTGAATTCGAGTCAACTGACTCCTCCTGGGCAGGCCTCCTAACCCCTCGGCTACACTGCCTCCCACAAATGAGCAGCCCACACAGGCTCACAGCCATCCCTTCTTCCCAAGTAGGTCAGGAGGTCACTGAGCCTCCTTCCTGGCATTCTGGTAAATATCCATCACTGTAATGAGGGACACTTATTGATCCTGCCGACCAGGGCCTATATCCCAGGTTTACAGATGAGAAAATGAGCTCAGAGAGGTCCAGCAACTTGCCCAGCACCCCACAGCTGCTGAGGGCCACAGCAGGTCTCAAAGCCAGCCGCCCGGATTCCAAAGCCTGCGTTCTCTTTTATAAATATGGGGCCGGTGGTGGCGGGGTTGGGAGGGTGGCTTGAGTGGCCCCGGCTGATCCAGGGTGCTCAGCGCCCTGTGACCCAGAGAGAGGGGTGCTGGGGCCAGATCAGCTCTCTCCCCACAGGTGGTCTCAAGATGCCATCAGCATGGCCAACAGCAAGCAGCCCCAGATGTCATCAGCTTGCCCCTGGGGCCACGGTGCATGGGAACAGCTGGATGAAGGAAAGGAGGCCCAGCATCCCAGGACAGGAGCCTCCGCGGCCCCCGCTGTCACCAGCACCATCAACATCGTCACCGATATCACCACACAACGAGGACCTTGCCCACCTCCCAGATGCTCTAACAGCCACATGTCAGCCCCAGGGATTAAGGTCCAGACTGTGGCCATAAATAGCTTTGGCTCAGGAGTGGAGGCCACATCACACCTGATCCGGCCTGACCGAGGTTGTATGACCCATCTGCTGAGCATTCTTTGAGAGGCAGCAGTCTAGTCCTCAGGACACCGGGTCCCCATCCCAGCCCCACTGTAGGCATGTAGAGTAAACCGGGGCGCCACGTCCCGACCATGAATCCAGTTTCCTTGTATGTAGACAATGGGATTCCACCATATCATCTCTTCATCTTTCAAACTCCATTTGCCCTCATTCAGTGCACCCAGAACCTTCTCTCCATGGCCCACAGCCCACTTGGGAGCCCCCACCCGCTGCCCCTCTTCAGTAGCACTTGCTTCCAAATTCCTGGTATCTCCATAACTATGCTCGAGGTAGGAACGGATGTCGCTCCCATTGTAAAGATGGGCAAAGTGAGGCTGCTGGCTACTCAGGGTTTGCTCCAGGAGAGGGAGAGCAGATGTTCCATTAGCCTCCGGGCCTGAGTAGCATCACCCATCAGCCACCCCTGCTCTCTAAAAAAGGGTGGTCTCCCCAGACCTCAGTCGGGAGGGGAGCGGGAGAGAGGCCTCTGAGGATTCTAATGGCGACGAAGTAGCCCTAACTGTCACCTAGCACTTGGGATGTGCTGGGGGGCATGGCCAGCCCGGGCCTGGGCCCTGGCCGAGCACCCAGCAGAACCTTTGCTGCCCAGTCTGCCTGGCACGAGAGCCAAGCGGTTTACCTGGCTCAAGGATCCCCCATCACCTGCCCGCCCTGCCGCCCTCTGCTCTCCAGAGAGCACTCAGGTGCGAGGGCAGAGCCCCAGCCCCCCTGGCAGACACTGTGTAGAGACCCCCGCAGCCCTGACCTCCCATCAGGACTGCTAGGGGGGCGGGTACTGACCTCCCAGGGCCCCACCTGAGTGGCACTTGCCAAAGCCCACTTACCCGGCTGCCTTTGGGGCCAGGGTCTCCTACCGGTCCGGGTAACCCCTGCAGCATAAAACACAGAGGGGCAAGGACATATGGAAACGTCCTACCTGCTGCCAACAACCCAGGGCAAATCCTGTCTCCTTTGGGCCTCAGCTGCCCCCTCTGTAGAAGGAGAGTGGGCTTAGACCTGCGGTCTTCACCCTGAGGCCCTCACCTCTTCGTCAGAGTCCCAGGGAGTGGCCAGAGGTGGGGGGGGAGGGGGACTGAGTGGGAGGAGCCTCTGGAGCCCCACCCCCACAGCACCAGAGGCCTTTCTTCTGTTCTCTTTGAGCAACCTGTGCCCTACTGCCTTCAAAGAGAGGGTTCCTTGGTCCAGCTCCCTGAACAGCCCTTTCTTCAGTGCCCACCCAGCGGGCGCAGCTCCTCAGCCCCCAGCCTGCTGCCTCCCTCTGCCTGGGGGGGGCACCCGTGGCCATCTCCACACCACCATGGCCACCGAGCTTCCAGAAGCCATATACTGCACCTGCCTGCCAGGGTAACCTTTGGCCCCTGGGCTGCCCTCAGGTCCTGGCTGCCCCTGTAAAGGAACGAAGAGAAACATAAGGAAAGGAGAGGACCTTGCCCAGCTCTGAGTCTGGGGGGCTGTGGGAGACTGAGGCTTACAATGGACAAAGAGAAGGGCAGGAATGTGAGATGAATCAGGAGGAAGGGGAAGCCACCAGCCTGCTGCACAACCCGCACCCCCCCCCCCCCGCCCCCCCCTCTGTGAAACCGGTCAGACCAGCTCAGAAGGACAAAACCCCCTGTGCTAGCAGCCCAGGACTGAGAAAGCTCTGAGGAGCCCTGGCTGGCTCTCCCACGCTGGCAGGAGCTGCTATTTGACTTGGGCCAGCACAGCCCAAATTCCTGCAAACCCCGTGGCGACATGTATAATATCCCCTAACATCGCCCGGAACAGGCCAGCTATTCATGGCTCTAACTGGAGTCGAGTGGCTCATGCCAACGCCAGGCCGGCGTGGACTCCAGCCCCTTCAGGCAGCTGTGGCTGGGGGAGAGGTGGGGTAGGGTTGGGGCCCCAGCAGGATGGTAGGCAGAGCTGCCTGGCTCTGGGGCTCACTCATGGAACGGGGCCGGGGGAGGAGGCCAGGGGCAGGCAGGGGCTGGAGCGGGTGGAGAGCAAACAGGGCAGAGCTGGGGCTGCGGCCCTCACCTGTTCTCCAGGGTGCCCCGCCGGTCCAGGATAGCCCTTGTGTCCCTGTGGGGGGAAGAAACGACATCAGCCCGGGGAAGGCACCCCTGGGCCTGTGGACCGGATGGCAGAGGCCCAGCCTCCCTGCCTGCCTTTTCAGCACTGCCTGCTCTGTGGACGTCCGGCAGGGGTGCAGTGTGTGTTCAGCGACCAGCGAATGGACTTATGTCCATCAAGGTTGGTAGGTTGCTGCGGTTTCCTCTGCCACCAATGGCTCTCAGACCAGAAGCCATCAGTAGAGTTGTTCGCCCTTTTGGCGGGCTTTGGGAGCGGAACTGGGATACGGCACGTGCAGTGGAGTGATGCTGTATCCCAACCATCCTTTCCAAATCTGAGCCCGTCCAAAGCCAGGGTGGAGTGATTTCTCAAGGGATGGGTGGGCCAATTAGGACCTTCAGGTCTGGGATATGCTCAACCACCAAGTAATGCTGGGATCTGGGTCAAGACCTGCCCCTCCTCACAAGCCCCCTATCAGAAAAGATCTCACACATACCGACCAAATATATTAACCAAAATACATTAACCCGCTGGTCCCAGCTCTCATTCCGGGGAGGAAGAGGCCACCCAAATGCCTGAAGGACTCCGGCAACGAGCGAGTACTAACCCTGACCCTCTGTCCCCGTGGTCCACGGCCAGGTGTCTAGATCAAGAATCAAACAAGTGTGTGCTTTCACATGACCCTAGGGATGAACCACTCGAGCCATGTCCTAAGACTTAGGGGCTCTCTGAAGGGAAACCCCAGACTTCAAGCTTCCATCGCCTTAGAGCAGCTGTAAAATAAGATGAGGCAGGGGTTTCCATTTCAGAGAGGGCAGCCACACAGATCTCCATTAGGCCCCCTCACACAGAGAGCCCAGGGCTTGGTTCAGACACTAGCCCTCATCTGCTGTGCAACCCTGGTGGGTTTCTAGCCTTCTCTGGACCTTAGCCAAGGGTGTTAGCTCTGGTGTTTGAGAACTCCAACGTTCTACGGCTCCCCCAGAGGGTGATAAACGAGATGAAGCCTGTGGACCCCCTCTGTGCACTCCTGTTCACCCAAGACTACACCTCCATGACCTCCTCTGGCCCTTATGACAGCCAGACGAGGTGTGGGGCAGGGGGAGGCAGGGATTCCCATCTCCATTTTACAGAGGAGAAAACTAAGCCCCAAGAACTTGCTCTGAGTCCCACTGCTAAGAAGCAGAGGGTTCACACTCACCACTGGCTCCTTCTGACACCCGAAGCCACCTCGGGCATGTACAGTTCATGCATTTACACACACACACACACACACACACACACACACACACACACTCAGCACCACCCGCAAGCCCCCGGGAAGCAGGACTCTTAATTACAAACAGCAGAGTTGGTTTGATCCAAGACGTTTGGGGAGTTTACAAGCATTCCTCCTGTACCTACTCATACCTCAGGACTGCTCAGCGATATGATTACATCTCATTTGGGGCCCATGAGGTTGATGCAACATGGGAGAGTTTTCTACCCTGGGCACATGGTCTTTCCCCCGTTGAGCAAACAGAAGCATAGGCTACAGCCAGCCGCTCGCGTGCAGAGTGGCTAAGATCTCTCGTTTCGGGTTGATCTGGAACCATCCTGCCTCGCTACTGGATGGCCCTATGAGCTGGAGCCACTGAGGTCACCTCTCTGAGCCTTGCTTTCATCTTTTGGAAATGGAAATATAAGGGTTGGCCTATGGATCACATGACACGTGTGGAAAGTGCCCAGCACCGTGTCTGGTGTTGAATTCAAGGGCCTTGTAAAGACCAGCTGCTGTTACCATCATGACCTTCCTATTTCATTCATTTATTCAATGAACACTGAACTTCCATGCACTGGTACCTCTGTAGGCATGGGGTGAGTGAGAAGACAACATCCTTTGCCTTAATGGAGTTTATGGTCTAATTAAGGTGATATAAAAACAAATAAATATAAAAGATAATGTCTGCAGGAGGGGCAAATAAGGAGTTGTTGTGTCCGTGGGCGGAGAGTTTCAGTTTTGCAAGATGGGAAAGGTCTGGAGTTGGGTTCCACCGTGATGTGAATGTACTTAGAACTACCGAACTGCACCATTAAACACGGTTAAGGTGGTAAATTTTATGTGGTATGGTTTTTACCATGATTAAAAATAAAAATTTTAAAAATGGTGCACCCATGCTCGTGACGAACACTATGAAGAAAAGTGAGCAGAGTCAGACGACAGAGAGAGGCTGTGTTGGGGACAGAGTGGGACCACAGGTGGGCAGCAGGGCAGGCTACTCGAAGAGATAAATGAGCTGAGCTAGCTCTGGGCGGAAAGGTGTTCCAAGCAGAGGGAACAGCAGGTGCTAAAGACTTGAGGCAAGAATGCTCTCTGGTGGGTTTGAGGAAGAACAAGATCTATGTGACTGGAGCAGAATGGGTGAGGGGTGAGGCTGGGAGGTGGTGGTTAAGAAGAGGCCAGAAGCCAGAGCGCAGAAGGCATTAGGATGGCAGGAACTCACAGGGGGATTTGGAGCAGGGACGTGTCATAATATGACACATGTAATCGCCTTTATTAGCCTCTCTCCACTTGGAACTTGCACGTGAGGAAGAGCAAGCAAAGCCCTGCCCACGAAGAGCGGAATCGAGTCTTGAGCTCAGGCTGTGTGATTCCACTCAGGCAACTGCCTTCTCTGAGCCTCACTCTGCCATTCTCAGCCGGCCTCGGGTTGCTGCAAAGAGCCAATGCAATCACGGGGCAAAGATCCCAAGAGAACCATGAAAGGGAACCAGGGAGTCCCTGAGCATCACCAGCTCTTTTGGCTTCCCCTGCAGCCAGAAAGAAATCGCTAGAAAGCAACACTTCAGCAGAGAAGGACCACCAGTGAAATCTCAGAAGATTTCAAGTAAACCCTTTACTCAGGACACAGAAAAAAGGAAATGAATGATCTTCAGGGACGTGGGCAGTGACCTGCCCTTTGCCTGGCCTGGTACTAAAGCCTTAAATAAATACATCCGTTCATCAACTCCTTGCAATCACCCCCTAGCAAGTAAGAATTATAAGGCACACTTGCCAGATGAATAAACAGACTCAGAGAGGTAAAGAGACTTTCCTGAGGCTACACAGCTTCCCAGGGGCAATGCCAGGCTGTGACTCCAATCTCTATATCCTAACCACCCAATCATGGGATAAGACATACTTACCGAGGCCCAAGGCCCACCTAGAAGAGCCACAGGGCCACACAAGGAAAGACCCCCTTATAGACCCTCGTCCCTGGGATAGAGCATATGGATCATTGCAGCATTACTAGGACAGAAGACAGTCATGGAACCCTGGAATATCTGAGGTGAAAGGGGCCTAAGCCATCAATTTGACCACCTTTGTCATTGGACAGGCCTGAGAAACTTCCCAGGGGGAAGGGACTTGGCCAAGGTTACTTAGCAAGTTATGGTCAAGCCCAGACTGTTCCCTAGGACTCGAGACCCACTGGGCTGTGCTTTGTCCAAAAGGCCACGATTCCTAGGTCTGTCCCAATCATCACACCCTAAAGGGCCTTGAACATTGCCGTGAACACCCATTTCTCCTGTCTGGCTGAGAGCAGCAGAGACTGAGCACAGCCAAGGCATGGGGTGAGGGTGGGGGAGGTTCCTATGCTCCCTGGAAGTACCTTGACACTGTTTACCAAGCTGGGGCCAGCCAAATAGCTTCAAATGACAGGGCCCCAGGACCTGGAAGAATCTAAGCCATTATCTTCTCCTGGGCCCCAGCAATTACGGGGTGGGCAGTAACCGCAAGGTGGACCCACGGGCAGTGATTTCCCCGTGTGCGATAGGTGCGTGGCTGGTACTAGGGGAGAGCAGATGCTTCGGGGGAGCTCCAGGGACCACGGAATCTGTAAGGGGCCTCTGGCTGCCCAGCAGGCGGGTCTCCACAGGACCCGTGTTTATAATAGAACTCGGTCTATATTTTGGTTGGGGAGCCAGATTAATCATTGCTTACAATGCACAAGGAGAAACCAGACATCACCTCACTGTTGCTGCAGACAGTCTCCCCGTCGGCCGGGATGCTATTTGGGCTTTGGGCAGGGAGGGTGGAGGCGGGGGGTCCTGCTTTTGCCTGGGGGTCCTGGGGAGCAATGCGTGCCTAGACCTCAGCCATTCCTCCGGGCTCCACCTCAGTGTGTGCAAGGTCCCAGCTTCTCCTGCAGTAAAATGGAACTCACCATACTTGCTTAGCACTCCGGCAAACTCCTCACAAAACTTCTCTATCGCCTCAGCAGACACAGCCCCATTTAACAGAAAGGATCAGCAAGGAAGAAACACGCCAGGAGGCAGAGTGACTCATTACACGGTACTGGCCAAGTCCTTGCTCCTCTCTGAACCTCAGTTTCCCCAGCTGGCCTCTTAAAGCATTGTGTTAGGGTGCCTAGGTGGCTCAGGCGGTTTAGCATCTGACTTCGGCTCAGGTCATGATCTCACGGTTTGTGGGTTCAAGCCCCGCGTCGGGCTCTGTGCTGACAGCTCAGAGCCCGGAGCCTGCTTCGGATTCCGTCTCCTTCTCTCTCTGCCCCTCCCCCACTCGCACTCTGTCCCTCAAAAATAAATACACATTAAAAAAAATCATAAAGCATTGTGTTGGCTCAGAAGTTGTAAGATTCAAAAGTGTGTGGTTTGTCCAAAAGCACAGTCCCTCATGACACAGCCAGGCATCTGACAGCAAAGTCTGCTCAGGGGGTACCTGAGACAGGTCGGGCAGGAAGACACAATTTCTGTATGGCTCACGCATTCATCCACTGGTTCATTCATTCAACTAAGGTTTGCTGAGCCCCAAGGATGACCCTGTGTTACGCACTAAGAATACACTGGTGAACAAAACAACCTCACTCCCCACCTTCTAGAAGGTAACACATATTAAGTGGAATGAGGGAGAAGCACCACGTGCTAGGACAGTGTAGACGGCCAACTGAAAGGGGTGGCATTGTAAATGGGCTTGAAGGAGGCACTGGATTAGACAGCAGAACAGGAGTAGAGCAGCGGGCAGGGGCCCCTGAAGCCCAGGGCAGCCCAGCAGCAGGGGAGCCTGGAGAAGGTCACATCGGATCGGGAGAAGGGCTTCTACGCCGCAGAGTTGCTCTCGGCCTCGGCTCCGCGGCCACTGTGGGCTGTGAGTCTCTGCCGTGGAGGCTGTGAGGCTGTCCTGTGCATCGTAGGATATTCAACAGCCTCCCTGGCTTCCACCCGTGAGAAGCTAGTAGCTCCCCCTCCCAGCTCTGATGACCAAAACTGTCTCCAGACATCGCTACCTGTTCTCCGGGGCGGGGGGCCACATCACCCCAGCTGGGAAGCGCTGCTCTAAGGGAAGAGAGCAGGAGGGTCAGACTAGGGACGGCACAGGACTCCACCCTCCCAAGGTGCAAATGGGGGTCTGGGAGCCTTCTTGACTAGCGGAGGGTGGTTACCTGGTAACCAGGCTAGATGATGGATGGGACCAGAGGGGCAAGACCCTCGGTGTTTTTCCTTCGTGGTCATCACGATCATTTGTTCATTCAACAAATTGGTGTGTGGTACCTACCAAGCACTGGCCCCGTGCCAGATGTGACATTTCATTTCATCCAGCCTCTCTCCCTGAATCCCAACCACTCCCTGACGCAGCTGAGGCCCAGATACGTGAGGCCACTTGCCCAAGCTCACACAGCAGGAGAGGGGACAGAGCTGGGTTCCGTCCGGGTCTCTCTGGCCTGGTCTGCCGGCCTGCCCAGCCCGTGGGAACTGGCCCAGCAAAGGCCTTCAGCAAGCTGGACGGCAGGCAAATGACCCTTCTCACGTGGGGAGGTTCTTTGTCACTTGATGGTCCCACTCTTATTTGAGAAGCTATTTCAATCGGCATTGTGCAGACAGAAAGAGCTTGAAGGTCAGAGACCTGGGTTCAAATCCCAGCTCTGCGGCTTAGCGACCCTAGAAGGTATTTCCATTAAATCAGTGGCCCTCAGTCTCAGCTGCAGCTAGGAATCTTGTACCTGGGTCGCATTCACACCAAATGAACCAGAATCTGTGCGGTGGGGTCCACAGCCCCCCCCACTGGTTCTAAGGCACAGTGGGGCTGAGAAGCACCGTTATAGACTTCATTCTCCATGAGGCCCTCGATGAGTTCATTCCCAGGGTCAGTATGGGGCCCGGTACCTATGTCTATATTTGCTAACCGATTGGAAGAGTGAATGAATGAATGAATGAATGAATGTCTATTTGAGCCTCGGTTTTCTCAGCTGTAAATAGGCATAATACGGCTTTAACTCTTGGAAGCTATTGTGAGACATCAATATGACCAAGGACAGTCCCTCTTTGCATACCCTCTAATTTGTCACGCTATTGAATATGGGAACCCCCCAACCCAAACTCCCTTTCTCCTGCCGATTTTTGCCCATTCGCCATTTGTCCTTCTATTTTTACTGTTTTTCTTTTTATTATCTGTCTCCCTGTCACACACACAGGGACACAAGCTCTGGGGAGGACAGGGATTTTTGTCTATTTGTTCAGCCCCCCGCCCCATGCCTTGCATCCTGCCTGCCACGGAATAAGCATTCTACCAATGCTGTTAAATAAATGAATAAATAGGATAACTGGCGTCACACTGAGGTGACAACCAAATTTAATGTGCTGGTGAGCAAACAGAACGCTAACTTCACCCCTCACCCACTGATGTCCCCTTTCCCCAAGGCTCCCCACTCGAGATGATGCAGGAAAGCCACGCAAGAGGATCAGGATGAAGTGGCTGCTGTTGTCACCAAAGACGCTCCTGGGAGGAGAGAGTGCTCACCAACAGTGACGTTTCTAGGTGCTATTCTAGCCCATCGGTCCTCCTCCCCGGCTCCCACCACTTGGTCAGGGGTCCCTGCCTTGGGACCCACGCTGCCCCGTGCTCTGCCCACCTCCCTCCACAAGCAGGTGACCCTGGTCTGCCACAGACCAAACTCCTGCGTGTCAGCCTCAGCCAGGGCCTGAGGGGCTCGGCGTAAATGGCTTTGCCAGTTTTCCAACCTCACGGAGGCTCTTCCTCAGCTTAGAAAAGACGCCTCTCCCTTCTCAGGTAAGCTGGTCCCACTCGGATGGGGGCCCTGGGCCCCCTCAGACATCTGCTGAGAGCAGGGAGCCCTGGAACCCAGGCAGGAGCTGGTCTAGTCTGCTTTTCCCATCTCCTGCCACCTCTGCTGGACTCCCACCCCCACGCAGAGCGAGACCACCACTGGCTGCTTTATGAGCCAGTGCTGGAAAGAGACTTTTCCACTCACACCTCATCCATCAGAAAGTACTGGAGCATGGAGGGGAAGCGAGTGGGGAGAGGGAGTCCCTCTGTGTTCTCTGAGCCAGAAAATACCATGTTTCCCCAGCTCACAGACAGCCACGGACTCCTGTCTGGGTCTGGCCTCTTCAGATTTATGGCGTGGCCTTAAATCTGGCCGCGGAGGGTGAAGGGGATGCAGGGGACGTGATACTCCAAGTCCCCCTGTGCCACAGGGACCCTCAGAGCAAGGACAAGATGGAGCCAGGAGATACCACATCGGTCCAGGTGAGAACCAGATGGCCCAGAGAGAGGGTGGCTGCAGCCACAGCTGGGAGCCAGAGCGGAAGCTGAAGACACGGCTATAGGCCGATGTGCCTACTGGAAACCCCATCAGCGATCTTGCAAACAGTAGTGGACCCTTGACCTACATCATCCACCCCCACCACTCCCGTTTCCTGAACACCTACTATGCGCAGGCCCTGTGCTCGGCTCATCAGGGAGAGTGACAAACCAGATTCGTACACCCTGGTCGGTGAGGCTAGACTTGGAGAGGCGGAAAATAACTAAGATGGGCCAAGGGTCCTGGAGCAGAGTGGAGGCTCCTGGCCTACAGGCTGGGGCTCCAGGAGGACTTCCTGGAATAGGCACTAGCATTGTCAGTCCCGGAAGATGAGAGAAGCTGAGAAGCTGGGAAGCTAGAGAGAAAACCCACTGGACAAAGCAAAGCGTTGAAACCAAGGTGTACCTTTCGTCCAAGAGGTCCTGGATTCCCAGAGAGCCCAGGCAAGCCCACGTCGCCCTGCAAAACACAGACAAAGGGGTGAGGCAGGGGACGGGAGCAGAGACCCTCGTGAAATTGCAGGTGTGCCCTCGTATGGCCAGCTGTCTGCGAACAGGATTCCTGGAGGCCCAGAGGCCTCTGAGGGGCGTGAGGGCGGCCGAGTGGGCAGATCCCCAGCCCCTCCCCACCAACCCAGTCACTCCACTTGACCTACTTCATACACTGGACTTTGGCACAAGCTAGCATTTAGGGAAAGGCGTGCTGCTAAAACCGTGTTTGAAAACCACTGCCCCAGGGGACACACAACTTGTCTGTCCCGTTCCGATCTGCCCTCTCTGCATTCCTGAGACACCTTCCCTTCTGCCCATTCCTCATCCATGCTGGGCAAGGTAGTCACCCAGTAGGGGGCACTTCTGCCATGAGACCAGAGAACAGACAACCCAGGAACAAGAGAGAAGCCCGGGCCCCCGGACTTTGTCAGACCCGGCTACAAATCCTGCTCTGCACCTGACCAGCTGTGTGACCTCCAGCAAAGGCTTCTGAGGCCTCTGTTTTCTCATCTGCAAGCTGGGCCCATCGGTCCTGTATGACAAGGTTTCAATGAGGAGCAAATGGGCATGGATGTGGATGTCTGTACCTAGTAAATGTTTGCTGAATGAAACAATTATCAGGGAGGGTGTGAAGGAATGAGCCACTGTTCTCTTGGGGAAATCAAAGGGAGCTGCCTCTTCTGTGTGGCCAAGCACAGGGGGCTGGGTTGAGAAGCAGTGTTCTGTCCATCAGGAGGGCTCCTGGGCTGTGTCCAGAAGGAAGCCAGACAGACTCGCGTGTTCCTTCCAAGATACGTATGTCTGAGTGCAGGCGGTCCTTAAAGTCTGGGTTCCCCTGTTCCTACCTGTCCTGTGCTCCTTCGAGCCCCTTAATCAGTTTATGGAGGGGAGTGCTTCAGGGATAGATGAAGTCCTCTGGCCTAAGCGTTCTCTCTTCCCCAAGAAACTCTGGTCTCATGGCCCTCAGAGCTAGGGAGCCCTGAATCTCTGGCCCACCTCCTAGAAATCCACAGACCTGTCCACCCGAATTAACCTCAGAGGGGATTCTGAATGTCTGTTGGAAGCTTCCTGGCTGTATGCTCCCAAGAAGCTTCTGGATGCCTAGGGTCACCTGGAGGGCCCCGCAGAAATGCAGGGCATTACACAAAAGGTCACTCACCAAGGGTTTGTCCATAGGCCAAATCTTTTGTTGGCTTTATTGGCTGCAGCCCCAAAGAAGGTACAGGGAAAGACCTTGGGTTTGGCATGGGGACAGCTGAAGGACTTCAACGCAAACACCAAACCACACTCTTCCCTCGCCACTTCCCACCCCTGCCTCTGTCACACGGCGGTCTCTGCCAGGGCGTGGCAGTTTCCCTACTGTCCTCTCCCCCGCTTCCCTCAATGCTGGGGTCCCTGGAAACCTACCTTTGCCCCATCGTGGGCCTTTCCTGGTGAGAGCCCTGGGTCCCCTTTCTGTCCCTGAAACAAAAACAATTCCACTTTGGCCACCAAGTCATCTAGAGAGGCCAGCTCCCCACAAGCTCTGCTCAAAGCCTTGCCTCCTACTAAAATGCCCTCCCATCCGTCCCCCCACCGCGGCTCACACACCTCCAGTGGGGTCTTCTCCAGTTCAATTCCTCCCTGTGCTAACACCTTCCATAGCTCCCTACTGACTGCATGATGACACATCCAAACTCCTCCTTGTGTGTCCCACATCTTCTGTCATCTGCTCCCACCCCTCCTCTGCAGACCTGGCTCTCTTTCCAGCAGCCAAACCCACAGACAGGGTCCCTCTTCTCCTCGCCAGACCACAGCCCACCCTCAGCCATGCCCTGTGCTTCCCCGCTGCCCAGTCATTGCTCAGGCAGTTACCCCCACCTAGAAAGCCGGTCCTCGACCCTCATTCACCAAGCCATAGACATTCTTCAAGACGCAGCCTGAACGTGTCCTCCCCAACCAACCGGTAGATCTCTGGGTGCCGAGTCCTTGCATGTGTGTATTGCTAAGACCGCCTCCGGGCTTGTTCCCCTGAGCTCTCAGACCGCTTCTGAGAGACACATCTAAGACACATGACCGATTCTCCTTGAATTTCCTGTACACTCAACTCGCTATTCTCTAATTACCGAGGGTCGGTGCAGTAACACCCACTTACATCTGTGCATTGCCCTCTACCGTTTGCAAAGCCCTCATCTCATGAGATCCTTCCCTCAGGGTGAGGGAAGCGTTGTCACTCCCTGATACATTTGGGGAAACTGAGGCTAGAAGAAGGAAAGGGACTGTCTGAGGCCCCAAGATGAGGCACTGGCGGAGCTAAGACCCCTGAAGTGGTCATTCCCAGGTCTGTGTTCTGGGATGCCCTGGGACCCGATGAGTTAGAAAAGATGGTAAACTGGGGAGAAGCCAGTGAGCAGAGGGTGCCCGGTCAGAGACAAGCACCCTTTGTGTCTAGCATACGGAAGCGTCCCCATCGTGAGGATCCTGGCTCCCAAGAGCCTGGGGCTGAGGGAAAGGGCCCGTGGAGTTCGCCAGCTGCATCTCTTACAGGGCTGCAGAGTGCTCCTGGCTGCCAGCCTGGTCCTTTGGCCCAACATGGCTAAATTACTCAGAAAACAGTCCTTTGGAGAGTCGGTCCACCCTGATGTCACCTTCCAAGAACCCCTGATCCCTGTCCCTCACGCTCACTCCCACGCTCCCTCCCCAGGCTGGGCCCTGAGTCAGAAGTCCTGGGGCAAAGGCACGGAATCCCAGAGGCCCCTCGGGCAAGTCACTTCACTGCCCTGAGCCTTAAAACGGGGGCTGCCCAGGACACACGCACACACAGACACAGACACACACGTGCGGGTGGGCACATGCACCCGCACTCAGACATGCACATGGGTGCACGCACATACGTGCACGCTTCCGCGCACAGGCATATGCATACACACTCTCTCGCGCACAGGTGCTCACACACACGCACACACACACACACACACACACATCCACCAGCGTCCTAGGTTTCCTGGCAAGGAGCCAGTGAGATAATGGATGTGACACATGGGAGGGGTGGTTTGGCCAACTTTAATTAATTCCCACTTGGCTCCTTTCTTCATCAGAACTCAGCCCTTCCAAATCCTGACTCAGCCACTCTCCACAAGACATTGCCACATTTGAACTGGATAGAGCCTTAAAGAGGGAAGAGAAGGTCATTCACAGCACACCTACTCCGTGCCCGGTACTGTGTCCATTAGACCTCTTAACACCCACTCACTGCAATTCAGGATCGAGACACAGGTTCGGAGAGGCTGGGTCACAGCCTGTGGTGACACACAGGTAAGAGGCAAGGTCTTCCCAGGTTCAGCTAGCACCTGGTCTGTCTGACTTCAAAGCACTCACTTACTCGGTTATGAATGAGAAGCCCGGATGACTCTCCCGCGCTCCCTCTGACCAAATGGCAGCTGCCCCAGGCGGGAGACTGGCCCCTCCCGTTGGAACGCCAGCTCTCTGCCCACCTGGGTCCCTGCAGGTCACTTCTGCAGAGCCCACCCTCCAGGATCCCCCACCCCACACGGGCCACCCCTCACACACAGTCTCCCAGCCTTGGCTCCTCACGAGCCCTGCTCCGATGCCTTTTATGTCCATGGTGCAAGTACAAGGCCAGGCTCAGGGCTACCAAGGATTCCAATGGCCAAAAAAGGACAGCAGCTTCCCCCACCCCGCCCTTGCCCACCTCAGTCTGTAGCTGGGAGAGGAGCTGGGCTTGAAATGCAGTCAGGGGTGGGTCTTCGTGTATCCTGTTCTGTCACTTCATAAAAGGTGGAACTGAGACCCCACGAGGTGACAGACCTGCTCCCTTGTCCGGGTTCCTCACCTGGGCCATTTTATAGATTTCTCTCTGCATTATGAGCAGCTAGCACAGTGCTTGGGACATAATCCTTGCCCCAGTACAATAGCTACAAATATAGATACATACTGAACACCTACTCTGAGCCAAGTCTTGGGGTAAAGACAGGGAAAACTGCAGTGGGGAACAAGACCCAGTTCATGTCTATGGGGGACTCTCGAGGGAGAAACCAGAGACGAGTAATGATAAAGAGTGCCTGTTATCATTACAGGCACTAGCATTTTCTGGGAGCTCTTCTGATCCCCGGACACATAAATCTGTGAGGTAGCAACAATCACCATCCCCATTTCACAGATGAGGAAACTAAGGCACAGAGGATAAGTGACTTGTCCAAAGTCAGACAATTTGTAGATGGGATTTAGACTCAGGCAGTCTGGTTCTTGAGCCCAAGCTCTTTACATTTCACTTCACTGCAGATGAAAACACTACAACCCAGTGCTAAGTGGAGTACAGGAGGAAGTCAGGGAGAACTTGACCCAGACTGACAGGAAATTCCTAAAGGGAGTTCCAGCTAAGCTCAGGCTGGAGGGAGACAAGGAGGGAGGCAGATGAAGTTTTAGCTGCAGGGATGCTCGAGGCATCCCTAGTCAGGTGCATGTGTGACTTCTGGGATGGAGAAGACTATGGCTTCCCAGCCAGACTCATGCAGATTCCCCAGTGAGAAATAGAAGGAATCTATAAAGTCTAATTAATTGCTTAGCCATTGGTGAGGATGAGAGCCTTGTTGCCAACTCAGCTCTCCAGCCAACAAGCCTGTGTGACCTTGGGCAAGCCCCTTTCCCTCTCTGTGTGGGGAATAGTACTCCATCTGGACTAGTTAACAGAGCCTCTGAGAACTAGAAGACAGGTAGAAAGGTATATTCTCACCCATAAATGCTACAAATATAGTGGGGGTGGTAACTATGTTGAGCTCCTTTTCTGCAGGTAGGGTTGGGAAGTAGAGAGAACAGAGGGCTCTGAGTGGCTGAGGTCAAGAGAGGGGCTGACACAAAGAAGGGACACATCACGAAGGACTGGGAAATTCTGGGCCAGAAATGCCCCATGTAAGTCATCTCTAATCCAAGTACCCAGCACAGGGCCTGGCCCAGAGGAGGCATCATAAAATATTTCACAAATGAGCACATGAGTGATTAGAATCCCAAGAGACAACTCTAGGGCTAGGGTTGGCTCAGACTTCCTCTAAAAATAACGTGGATATCATGCATTTAGAAGTTCAGGCCAATGCAACAAGGCAAGAAAAACAAATGAGACAACTTGCCTTTGAGGAAAAGGAGACAAAAGTATGTCCCTTTTTTGCAAATGGTATGAGTGCCTGTCTAAAAAATCCAGGAGAACCAACAGAAATACTATTAAAATCAATAAGATTATTCAGTACAGGGCATGGTTATAAAATAAACACAAAAAGGACAAAAATACAAAAGTCAACAGTCCTATTCAAAAGCTGACAGCCAGCTAGAAAATAGAATGGGGAAAATATTTCATTCATAGCAGCAACAAAAATACAGAATTTCTACACATAAACCAGAGCTGTGCAGGTCTTATGCAATAAGAGCTATAATAGTTTATTAAGAGATGGTTAAAAAATGCAACCAAATGAGAAGGCATGTCATGGTTTTAGACAGGAAAACATGATATTTTAAAGATGTCAATTCCTCACAAATTAATAGACAATTTAACACAATTCCAATAAAACCCCCAGGGTGTTTTTTAAGGAAATGATTAAGATGAGCATAAAGTTCATCTGACAGAATAAATAGCCAGAAATATTTTCAAAGAACGGGGAGACAGGGAGGAAGGCACATAGAGTAAAGATTGTAGATGTCACATAAAATAGTATTTAAGCAAAACATATACAAGCAGAGCAATGACACATACTTGAATGGCCAGGGATAGACCCTGGTCTGTCATATAATAATCAGTAGAGTCAAGGTTAATTAATAAATGGTTAATATTGGGAGGGGGGGAAATAAAGTGACAACCCCACTTCATACCAGCCCCCCATGAAGATTAATACCAGATGGTTTAAAATTTTTTTAAAGATACAAATGATACTATGAAATGACTAGGAATATAAATGAATACCTATCTGATCATGTGGTAGGAAAGAAATGTCTGCGTATAAAAGTAAAGAACAATATGGGGCGCCTGGGTGGCTCAGTCGGTTGAGCGTCTGACTTCAGCTCAGGTGGTGATCTCGCCGTCTGTGAGTTCGAGCCCCGCATCAGGCTCTGTGCTGACAGCTCAGAGCCTGGAGCCTCCTTCTGATTCTGTGTCTCCCTCTCTCTCTGCCCCTCCCTGACTCATGCTCTCTCTCTGTCTCAGAAATAAATAAACATTAAAAAAAATTTTTTTTAAATAATAAAGAACAATAAATTTTACATACAGGTGGAACCCTCTCCAACTATCTGACATAAGTTCCTAGTAAGTGTGAGCTGTGATTGTTGGTCCAAAAAAAATAGATAAAACTTTTCTTTGTGAATATCATCATGAATACTCTGAAGAGGCAAGCTGCCAAACTGGAAAATATTTGTAAGGTAGATGAAGCCTTCCTAATCTTAGTATGTAAATAGAAATAATTTTACAAATCCATAACAAAGGACAGCATCCCAACCCTCCAGATAAACCACTTTGTAAATGATAAAATACAAATGGAAAACAGATGTAAGAAACACATTCTTCTCAATGATCAATGAAGTGAAGTGAAAACAAGAATAAATTATCTTTTTAAAATACCCTCCTCTGATGCTAGCAGCAGCATGAATTGGTTCAATCTTTCCAGAAGGCAATTGCTAGCAAAATAACAGTGGAACACATAAAGCTCTTGGGTATAGGGCATATTTTAAATTATTCACCTATATGTATGTGTGCATGTATGTGTATGTACATCTATATCTTTGTGTGCGTATGTATGCAGTTTGATTAGTATACGTTATATATGTGGGGCTCCTGGGTGGCTTAGTCAACTAAGCATCCAACTTCAGCTCAGGTCACGATCTCACAGTTCATGAGTTTGAGCCCTGCGTTGGGTTCTGTGCTGACAGCTCAGAGCCTAGAGCCTGGAGCCTGCTTCAGATTCTGTGTCTCCCTCTCTCTCTGCTCCTACCCCTCTCACGCTCTGTCTCCCTCTCTCTCTCAAAAATAAATAAACATTAAAAAATAAAGTAAATAAAAAATGTATGTGTTATATATGTATATGTTAACATACATAATATACGTTAATCCACAAAGGAAGGACACAGAGCTAGCTGTGGAGCAAAATTGCCTCGTAGCTAAAAGTACATGCAGGCTTTGGAGTTAGGCAGTAGAGGGTCCAAATCCCGTCTCTGCCACTTTTCAGAAATGTGACTCTGGGCAAGTTACTTAGCCACCTGGACCTTAGTTTTTTCATCTGGAAAACAGGGGTAATAACACGTGCCCAAAAAGTATGTGAAGCTCTCGGCCAGTCCCTGGCCCAGTCCTCAAAATGAACCCAGCGCTTATCACTGGGCAGGGCCATTGCAGGGAGCTTACTTTCTTCTCGATACTTTCTAGACTATTCCACATTTTCCTTACTGAGCATGCCCAACTCCATCATCAGAGGAAGGGGGAAAGGCGGGAGCTGGGGCCTGAGAACCCTGTAGGGTTGCTTCCACCCCGGTTCCCGCCAGCTCCACCAGCAGCTGCCTGGGTCACCAGGTCTGCTCCTTCCTGCCCGCCTCTCCTCCCCTAGTGCCCAAGGGCCCATAATAATCCTAGGTAATCCACATGAGGGATGGAGCGACCACGTGCCCAGAAGAGTGGGCCGGGGGCCTGAGCCTCTGGCATGGGCAGCTCTGGTTTTCTTCATGGCTGGAGCCCCACCTGCTTTTGGCCCAGAGCCCCTCACCTGCGCCTGGCCCTGTATCCCACCTGACTGCACCACGGCCCATCAGCATCCCCAGCTCCAGACCTCCCCACCGGCTTCTCAGCCCTGCTTCTCAGGCTGCCTGAGTGGCCTTTACAGACCTCATCTGATCATGTCACCTCTGCCAAAACCCTGCTCACGGATTCCTATTGCTCCTTGGCTAAAGTCCAAAAGTCTTACCACCGCCTACCAGGCCTGCTACCCTCCCCAGCCACCCCCTGCCTCTGTGTCTTGTCACCCGCTGCACCTCAGACCTTAGTTCAGCCCATCTGCCCTCCGGAAAGGCACACCTCACCTCCCAGACCAGACCAATCCCCACTGGGCTAGGCATCGGAGCAGCCCATGCTTCTCATGTGGAACCCTGATCATGGCATAATTCTGCATTTGCCAGTGCGGTTAGCTTGTTTCCGCAAGGGCAGGGACTGCACTTGCTGTTGCCCCAACATTGGCCCAACACCTTGCACGTGCTGACAGCTGACCCTCCCGTAGAATTGCCACAGGCCAGCACTGCTCTAAGTGACTCAGTTACTCCTCATGACAACTCAAGGGGGCAGCTACTCTTATCATCCATTTGCTAGAGGAGGAAACTGAGGCACGGGAAGCAGAAATGATGTACCCAGAGTCACAGAACTAGGAGAGGACAGAGCTGGGATGTGAACTTCGATCATCTGGCTCCAGAGTCTGTGCTCTTAATCACTGCCCTTCCCTGCAGCAACAACTGTGGGTTGGTTGGCTCCACGAATCAATCCAATGACTCAACACTGGGCCTCTAAACGTCAGCCAGTGCCATCCTCCCAGGGTGCTGGCCTCTCTGCCTCATTCCCAAAGCCCTTGATCTCGACTCCATGTGGGGGTTGACCCTCCGTCTTCTTGGTAGATTTGAGCGTGGGGTATATGGGTATATGGGCGCATGGGTAAGCCTTGGGGCCTAGGGCAGGCGGGTTGGGCTGAACCTTGGCTCTGGCTTGCAGCGGCCCTGACAAGTGTCTTCCAGCGGGCAAACCCAAGGATCCAAAATATAGTCCTGCCCCTGCTGGTCATTGCCAGTAACCCGGGAAAGTCACCTTGGCCCTTTGTGACCTCAAGAGGCATGAAGTCCTTCCTTTGCTCTTCCTCCCTTTCTTGATTCCACTCAATCCACCTGACTCTCCCACCCCTCAGTCTTCATCCTACAAGACCATCAGCTCCTGAGGGCTCCATCAACCCCCTGAAACAATGTATGCACAGTGACCCATCCAGACAAAGTAGAGGCTCCCTGTCACTTGGGCAGACCTTCCTGATTTTTCTATCAATTATTGAGCACATAGTAGGTGCTCAATAAACGTTTGTTGACTGAAGGAAGATGAATGGATGGGTGGCCCCAGGGGCGGCTCTAGAAGCCAACATCATGTGGAAGAGGAGGAGCCGGCCCAGGGCCTGCGGGAGGCCGGCCCTACAGTCCCATCAGGTCACCTCCCAGGCCCAAGGGGGATCTGGAACACAGTGAGGACCCTCTCCCCAGAATCACACCCTTGGTGCAGATCCATAGCATTGTCTCCAGCTGAGTCAGGAATTCCATCCAGGGAGGGCCTCCGCTCTAACCTTGTCCTGGCCACACCACAGATCAAGCGCAGCCCAGGACCCAAGCCCAGCGAACTGGGGGCTCCCACCCAACTGGCCTGTCCTGGGGCCACCTCTGCTCACCCCCGGGCTCCAGGCCAGGTAGCAGGCAAAGGGCATGACTCCCCCTTGGAGTTTTACGCAAGCACTCATGGAAGAAGCAGCCTCTTATTCCAGTGTATTTTCTGGAACCCACACCCTTAGTTGTTACGTGCAGAAGCAGGCTGGAATCCTGTCCAGGAGACCCTGAGTCCATTCATCCCAGCTCTATGCGGCAGGAGGCAGAGTCACTTGCTAGGTACGAGCCTCACTCACCGCACCCAGGGCTGCTTCTCAAAATGGAGGGAGAAGCAGCCGAGGGGCCCCCTCCTGCCTCAGCACACCTATCGGCTGGATGAGAGAGAGTGGGCTGCAGGCCAGACCAGGGCTGCCGTGGGCCTGGGGCTGAGGCCCTGCAGTGTGGGGTCAGCATGGGCCGGAGAAGGAGCCTCTGCTCCCATAGAAGCCAGGGATCAATCTGGAAGCTGGAGGGAGTGGGGAGGACCGGACGGTCCCAGCCAGACCAAGAAAAGCATGTTCCTGAGCAGACCCGGTGATTTGGAACAGCTGTGGGTCCTCGACATCGCGATGTAGCCCACGGCCTGGGAGACCTGAGCCCTGTGCAAAGCAGAAGTCTCCACGGGAGCTGCCTCTTTCTGCCCGGCCCACTGGAGCAGGTACCTGCTACCATTTCCCAGACACTGGCTTAAGGTGCCTGAGCCTTGGTTTCCCCATCTGTAAATGGGTACGGTATCTCCACCCATCTCCTTAGGTCTTTGTGGGGATCCAATGAAGACAAGTTACATAAAGTGCATGCATAGCGCCCACAGTAAGGTCCAATATACGGTGATTATTGCCGACAATAAAAACTTTCTTTAAGCCACCCGACCTGCACGACAGGCTTAGCAAAGAATCACCTTGGGCCTGGCCACTCTCGTGACCCTCGGAGGGCGGGCTGGGCCGGGCTCTGTCCTGACTGGGAGCCCCTCTGCCTTTCCAGCCTGCTTCACACTCTTTCCACACGGTTTCTGCGTTCTTGGCTTCCCTGACCTTGCAATTTCCTTCCCCTCCTCCTGTGTCTCCGGCCACTCCTGGAGACTTCTCCCCATGACCTAAATGTTGCTGGCCTGGCACACCTTCTGGTGCTCAGGCTGCTCACTCCAAGCACAGCCCCGGACAGCCCTGTTCACTGCCGCAGCTGCAGGAATAGACCGAGGAGCTGCGGGGCTGCAGTTCCCAGCCGGCATCAGAATACCGGTCACTCTGGTCTCTGCGGGCTCATCTTAAAGTGGACTGGAGCATTCCAGAAAGGTTCCCTGGGGGAGGTGGCCACCACCCCCCGCCCCCCCCCCCCAAGGCTCTATCTCTGGCTCAGCCTTCTGCAGAGTTTCAAAAGGTCTGTCCACAAATGGTCTCCACCTGGCGGGGCTCCAGGGTCCCAAATGACATCCTCATTGGGTTCCCGGGTCTGGTCCCCCGGGTTACCCCCTGGGAGTCACTGGTCTCTTCTCTGTCGCCTATGGCCCCGTCGTCTCTACCTCCCCCCCACATCGTGACTGCAGCCGCTTCCCCTCCTCACACATCCCTAGGCTGGCTGGGCTAGCCTCATCCCTCCCCTGTACCACCCCAGGTCTCCCTGCCTCTGCTCTGGTCCCCTCCTCCAGTCAACGTCCATACGACACTGATCGTCCTCAAACACGACCATGTCCCTCCCCAGCTTGAAAGACAGACAGGGTAAGTCTTACGACCCATAAAACTTATACCCCTAGTCCGACATTCCAGGTCCGCCCTATTAAGCAGCAAATGACCCTTCTTCCTGCTCTCCTTTGAGGACTGTAGGTGGCAGCTGTCCTCTTCTCCCTAGCCCCCCCACCCCCAGCCAGAAGCTCTACTCCCAAGTCCCCACTGTGTCACCATCCTGGCACTTGGGAGGCGCTCCGGGACTGCCTGTGGCACTGAGGCCCTCCCACCAGGAGCCCCTAAGAAGCACCCCAAACGTGGCCCCAACCCCAGCACCCACTCCCTGGCCCGACCTGCAGACCCCACTGCAAACACTCACTTTGGCTCCAGGAGGGCCGGGGAGGCCTGGGTTTCCATAAGGCCCAGGAGGACCCTGAAAAGGGAAAGAAACAAAGAAGTGAGAGAAAAATGGGTGTCACGCACCTCCCACAGCAATGCCCGGCACATTCCCCCTACCCTTCTGGGTCTTCTCACCGAGCCAAGCCTCAGCGGACTATCATGGCAGTCTACTCTTAGGGAGGGCCCCCTCAGTGCCTGCCCCTGCACTAAACACTTTCCACGCATCACCTCGTTTTACTCTACTAACCTGCGAGGTAGAAGCTATCATTCCTATTTTGAAGACGGTGCTCAGAGAGGTTTAGAACTTTCTCAGGTCACTCAGCCGCTAAGAGGCAGGGCCAGAGCTCAACCTCAGATGTCCGGCTTCAGAGCTCAAGCGCTCAACCTCGGAGTTTTGCCGCCTCCCCCTTCTCTCCACCTGGCCCCGCAGCCCTTCCCAGGCTGGCTTCCCGGGCTCAAAACCCGTTTCTCTATTTGCTTCCCTCCCCCATGCCTCATCACGTTTGCCTGTGCTGTTCCCATCACCTGGCATGCGTTTCCCATCCATCCCCAGCTGACACCTACCCCATTCTTCAAGGCCTGGCTCAAATGCTACTTCCTCCCGGGGATCTTCTAGGACTTCTGCCTAAACGAACTGCTCCCTTTCGGCTCCAACCGTGCTGTTGTGTGAGCCTTTGGAGTAGAGAACTCAGTGAAGGGAGTATGTGGCATTTCCCGAGCAAAGGTGCATCCCTCCGGAGCCACAGCCCAACCAGAGAGCTCTCCCTGAGATTCCTACACGCTCTGAGCTTACGGGTCCTCTGGGGGCCTTGGAGCAGCTAGGAAGACCAGGCCCAGAGAGTCAAAGAGTCTTGGCCAAGTCACACAGCAGAGCGATGGCCGAGCCAGGGCTGGGACCCAGGCCTGTTGGCTTCAGGTCTAAGGCTTATTCATGGCACTGGATTTTCCCAGGTCATATCTGAATCCCATATAACAGCTGGAACCTGTTATGTCTACTTTCTCCAGCAAGGGCCCTGGGTTAGAGTCTTGCAGCCAGTAATAGAAACAGAGCCGTAAGAGTCAGGTAATTCCCGAGAGTCTCTGTCTAGCAGGAATAATCTGGGGGCAGAGGGGGTGGGGAGAGGCACCTCGAGAGGCCCAGTGGTGCCCCACCACACCGGCTTCTAGACACACTGCCCTTGTCCCTGGCCCCTCTTGACTCATCTGGCTAGCCGTGTATGAACTTGCTTCCTTCCTCCCTCTCGGAGGCCAACTTTCCAGCTGCAGCCTGTCACATTCCAACCACGGCACCTCCCTCTTCCTCGACGCCTGAACGGGGACCCTCCCCTTCTCTGAACACGTTGAGAAGGAACGGTGTTCAGAAGTTCACTCAGCCTGAGGAATTGATACGGTGTCACGGGCGACGCTCTCTCTAAACGAAGCAGCTCTCCAGCCCTCGCAAGCATGCCCCCGAGCACCGCCTCCTGGCATATGGATGTGACCTGGCAGTGTCAGGACCTGGAACTAGCTGTGAGCAGCCCTCCCCCTCCCCAGCCTTGCTCTCCCCAAAAGTCCTATGAGTAACTAGGGCCCAGTGGTCTCCAAGGAACGTGGAGGACCTCAGATGTTCACCCCTGCCCAGGCTTCTGGGGTCTAACCTCAGGGCTCAGCCTGAATTGGGCCTAAGTTGCGTAAAGGCGTTTCAGGAGGGGCCCCCGACCAGCACTCCAGAACCAGGCATGGGCTGTGGGAGGCCAACAGTGGCCACTTCTCCCCAGTTGTGCCCCCAGCTACCCCAAAGACGGTGGCCTGGAGCACTCGGCTACCCCATCTGCAGTTTATGAAGGTGGGGGCTTCTTCCTGCTTCCCCGCCCCCACCTCTCCTCCCCTCTCCAGCCACTGCCTTGCAGCGAAACGAAGCAGCACATAGTTGACTGGGAGCCAAGCAGACCAATTCTATAAATGCCGCAGCCCAGAAAGCCGGGTGTGGGGAGGGCCCAGGGATTCCCCAACATCCTTCCGCGGGCCGGGGGAGCATGCGGAGGTGGGAAGGGGCATGCCACTGAGCTTTGGATGACCTCAGGTAAGGCCTTGCCCCTCCCTGAGCCCCAGAGCCACCATCTGTGGAGAGAGGAGCTGGGGTTGTCTAATCTTCACATTCTATTATCTCTGGAATTTTATGATCTATGGAATTTCCAGTCTAGAAACAGGATGATGGGGAGGGGAGCACACAGAGAGCCCAAGAAGGATGTCAGGAGAGCCATTCACTCACTCATGGAATTTCAGAGCTGGGAGGAACCTTGGAAATACCTTTCTAAGGAAATGCCTTGGAAAATCCTGGAAGGACCCCGTGCTTTAGAGATGGGAAAACTGAGGCCCAGAGAAGGGAAGAGATTTACCTAAGATCACACAGCTTCTGGGGTGAAGTGTTAACTCTCGGCCTAGAACTCTTCAGCAAACATTTGGCCAGCACCTGCTATATGCAGGGCACTCTGAGAGGCATTGTGTAAGAAAGAGAAAAACAGGGCCTGCCTCTGGCCCACAAGGGCCCGACTGAGTAGAGAGAAAAATCAGTGCAATAAATCGTTACCATCATCGGCTCTGGGGTCACACTGCCTGGCTTCAGTCCTAGCTCTGGCATTTATCCTATGGTTGACTTTGTCCAAAGTAACAACTTTTCTGAGCCTCAGTTTCCTCACATGTAAAATGGGGACACTTATTGCAACCTATTTCTTGGGATGACTAGGAGGGTGAGGTCATGCATATGTAGCTTGGTCAACAGAGTTCAGCAGTCTCTGTGAGCTTTTCGGAAGTGATCCGTGCCATCCAGAAAGGCAGATAAATTGCTGCAGGAATTCCGAGAAGGGGACAGTCATCAGAAAACGTGGTGGCGTTGGATATCTGCAGGGGATGGAGGAGGAGCTTGCAAAGAAGGGCACGCCAGGTCGCCGGGGCCAGGTGGAGAGAACAGCCCGAGCGAAGGTGCAGAGGAGCGGTTTGGATAGGTAAGGTGCCTGCTAAGTCAGAGGGCCTCCTCCTGGTCCCAGGCTGCAAGGCCCTGTGGCCAGCAGTATCCCTGGTACCTCTGTGGTCCCCAGCTCTGGGTAGATGCTCCATGGAGACTCTGGAGCCAGGAGGAAATGCTGCTTTAGACAGCAGATTCCAGAGCCCTGGGCCCAGAGAGCACAGGGCCAGGTCTGGAGGGAACTAGGGCTCGAGTAATTGCATAACCAGAACCATCCGCTGGGTTCAGAGCTAAAAATATGCCCCAGGCAGCTGTCTCTGCCAGAGCCTTGCCAGGCACCCAGCGTGGGAAAGGCTGATTCAGCCTAGGCACAGGTGCCAGGCGTCATGGGTCTGAGCCCTCTTGGAAAAAGGACAGATTTTTCAACAAGAGAAACCCCCAAGGATCCCAGCATATGGTTAAGAGCCTGGGCTCCCATCCTGGGCTCTTCCATTTCCTACATGCTCAGTTTCCTCGTCCCTAAAAGGAGAACGATTGTACTGGCCCATGGGGCTCCTAGGGGAGAGGGGCTCAAACAAGGCAGCATTAAGTGACATAGGAGGTATGACACGTAGGAGCGGTTTTTCTCACCAAGGCTCAGGCGAGCTCATCTCAGCCACTGCAGCCCAGCCAAGCCATCCTCCAGCCTCTGATGAGACCTCTCAGCATGGGTAGCTCCCACCCCGACCTTTCCTATGTCGGTATCCCCACCCCAGGCCCTGCAGAGGTGCCTGCAGAGGTGCAGAGATGGATGTGAGGGTCATGTCCTCCCAAGCCAGCTTTTGTCCTGGACAGATGCTGAAACCCATCAGCTCAGGACGTGTGGTCTGCAGAAACCCCTTCTCCACTCCAGGCTGCCACGGGTGATACCCACAATGAACAACTGAGACCCTGTAAGAGGTCATTGCTCTCCCACACCACGCCCGTCCACACGGTGCCCCCTAAGAGCCCTAAGTACACTCCAATGGGCAAAATGGAAAATGGGTCCTCACGTGGGACGGGAAACAGCCTGAGGACACACAGCGAGGCTGGAACTTGGGGGTTGTGGGATACAGGCCAAAGAGTCAACCAGAGCTCCCAAGGACAGTGTGTGATCACTTACCCGAGGCCCCCGTGCACCAGGGGGTCCAGGGAGCCCAGGCAGCCCAGGGGGACCCTGAGGAAAAAAGCAAGAAGATGGCATCAGTGCGAAGTGGCAGCAGAGAATGAGTTCAAGCAGTCATTCAACAAGCCTGTCCAGAGCTCTGGGCATGGAAACCCAGCGGCTGAGAAGAGGGGTCCTCTGAGGTCCCTACCTAAGGAACTCATGCTCTTTGAGGCTTTCGGGCCTTCGCAGCTGCTGTTTCTAGGTCGTTTTTGTCTTTTATTGCCTAGCTAACTTATCCAGGCTGTCACCTCTTCCAGGAAGCCTTCCCTGATCCCTCCCCCAGGTTGACTCAAGTCCCCTCTTTCCCTCTATTGTAAAGGCTTCATATTGTTTGGGGAATTGTCTGCTCAGAAGCCTATCACTCCCGTTAGACCACGGTCTCCTCAGAGGAACTATTTCTCTCTCTCTCTCCCCCTAGGGTTCAGCTAAATGTTTGATAAGATAAAACAGCAAGGGACCTCAGAGCTCAGCCAAGTTCTCTGCAGAGCCAGAGCAGAGAAGGGACTTGTCCAAGGTCACACAAAGCCTCTTTGCACCATGGAGAGGCAGCGCAGCATAAACGGTATAGGCAAAGGCTTTTGCATCAGACAGGCCTGAGTTCAAACCTCATGCTGCCCCTTACCAGCTGGGCTTGGGCAAGTTCCTTAACCAGCCTATGGCCTATAAAATGGGGGCAATAAGAGCCTCTTCATAGGATTGTCACAGGGATGAAATGAGAGATGGTGAACATTTGACACGGTGACTGGCATATAATCATCACTGAAACGTTCTCTCTATTCCAGTGGTCACAGCCTGGTCCAGCCTTCATCACTGCTCCCCGAGAATCTGCGACCATGCCCTCATTTGTCTCTCTACCTCCACCCTCTCTCTACTCCTGTCCTTCTCTACACAGTTTGTTCACCTTCCCAAGGCGCTCCGTGGCTCAACAACATTCAATGGCTCCCTATTTCCCACAAGAGAAAGGCCTAACTCTATAGCACAGAAAGAAGGCAGCTGAGCAGACTTACTAAACAGAGGGCTGATCTTTGTTCAAATCCTGGTTTTGCTACTTATTAGCTGGAGACTCCTGAGGTCTCCACCTGCTCCCATTCACCATGGGCTCAATAGCTACGGCTCTGTCTACCCTGAAGGGATAAATGAGGATTAACTGAGTGCCTGATGTGAAGAACTGAACACAGAACCTTCGAAGGACGCCTGGCTTTCGAGGATGTGTGAGGCCTGGGGAATTCATTTGTTTCAAATAACCATCAACGAGATTCCAGGTTTCCTGCCCGGAGTTAAAATCAGCGTTGAAAACCCAGTACGGTTTGGCTGGTAATTAATCCAGATCTCACGCTGGGCAGGCTCGGTTCACAGTTCTGGCCTGTGAACGCCACGTGCTTGCTCGTCCATGAATAAAAATCAGAAGAGAGATCCAGACAGGCAGATATGGGCACCAAGGCCCCAGAGGCACTGGAAAGAGCCCCGGGTGGAGGGAGGAGCGGGTGGCTGCGTGGCCTCAGGCAAGTCCCGGACACCTCGGAGCCTCCCGGGACCTCTGGCCAAATTGGCAGCCGTCTTCCTTGTCTTCCTTCCATCCAGAGCCCTTCTATGTAGTTCTGCAGGTTTGGGATTTCAGGGCCAGGCTCCGCTCCACAACCCCGCCCACTGCTCCCCCCCTCCCCGCCCCAGCCACCCGCGCCAGAGGAACAGTAGAGAACGTTGTAAGACTGGAGACCTGGGTTCGCACCAGGCACCCCTGCTTACGAGCTGTGTGGCTTTCAGGGCACCCTACTTCCATTCTCCAAGCCTTCATTCTTTTAAGTGTAAAATGAGGATATGACGGCACCTTGCTGACAGATAATCTATAAAAAGTGCTAATCCTGGTGCCTGGCACACAGCTAAAGCCCAAAAAGTTAGCTGTTGTTTCTGTTAAGCGAGCTGCTGGATGCTCTCCAATTCCGAATTTTAAACCACCCTCCTTGGCATCTGTTTTTCAGGAAGAGCAAAGATTTCCCTTTCCAGAAGGCCCTGCTTGGCCCTGTTCTTCCAGGTGACCCGAAATTAAAGGGAAATGCAGGGGCTCAGTGAAACACTGCTACAGGCATCCTTATCACTGCAGAGCCCTCTTCATAGATGAGACACCAAAAAGAGCCTCAGGGTGGCAAAATGCTTGCCCAAGGCCACACAGCTAACAGGCGGAACAGGGACTCAGCCCAGGACATTGGCTCTGTTCTCCTCTCCTGGGAGCTTCCACGCAGAGAATCTCGGCTCGGTATATTCTGACTAGGTGTGCAAACTTGGGTAAGGGCTTGCCCCTCTATGGGCAGCCGTGGAATGAGCATCCTAGAACCTTCCCAGCATGGGGTACTTCCTGAGTTGCAGGGTGGTGGTGACTTCCTTCTCCAGTTATCTGGCAGGAGAGGAAAGGAGGAGACCATGCCCATCTCACAGAGAAGAAGGTCAAGGCCCAGCGAGGCAGGGCTCGTGCAGGGCTCCAGGGAGGGAGATTCTCCCTCAGGGACCCTGGTAGGGCCGCTGCTGTGGAGGCCCGGACACTCCCTCTTGGCATTTCTTCTGCCCCAGAAACAGGGGCATCCAGGCTGGGAGTCTGACCTCACCCACACATCTGCAGAGCAGACTCTAAGTGCCAGTTGGGACCCACGGCCCAGCCTGGTGATGTCAGTCCACAGCCCGGCTCTGTGTCATGGCAGCCCAGCCCCCGGCCACGGGCCTGGCCTGGCTCTCCTCTACCAACCCGGGCCCAGCCGCGGCCACAGGCCTAACCCTTCCCCGCTCAGTACTTACTTTGTTAGTTTGTTAGTGGGCAAGCGAGGGTGGGCGCTCCCCCCTGCCCCCTCTCGCCTGATCCGAGACCCTGCCTGTTCTCCACGCAGTGGAAAAACGCTGCCATTTCTTTCCAGGGCCTGAAGCCTGAGCGGGTGACTCTGGGATGATTCACGAGGGCCGGGGTGGGATTTTCCACTCCACGCCGCAAACAACGGGGCCTCTGAGAGGGCCCAGAGCCGAGGGGGAGGGGAGCGGGGGCCACAGGCCTGCCTGGGGGAGGTGAGCGAGGCCTGGGCTTGGGGGCTCGCACAAACAGAGCCATGGAAACGAACAAGCAGCTGCTCTGGGCTTCCCCTGAGGGTCGTGGCCTCCAACAGCCAGACCTAGGGGAACCCCATCCCACGGAACAAGTCCACTCTGATGTCCAGCTGCAACCACCCTCCTGCCAAGCCTTGCAGAAAGAAGTCCGCCCTGGCTGGCAGGGCCCCTGGCAGCGAGCAGAGAGGCTCCAGAGGCCGAGGATCTGGGAGACCCGAGTCCGGTCTCTCGTGTGCTGCTAACTGCTGGTGACTCTGCGTGAGGACTCTTCAGTCTCTGCGCCTCTATCAGTGCCTGTAGCCGGACAGGGAGAGGCAGGGGACCTCAAAGGGGCCTCCCATTTCCGGCCATCTGAGCGCACCGTTATTCCCAGGAACAGCGCTCAGGGCTCTGAGCCTTTTCCCCCAGTCTCTGTCCGAGGGAAGGGCCTTCCGGGCCGGGGGTTCTCAGTGTGGCTCTGTGCCGTGCCTCCGGGCCTCAGTTTGTCCAGCTGTAAAATGGGGCTATAACACCCATCTTCCAACATATAATGTATGTGGGTGCTGGTTACCCTCCACTTGCTCCCCAGATCTATGTGCCCCAGGAAGCTGGCTTTCACAGGCTGCACCCTTAGGCTTTCCTGCTCTGTGCCTTTGGCTGGGTCTGGCCAACGGGAAGCCCCAGCAAGAGACTGAGAAGTAGGAAGAGTGAGTCGGCTCGGCTATTTCTCTCCCTGCTCCTGTGGGGACTGGAGACCGCTGTTCACATTGGAACTTTCACCGGGTTCTGGTTACACTTCCCCTCCCCTGGTACCTTCAGGCTAGACCTGTGTGCTTCGCCAGCCCCTGTGGGTTCCTCTGGTGCCGCCCACACCTCTGTCAGTAGCCCCTTCCTTGAACTCTCCTCAATTACCTGCTCCCCACCTGGAGCTTCAGGACATGGCATGTGCACTGCTTAGCACAGAGCCTGGCACAGAGTAGGAGCTCAAGAGCAAAATGCCAAAGAGAAAGCGAGACACCCCTCATTCTCCTGGGCTCTACGTGATACTGGGGGAATGGGTGAATTTCTCAAGATCTAGCCCCAATTTCTAACCACCAACAGTATGAAGGCCCTCCTGGGCCCAGACGTCCCTGGTTCCCTTGGTGCAGCGATGCCCCCATCTCAGCCATCAGCACGTCAGTGAACAGCCACGACAACCCGCTGGGACCGGGTGCTAGGTGCTGGGTGGCTTTACATCCCTCATCTCAATCCACACAACAACTCTGGAAAGGTAGGTAGCACCATGTCCCCATTTTGCAGAGGCAGAAACTGAGGCTCAGAGAGGTTAAGTGACTTGCCGAAGGTCACACAGCAGCTGGCACCTAGGAGGCACTCAATCAACATTTGTTGAAAGAAGGAAAGGATAGCTGGGTAAGGCAGTGGTTCAAACCCAGGTCGCTCCAGATCCAAAGTCTGTGCTCTGTGCCTTCCTCCACGTGACCTCCTGACCCACCAGCAGCAGAGATCTGTGTAACTTCAAGGAGCCCGGCCTGGGAGTCGGGACAACCTTTTTTTCCCATAAAGATCACATCCCTTCATTTTACAGATAGTCATGGAGCATCTGCTGCGGGCCAGGCCCTCATCCAGGTCTCCCTGAGGTGACGCTTGCAAAAAAGTGCAAGCCAGTGCAAATGCCAGCAGCCTGATCATGAATAAATAAGGCCTTGACTCGCCTCCTCCCAGGCGTGGGGCTTCTGTGCAGCTTCTGTGCAGTCTCTGTGAACCGCAGCCTCCCCGCCCCTACTCACCCGGAGCCCAGCTCAGCTTTTCCATGCTCCCCCCCGCTGCTGGGGCTCCCACAGAGCTCCCTCACTCAGTGGCTACAACTGCTGGCAGGCCCGGGGCCCAGAGCAGTCTCCGCCTCCACCAGTGTGGCTCATGCCCCTCCAGAACCACGAAGAACCAGGCAGACCCGGCCACCCCTCTCTGGCCCTTGAAGTTCCCACAGCCACTTATTTCTAAGAAGGGAGCTCTTCCAAAGCTGTCATGGAGGGGAGACAGCCCTAGGGAGAGGAGAGAAGTTCCCCAAAGTCACCCAGCAAAAACAGATCTCCAAGGGGCCTTGGAGATCACCCAACTTGCTTCCTCACAGGAGATGGGAGCTATTCTTAACCTACGTGCTGCGGAAATCAAGACTTAGTGTGGATCAGAGCTAGTAAGGGGCGGAGTCAGAATTTGAACCCAGGTCTGCATGTCCCCAGTATGGGGACAATTAAGCCCCCTGCCCAGGGCAGCACAGCTTCTGAATGTATATGGGGGTTGGAGGCAGACAAGAGAGGACAGGAAAAGAAGTTGTTACCACTGCTGCTCAAAGATGCCCCTTCAGTTATATAATGCTGGTATCCAGTGACATATAAATGACCGGTTTGCCACCTGCCACAGAGGGGGCTGGACAAAGCTTCTCGAAGCTTCGTGGCTCCTATTGGGGTGAGGCTAGGTTCCAAGCGGAGGAAGGGTGGGATTCGGGGATAGGGCGCGGCAGGAGGCGAGCAGGGATTCGCATACACATCCCGCCCTCCTGAACCAGTTCCTAGGAGGTCCTAAAGGAAGATGCCACTCACGTAACTCACACATTTGGTGAGTATAGAAACAGAAGATTTGTTCAGACAGTGAGATCTTCCTTTGAGGCCAAGGACAGGGCCTGACATATCTTTGAAGCCCCCCAGCCTCCTGGCCCTAAGCCTTAGAGTCTCAGTGTGGACACTCAGGACACACATTCTTTGATCGCGGGGAAGCTCCAGGAGATCTGGAGTGAGGCCTCACCCCTGCGGATCCACATCACCAAACCCCGGGGGAATGTATGCAGATTCTGCACCCTAAAAAACTATTCCCTGCTCCAGTGTAGGCTTGGACATGGCTGTCCTTTCTCTATACCACACATGGCCTTGGAGACAGGGTTGGCCTTCTCCACTGGATGGAGTGGAGACCCTGAGCCTCACACCCTCTCTCAGAGGGGGACAATTCACCCCCGTTTGACCTCGTGGCCAGTGAACTGAGCACCCCCACAGCTTGGGAAGCTGAACTATCAGGCCTCAAAGGCACCTGGTGCCTGAGTCAGGCTGAGCAGCCCGAAGGGCTGAAAAGGGGTCCCCCCTTCTTTTCTTGGCTCCCAACTTCCTGCCCTGACAATTTCAGAGCACAGGACTTAAGCAGAGCGTTGACATAATTGCAAAGCAATGCATACAATTTCCATAAGTTCTACAATATGGTTATAATAAAATCGCGCTCTCAGTCCCCTTGGAGACAGGCTGAATAAATATTATTCCTAATCATTATTAAAACTCATTAAGTGTGTTTGTAAGGCCTGGGAATTCCCAGCATCTGCCACTGTCTCCACATTGTAGGGAGCCTAACCTCAAACACTAGAGCCTGGTGGGAAACCCGGCCTTAGGAAGGAGGAAACCACACAGTGGTCATCTCCAAGGCAGGAGAACAGAGCTGAGGCCTGAGCTTTCTGGAAACTCCATCCCACCATTCCCCGCCCAGAGGAATTGGCCTCCAGCTGCAGAAAGGTCGTTGCCCCTGGAGACAGTCCCAGGCATGCTGCAGGCATCGACCCTGAGAACATCTCCTGCACGTGGAATGTTCTTTCTCCTTTCCTTGACTGTTCAGGCCCACCCTCCCCCTCCCCACCCCAAACTCGCCTACAGGGGCCACAAATCCAGCATCTATAGGATCCAGGCAGGTGAAAGAAACAGGGGAAAGGACTGGGTTGGAAGACCTGATCGGGAGACGTGGGGACAGGGGCACACAGGAGCAGGCCTGTCCTATCGAAAGGGGCAGCTCTCACGGAGCCACAGCCCATGGGCCACTGCGTCTCTCCCCCTTCCAGGAGAAGCCAGTCGTCAGGTCTTTTATAAGAAATCTCTCACATTTTTAAAATGTTAGTAACTTGTTAAATATTTTTAAACAATGCTGCATGTGCCAAACAAAACACGTTCAGGACTACCCGTGTGCGACCTTTGTCCAAAACGCCCAGACAAGCTGGTGGGCTGGAGGAGCTCTGCTCTAGGAGTCGGGACAGCTGAACTTCGGAGAGTGTGTGACCTGGGGGCTAGTCAGTTAGTGGTTTTCCTTAAGCCATTTGACCTTGACCGCTGGGTTAGCAAAGAATGACCTGGGGCCTGAGCCAAGCAAAGCCCAGGGGGGCTCTTTACCTGGTGGTGGCCACCAAACCCAAGTCTGCCCCGGTGGATCATGAATCACAGCAGGATGTGTAATCAATCAGGAGCACAGCAGAGGTAGACGAGCAGGGGACTCGCGTTCGAGTTGAGAGTCCGCCGATGACCACCTCCCGGCTCGACGTTGCTTCTCCTGGTCAGCCCTTGCCGGGAGTAGCCACTCGCCCTTACCGCCCCCTGCCACCCACTTGAGCTCCGAACAACATGCACACCCCTCCCAGTCTTACCGGCAAACCGCAGTCTCCCTTGGGCCCTGGAGGTCCCATCAGCAACGGGAAAGGCGTGGGTCCCGCCAGGTGGAAGAACGAATAGCTGTGACTTGTAGGCCAGGGACTGGAGGACAGGAATCGCGCTGGGGCAAATGCCGGGGCCGAGGTGGTCGGCCGGCTGGGCCGGGACTGTCTGGGGCTGGGCCGGGTTGTCGGATCATTCAACGGGACATCCCTGGCTGCCTTCCCAGGTCTGAGGGGGACGGGCTTCCGGGGGTTGCTCTTGGGTCTGGCTTTCCTTGTGGCTTCTGATCCAGAGGGTTTCTTGGTTCTGGTGGGGCCTGAGCCAGGAGCAAGGGTGGGCGGCAACGATGTGGCTGGTGGTGGAGTGGTCCCGGTAGAGTCAGGATGGGGGACAGGTGACAGGGACAGAACAGTGGGTTGAGGCGGTCTGAGGGTGCTGGTGTGGGCAGTGGCTGGCTCACTGGCATGACGGCTCATCTTGGCCTCATTCTGGCCCACTGAGGAGAAAGGCGTTTTGGAGGATCCAGTGGCCAGAAGTAGGGGCTGAGCGCCGGGTAGCGGAGGTCTGGGCGTTACAGGGGTCCTCTGCATCGGCCTCACGGAGGGTCGGGAGGCTTTGGCAGGAAGTGGGTGGGAAGTGGATGGCACAGGCTTCTTGGTGGGGGGGGGCTGACTTTGTGAAGGAAGGCCGAGCTGCCTTCTGCGTGGGGCGGGGGTTTTTGACAGGGCCTGTGGAAGGAGGAGTGGCTGAAGGCCTAGCCGGATGACGTCTGGGGCTCCCGGTGGCCGTGCTCTTCTGCAATGGCTGGACAGGTGTGGCGGAGGCGGCACGAGAGGCTGGGGGCACGGGAGGAAGTACTTCACTGGCTGACAGCTTGGCGGGTGGCAGCGGGGTCCGTGCTGGGCCCCTGGCTGCAGCACGCTGGTGAGGGTCTGTGATGCTAGTCCTTAGGGGCTTGGTGGGTGTGGCAGGCACCACAGTCCCCCTGGGATCCCTGCTTGCTGGCCGCAACCCCAGGGCTGGTGCGGCAGTGGTCAGGTTCTCCAGGCCTCGCAGGGCAAGGTCGGTCTGGAAGCTGAAGGTTGTGCCAGGGTCTCGGGGAAGGAGGGGTCCCAGCTGGGGCCGGTATGTGTCGGCCTGTCCACACTGCTTTCTCAGGTGGGTACAGTAATTGCGAGCGACCTGCGTCACAGGGTAGATACTGAACTGGCACAGGGCACCTTCAAACTGGACCGCGTGTGGGTTCATCTTCCCAAAGAGGAAGGAGCCCTCGGGGTCGAGTGCTGGGTCCTTGTGGAAAGGCAGCGGGACAGGCACCCGGTGCTGCCCGCAGGCTGTCACCAGGGTGACGGTGCGGCCGCGGAGCTCCAGAGCTAGGTGATGCCAGCGCCCGTCATGCACGTCGAGGTCAAAGGCCACCGAGCGCCGGGGCCCCAGGTGGAGGACCGTCTTGCCGGGGAGAAACTGCAGGCCCAGCTGCAGCTTGTGTTTCCGGCTGCGGACGGCGAAGAGGAAGGCATGGTTCACCCGGTGGGAGCAGAGGCTCAGCACCAGAGCCAGCTCTGTGCCCAGGGAGGCGGGAATGACGGCGGCTGTGGGGGTCTGGAGCCGGGTCCGCTGCGTGAAGATGAAGCCTGATTGGAATGGAATGACCCCCGGGGGCGGGGGGCTCCGGCCACCCCCTGCCTTTGTCCAGCTGAGGCCGAGCCGCTGGAGGACGTCCACATCTGGGGGGGGGGGCAGAGGCAGGAGAGGGCACGGTCAGAGCCTGCTCCAGCCCCAGACCCCTACAGGCGCACAGACACAGTGAGGACAGGTCACCCATTGCTACACTGTGGCCCGTGCCTGCGGCTGGGAGTACACAGCCGGAACCCGTTCCCTATCTGGCTGGACGATGCTGCATATATTAGTTTAAGACACAGACCCCGGGCACCAGCGCGGCTCGGTTGGTTAAGCGTCTGACATCGGCTCAGGTCACCATCTCGCGGTTCCCAAGTTCAAGCCCCACGTCGGGCTCTGTGCTGACAGCTCGGGGCCTGGAGCCCGCTTCGGATTCTGTCTCTGTCTCTCTCTGCCCCTCCCCCACTCATACTCTGTCTCTCTGTCTGTCTATCTCTCTCTCTCAAAAATAAATAAAATATTTAAAAAAAAAAGACACAGACCATGGAGCCAAACTTCCTGAATTCACTTGTGACTTACTGCCTCAGTTTTCTCGCCTGTTAAATGGGATAATAGAGTCAAACGCAGAAGGCTATTGTGAGGATACACTTGAAAGCAAGAGCCTGGCACAACATAAGCACTTTCAAATGATAGCTATTCGTACCGAAAATAATGATCTTCGCCAAATACTAGCACTAACAGTATTCGAGACTGCCGAACGTGACAAGCTTCCCCTTCTCTCTGCCTCAAAAGGCATCTCCTCCAAGAAGCAGTCCCCTGAGTGAGGGAGCAGGGTGAAAGGAATGGATGTGTCACAGGAGTTTGGTAAGGATGTCCAGTGGGCCTGACTGGTCTCACCACCTTTAGGAACCTCCCCAGCCCCCTGGGGAGGCCCCCTAGGTCTCTCTCTGGCCAGAGCAGGGTGGGGGGAGCCGCTATCTGCACGGGGGGGAAGAGGATATTTCCAATGACTCCCCTCCTCCCTGTGCGGCTTTGGACAGAGCAGAGGAAGCAATCAAGGCGTCCCTGCAAGCTCTGTCCTCTGGCCAAGCGTTTGGACATCTACTGTGGCCTGGCCAGGTCACATCCGCCCAGTAATTACATCGGTGGGGCTGGCCAGAGCAAAAGGAGGGCGTCCAGGGTGTTTATGGAAAGGCTTCCTGACCTTGCCTCTTGCCGGGTCACTCAACCTCCCTCAACTGGCTGTGCTGCGAGCGTCTGCAGAAGCCGGCTCTGGAGCCCCGACCCAGAAAGGAGAGGCTGCCTCTGGAGCTGGGGTCTGGCTAGGGTGCTCAGCTCCCCTCCCCCACCCCCGCCCCCCAAGCTCAGCAACCTAAACCCCGGGAGTGTGGTCCAGGGGGTGCCCATCAGGCTGAATGCAGAGCTCGGCCCCTAGTCCTGAGCTAACAACTGTGACGTGGATGGACGGATGGACGGAGGGACAAATAGATGGGCTGGGGTCAGAAGGCCGGGCTTTGGAGCCAGACAAAGCCACCTGTGAGTCTGGACTCTGGGCCTCAGTTCCCTCCGCTGTAAAACGAGGCAGAGGAGAACGCCCGCATCATAGGGTTCTTGGTCTTCTTCGCCAATCCTCGCACACGGCCTGCACCAGACACCTCTGGGCAAGTCTCTTCCTGACCCCTGGGCCTCAGTTTCCCTGCCTGTAAGACAAGGGAAACCAGACCTGGAAGCGGCCACGACATGCTAACGATGTTCTCAGAACTCTAGAGGGGTAGGCTGTTTCTTCGGGTTGGCTTGACTTGAAGACCCTTATTCGTCCGTAGGACCTGCGGGCCTTCACTTCACTGCAAATTCCCCCTCTCTCCCACCTCCGTCTACCCTCAGACCCTAATCTGAAATAAACCACTGCTCAAAAATTCTCTTGGTAGTAGTGTATTTCACACCTTTTAATCACTGAAACGCTCTTATTATCACAAAATATTACTCACTACGAACAGCTGAAAAGCGAGCAGGTGTTTGCTAGGGAAGAGGTGAGGGCAGGAAGCCACCCCCCCCCCGCCCCTTGTCCCATCTTGGCAGCCCCTGGAGGACCCCAGGCCTGCACAACATGTCCTCAAACACCGCAGCTTATGGCTGCTTGCGCTCTCCCAGGGGAAATGACAGTTGGCCAGGCCAGGAGATACCAATGAGCTTTCCCTTAGCGTCCTTTCAAAACCGACACTGGCTAGTCTCCAGGCCACCCCTGCAGACTGTCTGTAGGTCAAGGGCAAAGCCCCGAACTCTGACACCTGGATCTGGCAGAGGTGGTCATCTTAGGGAAGACTGACCACTGCGGGCTCCACAGGGGATAGAGAAGGACTGTTCTTAGCCAAGTTTTCAGGTAAATGATATAATCAACAACAATAATAAATGCCAGGATTTGTTGAGCACTTACTATGAGCCAAGTGCTTTACATGTACTATCTCTCTTGAGCCTCTCAATCATCTATGATGAAGATACTGTTTATTATCCCCCCTTCACAGACGAAGTTCAGAAAAGTTCGCTATAATAACTAGCCCAAGGTCACACAGCCTATAATAAAAGGCACAGCTGGAATCTGAACCCAGGCCACCTGGCTCCAGGGTCTCTGTTCTTAACACAATGCTATACTGAGCTAGAGCCCCTCAGGCAAGTGAGAACGTGGGGTGGAGGCACATCCAGGACCCACGGGCGAGGCGCTAGGGGACAGGAGAATGAATACAGCCCAACGCCATGCTGGAAGGACCCAGCCAGCTGGCCGCAGCAAGATCCCTTTATTACATAAACCTGGCTCCACATAGCTCCGGCCTCTCCCCAACACCCCCCGCCCCCCATCGCCTGACTCAGGACTCTGGACAGCTGTTCACCTACTTTGTGGGGGAAACAGCAAGCTCGGAAAATATGACATTTGCACAAAATGTTGCCGGGCAGCAGAAGCCTCTTCCGGGCACGGCCCTCCCCTCCCGGGGACCCAATCCCTGCCGGCGGCCAGGTCAGGCCACAGGGGCTCTGAGAGTGCCCGGCTGCCTGTCCCGGCACACAGGCGGGCGTGGAGGAGGGGAAGGGCCGCTATTTTAGGAGGTGTCGTGGCTGTTTGACAAACAGATGTGGGAGAGGTTTCAGTCTCCACGGGCAGCTGTGCAGCCTGCCCACGGCCGCTCTGGCCCCCTGGCCGGCTCCTCAGGGATGGCAGGGAAGAGCAGGATCTCACGGGAAGGGCAGGAAGTTGTGGCCTTCGTGCCTCCTCTCAGCAGTTCTTGGTACAACCACTGGACAAATCAGGACGACTGAGGCTGACTGAACCAACATGATTTATTCCAATTCTGCCCGTTCCCCGCCCCCCCCAACCCTTGGGTAGGAAAGAAAGGGTCAGCTTTCCACATTTCTGCACTGAGTCCTTCCTGCCCCCTACAAAACCCTAAATGTGATTCTTTCAAGTCCGGAGAGAATTTGCCAACGATGGGCTCCATTTTACTGATGGGAAAACTGAGGCAGTGAGTTCCAGGGAGGGGCCTAGCCGTCTCCTAGCCCTGCGTTCTCAGGTCCCTTCTGTCCTCCCTTGTCTCCCCCTGCACAAAGAGAAGAGAGGATTACCTTCAGGAGCTCCTTGGGTGGAGGCCAGGTGACAGACAAATGACACTAAGATCCAGGTGAAGAGAAACCCCCTAGAGACCGGAAGACACAAGCAGATGCGGCATCAGCTTCCACCCTCAGGCCCGGATCCGGCTGGAGAGATGGGAGGGAACCACCCAGGCCCAGTGTCCCCCAGTCTCGCCCATGGAAGGTGGAGGCAAGATACAGGCTCTAGGACCCCACTGTGTAGCCCACGCTCCCGGGTTTCCAGGCGCAACCCCTGCGGGCCGGTCCTGCCTACGCAGCCCAAATACAACCTGGCTTTTTACAGATCGATAAACCAAGGTCACAGGGCAGGAAAGAGTGGACAGGAAGCCCTGCCCTGGGCGTCAGGAGACCCAGGGCCCAGCTTCAAATCTGCCGCTGACTCACCGGGCCGCCAGGGGCCCGCCCCTCCCCATCTCTGGGGCTCAGTCTCCCCATCTGTACTGTGGCCTCAGGATCTTGAGGCCCACTGGGCAGCAGAACCAGGACTGAAAGTTCAGTGGGAAGACACAATTGATGCGCTTGGATGACTGACATCTCAAAGGACAAAAGAGATGAGAACTCCTCTCTAGACGCAAGGTGGAGGAGAAGACCCCTGAACCAGGAACAATGCGTGCTAAGGAAGCCGCCTACCTGGCTTCATGCCAACAGAAAAAGGCGGGAAGAGAAAACAGAGGGACAGAGGACACAGCGGGGAGTCAGGCAGACCCAGGTGCAAACCTGGCCCTGTTGCTTACCAGCTGTGTGACCCTGGATGAGTCACTCAGCCTCCCTGAGCCCGCCTCCTGCTTTGCAACACGGCCGACATTCCCGATGGTGCAGGCCAGGCATGAGGATTAAGTGAGCTCATGCATGTCAAGGGCTCGGCCTGGTGCCAGCCACAGAAGTGCTCCTTAGACAGTCATTGCTGCCCCTGAAGTCTGGGGCCCAGAAGGGTTAATGCTCTGCTCAGTGGCTCCTGCCAAGATGGGCAGAGGCAGTGATCCGATTTCACCTTCCTGTGGGAGCAGCCACCGGCGACACCCGAAGCCACCCGGGGCATCTGATCCCTGAACAGGCCAAGGAGAGGGCAGCACGTGGCCAAAGACGCCCGGCCGGGATGCAGGCAGAGAGAGCCGAGACAGGCGGGTGCTGAGGGCTAAGGCTGGGATGCACAGGCCCGGGATCCGTTTCCAAGAGGAAAGCTAGGATGCTGTGTTTCTGGGGAACCACGTAATCCAGGAAACCCATCTGCCGGAACTGATGTCTGGAGCCCCACGTTCTTCCCAGCTCCCCGGAGCTCCTTGGAAAACAAGTTTACACCCTCCGATTTAATAACAATTGCTCCAATTTGATTGCAATTATGATCAATAGTAATCCTGACTGGCACTGTGAAGGACACTGGCGGTCACCTACCCTTCCCTTCTTGTTCAGGGAGGCACGGACTTCAGAGGGTACTGGATGAATCCGGGTAAGTCTAAGCCAATCTTGGGAATTTCTTCTGCCATGCCAGTGACCGGTTTAGGCACGCATACGTGACCCAAACGTGGCCAGTAAGATGTGAGGGATGCCTCTTAGGGCCCCTGGAAAAGTGTTGCAAAGGGACAGAGAGGGTTCCTTCTAGCCTCTGTACGTTATCGAGTGGGGATGTGCTGCTGCAGCCATTTTGGGCACATGAGCTTAACAAGCTCCGTGAGCATTTGAGGATGACAGAATGGAAAAATAGGAGACGTTTCATGACACTTGAGATGCTGAAGTAGCCAAGCCTGTCGCTGCTTTTGCTTCAGATCTCTCGATGTCAGAGGTAATAACTCCCTTTCCATAAGCCAGGCTGGCTTGGGTCTTCAGTGAGTTGCAGCGTAAAGCAAGCTGGCTGCGGTAGCCCTCAGATGCTGACGGTGGTCCCTTGAAAGGCTTCTCCAGCCTCTGGGCCTTTCGCATGCCCTACCAAGCGCTCCCGACGCCGCTCTTCAGCCTGGCCAGTTCCCACACAGGCATTCGATTCCAGCTTGGGCCTCACCTCCCACAGCCCGGTGCACGCACCTCACCACAGCAGGTATCCCACGTGTGCTAATTGCCTATTTTCCTGCTTCCCTTTCCAGAAAAAGCCCCCGAAGGGTAGGAACCACATCTGTCTTGTTCACTTTTGTATTCCCAGCACCTGGTAAGCACGTCATAAACGTTCAGCGTGTCTTTGTAGAAGGAATACATAGCACCTGGTATTCCAGGACTCTGGACTTTAAAAGCATCCCCCCCCCCCCAACCAAAGGCCCTCCCCACCTCTGCCTTCTTCCAGGGTCGGTCCTGGATAATCTTCCGTTCCCCCTCATCTTCTCCAATCTGCTGCCATTGCTGTGAAAATGCCTTTCTCACGGGGCCAGTCCACCTCGGACCCCGCCTCCAGCTCACCGCTAGCCATGACTAAAGGTCAGAGTGCCTAGCTGCCCTGACGTCATCTGGAAGAAGGGCAGAGGCTGGCCCTGCCGACACGACCTGCCCGCTTGAAGCCAATGGCAGCCTCGTCGGGCCTGAAAAGAAATGACAGGAGGCTTTGTTTGACGTGACACAAACGGAGGCTCAGGGAGGGCAGGTACCTCTTCAAGGCCACCTGGGAAGGTTCTGGGGTCATAATTCTTCAGTATTGTTTCCCACTTGACTAGGTAGACACTCCAGGAAACTGGGGCCGGATCCCCTGGGGAAGAACTGCATCCCAGTCCTGCCGACTCCCGGGGCACAACTAACTGCATACCAAAGGGTCTGAGACGTCCCACAATGAAGACATTGACCGTGCTTTCTGTCCTGCAGCAGTCCCCAGACTTAGGGGACCAGTGAACTCATTTTTCCTGAGAATGACTCCTCAGAGGACACTGCCCCTCACTTTCCAGTGTGCCGACGAGCTCATTTCTGCCCCCATTTTCTCCCACCCTCTCTTCCCAGAGCTTTCCAGGCACAAGCCCTCACTCCTGGAGTCCCTCACCGTATCGTTCAAGATGCTTCTCAAGCTGATAGGGAGAGGCTGGGTGGAGGGGACAAGGTGCAAGAACCACACATGCCCTTAGTCAATTTTTATGGCTGTGGTTATGCCAAGGTGACCACTTTGGAGAGACTGAGAATACACGTGGAGGAAATATGTTTAATCCCTGAAGGTCACGAGAGAGAAGACTCACAAGGGCGATGGGATCAGAACCTGTTCTTTAATTAAGCTTCCCAACACCATGGTTTCCCATTCAAGAAGTTCAACCCTGAAGGCCTGTTATGAAAGTATTTGCCCCTCCATCCGGTCACCTTGACAAATGCAGCTGACCTCCGAGACCTGGATTCTGTGCGCACTTGACTCATACACTGCCAAAGCAAAGAGTGGGAATAATACAGTGGGAGAAGGTCCTCTGAGATCATCTAGAGGCCAGATTCTAGTCCCTCCCCCTCATTGTGAAGATGGGCAACCGAGGCCCAGAGAGGGGAAGCGATTTGTCTAAAACCACACAGCATGTCAGTGACCCACATCATCCGACCCCGCTGCTTAGCAGACAGTTCGTCTCACTTGACTTGTCTCTCATGGAGAAGAAATGGGAGACTTACAGGGACTTCCTACTTGCCAGAGACCAGAGTCCCAGACTTTACCAACAGGAACAGAGATGCAGCCTCGGAAGCCAACAAGCCATCTAAGTAAGCTCCAGGCTTGGAAAGTTGGCTCCCGGAGGGAGGCCCTGCCGATTCTTTTGCTCCCGTTCCAATGCTGTTTAGGCTACTGCTAATAATGTTTCGTGCCTGTGCTGGCTCAGAGCTTTGTTCTTCCCAACTTCTGTTTTCACCACTGACTTGTGGGCCTTGGCTCGGTGAACCCAGGGCTCCAGAATGTCGGGAAGACCAGGGCCCAGGGGCCAGAGTGGGTAGGAGGCAACTGAAACAGCAGCCGGGAGTTAGGGAACCTGACCTTGGAGGCACAGCCTGGCCACACAGCCCTCCAAGAAGGGAACCCAGGTGTTCCTACCCCCAGAAAAGGCCCTCTGCCAGAACACCACATGTGGCTACTCCTAGACCATGAGGCTGCCAGAACCTACAGCTGGTTTGCATGGTGTTGCCTCCATCCTTGTTACCTGGGAACACACAGAACCTTACAGACCCGTACCAACTTGCACATCCGCTAAGAGCTCAGAGCTGAGACCGAGGGCACTAAAAACACACACAAGGAAAGCAGCCTGTGAACTCCAGGCTTGGCTGTGCTCTCGTGGGCTCAGCTGGGCCGGAAGCTGGCCTGAGGACCACAGAACAGCAAAGGGGGATGGACCCGTCCCACCTGCCTCCGTGGACCGGCCAGGCTCCACATGCCCAGACAGCCACACCCAGGCTCCTCTCTTCACACCTGATACCTCTTCCATGGGAACACAGACAGGTCATCTGTCTGGACAGGAAGCGGCCCAGAATTTTCCGGTTGACTCACACATCCATCCAAGGTGAAGTGAATAATGATACAAATAACAGCTGCCATTTATTGAGCACTTATTACATGCCAGGCGCTGTTCTAAGCCCTTGACAAGCATGGCCCCCCATTAATCCTCACAAAACTTTGCTAGCTGAGAATTAAGATGCCCATGGGGCGGGTAAGAAAGAAGAGAAGCACAGAGGCCAGGGGCTTGCCCGAGCTCACGGGGCAGTCAGGACTCACACTGGCCGATTGCAACGCTCCCTCTGCCCTGCAACCTGCTACCCACTAGTGTGAGTCTGTGAGTGTTTTGCCCCCACAGAGGCGGTCAGTCCTCCAGCATCACCGATACGGCATGTCAGTGCACCGGGCCGGGTTGTAACGGTACCAAGCAGGTCCCTGCACCCAGAAACGGGGAAGGAGAATATGCCAGCAAAGTAGCAGGCAGAATGGGCTCCGAGAGAGACAAACAGTGGGTTACATGGGGAGGGCAGCCCCCCCCCACTCCCCGTGCAGCGCACTACGAGGGGAGCTGATGGCTGTTGAACTACGGTTTGAGGGACAGCAGAAGACACACAAGCACCAAGAAGGGGACTGTTCCAAGGACAGGGAGGAAAGAGAAGGAGAGATGGGGCCAGGGATGTGCTCCATAGGGTCATGGAGCCTGGTCTGGGAGAGGCAAAGAAGAACAAAGCTGGAGGGCATGCCAGAACCAGAGGGCACAGGATCTGGGGCACCCTGTGGTGAGGGAGGCAAGGCAGAGGCTGGGCCTCTGAGCAACTTGACTGCCCATTTGCCCAAAGCTTGGGCCCCACCATGGGGTGCTCGTCTGGCACCACTTTTCTGCCCAACCGCTGGCATCTGCCTTGGCACAGGGTCTTCTGGAGAAAATGAGTCAGCAGTGTGCTTACTGGTGCTGTGTGTGTGTGTGTGTGTGTGTGTGTGTGGTGGGGTGGGGTGGGGGGAGGTGGAATCTCAGCCAGCCAGCTTTTTCCAAGACATGGGAAAGAAGGGGGGGGGATCATCCCCCTGATTCCAGCTCAGAGGGGGCGGGGCATGGTGGGGTCTGGCGGGCAACAGCCCTGACCAGCCTCTTGGGAATGTCCTCTGATCCTGGGGGCAGGACAGAAAGGGAACAAGTTCTGTGCTTCTCTGGGCAGTGAGCATGAGCCACAGTCCCTAGGGCCCTGAGGGCTGCTCCCATCCTCGCTCACTCCCACACACACCCACACTCAGGGATTCGCTCTTGCACACGCTCACTCTTTACAACTACTCCGCCAGCCCCCGGGTCCCAGCTCTGCCACAGGAGATTCCCTGCCCCTCCCTGGCCCCCCCAGTCTCTGCCTCTCTGAAATGACTTGCTCATCTCCAGGGCCCCTTTCTACTCTGACATGCAGGCTCTCCCTTTTTCTCTCTCACACACGCAAAGTGACAGGAACCGAGACACCCTACCCCCAACCCCCAGAGAAGCAGGGAAACACGGAGGCGCACAGACCCAAACATAGTGACACACACGCGGAGACTTCCAGAAGCAGGGGACGTGCAAAGCCACACAGACGCTGAGACGGGAGCAGAAGCCGAGACCCGGAGACCTAGAAGCTTGCGGATAGTTTCACAAGAACAGACTGACTTACAAGCCCGGGACCTGTAGACACCGCCACCGGAACACACGGAGACAGCCCAACACGGAGACCCTTCCTCCCCCGAGCACCCAAAAAGCCCCCCTCCGCCCCCAACTCGCCGTTCCAGGCGCCACCACCCACCCCGAACCCCGACCCCGGGGCTGGCTCTGCACGGACCCTCCCCAGCGCGGCCCCCGCCCCAACGCTATCGCAGAGCCCGGCCAGCGGGGCAGGGCAGGCAGCGCTCGCCAACCCTCGCCGGGCCGGGGGCGCAGCCCGCTCGTTAACCCTTGGTGGCCCGCTTCATAGGGGCTCGGGAAGGGGCAGGAAGCCGACGTTCCGGGGAAGCGTCCGGCGCGGCGGGGATCCCCAGCCCTCCCCCGGGCTGGGGCAGCAGGAAGCTGGGGAGGGGGCGTCCCCGAGCTCATACTCACCCCCCGCGCGCCGCCGCCGCCGCCGCCGCCGCTGTGCCTCGGGCCCCCCGCGCCGATCCCGCTCCCATGGCGGGCCCCTACTTCATGCTCCCGAGCCCGGGGGGCAAGTGTGGGCGCGCCCCATGGGGCCGCCAGCCCCCCGCCCCGCCGCGCCAGGCCGGCTCAGAGCGCGCGGCCCCCGCGCCCCCAGCGCAGCCCCGCGCCCAGGGGCGCCCGAGCAGGCAGGCAGCGCGGCCGGGGCCCCGCGGGCGCCCGCGCCAGGCCCATGGTCCCAGGAGTCCCGGCGCCGCGCTCGCCCCTGCCTCGCTCTTTTTCTGCTTCTACCGAAAAGGAAGAAGAAGCAGGGGGAAAAAGAGAGATGATCAAACTTTTGGAGGCGGGCTGCTGGCGGTCCCCGGAGGCAGAGCGAGGCCGGGCGAGGGCGCGCGGAGGGCGGTGGAAGCTGCCTCCCCGCCGGCCTGGGGGAGGAGAGGAAAAGGAAGGATTTGGGGGAAATGAAGGCGATTTAAAGTCTCGGCCCGCGGTGGCTCTCCACCTTCTCTCCTCCCCGCGCCGAGCCGCCCTCTGCTGCCCCATGCTGCCCCCTGCCGGCCGTAGCCGAGTACAAGGCCTCGGCCGGCCCACGACCGCCCCGCAGAGACACCCCCACCTCCGCCCCTCCCCCAGGAAAAATGGGGAAACTGAGATTCACAAAGAGGAAAGAGATGGCCAAAGCTGCACCGCAGGACGGGCACAGTTCGGAGATGTGGCACTTCTGGCTTGTGAGACTGGGGGTGGGGGTGGGGGTGGGGGGAAGGTCCCTCCGAGCTGGGGGGGGGGGGCGGAGATAGAGGGAGAAAGGGGACAGACACTACTGCTGAAAGGAACCCGGTGTTTCAGGGACAGAGCTGGACCAGCACTCAGTGTCCAGACTGCCACAACAGCGACAACCAGTGTCCTACCACAGACACACACACACATACACACCCCTCTTCTCAGATTCAGAGCGCCCTGGAGAACAGACTTCCCTGGACACTTACTTGGTGGGTGGGCTTGTTCAATGTTGGTCACCCTCTTCCCCTCCCTGTCGGTTCGGTAAGAAAAGGGAGCTTAACAACCCCTGCCCCCGACACACACCCCCAGGAGGCGACCAAAGACTCCTGAGATCCCACACTGGAGCGCACAACTGCACACCTTGAACCCGCCGCAAAAGCCCAGCAAATTCGCACAACCACCACCCCCGTCCGAACCCAGGCGTGAGAAGCCCCCTCCACCTCCCCCTCCACCTCCACTTCCACCACTTGTTCACCAGTGCGCACACACACTCCCACACACATCCACGCTCACCCCAAACTCAGACACAAACTCACACTCATTCACACGCAAGCCCAGTCACACTCCCCCCGGGCTCACACAAACACACCCTGGGGTTATTGCACTCGAACGCTACCCGGACTCCACACACGCAGACGAATGCACACTGGTACTTACACGCACACAAATGCACACTAGCCTCCCGGGATCCACCCCCCCCCCAACGTACACACCCGCACACACGATTCACACAACTTCACGTGCACACATCCCACATACACACCCCAAGTGCACATGCGCGCGCGCGCACCCCCGCTTGCACACTGCTCTCCGCTAGTGCCCACCGCAAGCGTGCACGAACGCACTCACTCCCCACACGTGCACCCCCCCTCCCCGTACGCGCGCACCTTTACCAACACACACCGCTACCCCCAGAGCTCCAGGAGCCCCGGGGCACTTACTGGGTCCCTAGCTGCGAGGCTGGACGGTCGGTCCTTCCTCGGGCGCCTAACGGCATTTGTATTCATGGGTCCCCGCAGCCCCGGGCGCGGGCGCGGGGGCGGGGGTGCGGGGTCCCCTTCCCTAAACTGGGCGCGGGCGCTCGGAGCGCAGCGGCACCGGGAGGGGCATGGGCGCGCGGGGCTGCGCCGCCGGCCCGGTCCGCCTGCGCTCGAACTTCGGCCGCTCTGCGTCCTCGGACTCCGGCGCGGGCTCCGGGCGCGGGGGGCGGCTCATAGGTGCTGGGGCCGCGGCGCCCGCCGGGCCTTTTGAAGTCTCCGCTGGGGGCGGGGAGGGGGCGCTGAAGGCGGCCTTTTAAACCGTGGCTGCACGCGGGCTTGGTGGAGCAAGGTGTCTGGTTTCAGCAAACTTTAGGAAAAGTCCCAAGCCGAAGCAAGGGAGGAGGGTGGAGGGGGGGAGCCAAGCAAGAAAGAAAAAGAAGCGGCGTGCTGTGCGCTGCTTCCTGAAGGGGGCAGAGCACCCACGGCTGCCAGGAGGGCGGCCTAGCCGGGTGCTGGGGAACCCGCAGACAGCTGGTCGGCGCGTGGAACCACCCGCCACCCCTGCACCCCCAAGTTGACCCGGCGTTCTTAACCGCCACGTGGACGAGCCCCAGGGACACCCCCAAAACGGCACAGATGATGCATGTGGGAGCATTCTTCCGCGTGAGAGGGGCCACTTCGGAAGACCATAGCCCTGGAAGGTTGAGAACTCCCAGTTCACTCACAGCTCATGGTTTTTTGAGCTGCACACTTTGTGCTAGGAGGATCCTGTCCTCATTTCTATTTTTCAATATGTTGTTCATCGTGGATTTTTTTTTGGCATTAGTTTTGACATTTTTAAAGTATTGCCTTAATATATTATGTACCTTGATTAGTTAGGGGTTTTCTGGCAGCCCCTTGATTCTAAAACTCCACTTCTGAGACTTGTTTGGGGTCTCAGAGCCCAATCTGCATGCCAGCATGTGGCCCTGGAACCTGCCTCACCCTAGCCAGGTGCAGCACTGTGCTGGGTGTCACCATTTATGGGAGGCCCTGCTATCAACGTTTACAGGTGAGAAGCTGAGACTCCGAAAGACGAAGTAGCTTTCCTGAGGTCACCAAGCTGGTAGGTGGTGGAGGTGGGATTGGAACCGAGGTTGTCCGATTCCTGTCTTCTGCAGCTGAACGTAATGATCCCGACCTTAGCCTTTAAGGGGTTCTGAGCAGACCCCTGTCAGCCTCCCTGACTTCATGGTGTGCCCCAGAGCTCCAATCTTCCTGATGCCCGGACCCAGGCTCTGGACAAGCTGGGCTACTTCAAGGCCTTGTCTGTGCTGTTTCCTCCCAGTTTCCCTCCCCGCCCCCCCCCCCTTTGCTGCCTGTTCACGGCCTCTCTGTCTTTCCAGTACAGCTTAAGCTCTGCCCCACACCCAAGTCATAGCACACATCACATGGTGTTGTCATTGTCAGATCCATCTCTGTGTCCCCACACCCAGCATGGAGCCTGCGACACAATAGAGGCTCAAACCATTAATAATTTAAATGAGTTTCTTTAACTCCTACCGTGTACAAACCCCTGTACAAAACTGAGGGAAGAGGGTCTGCCGCCACGGGAGGGAAGACAAAGAACGTTGCACATGGTCCTGCTTTCTGGGCACACGTGCATTTGTAATGTGGACAGAAGACATGCCCAGCAGCTTGGGGCAGGTAAGAGGGCCTGCATGGGAGCCATCAGACAGTGCCATGCAATCACGTGAAGATAACACAAGGGGGGGTGTGATAAATGCTATCGATTAATTGAGTTGTCAAGCAGAACTAAGGGGTGGGGGGAAACCAGAGAATACTCCCAGGAGGAGGTGGCCTTTGGCTCATGGAGCCATGGGGGAAGACAATTCAAGTGGAAGAGTCGCCAAAAGGCCAGGAGGGTAGGAGTGGATTTCAGGCAGGTTTTAAAGGAAGAGTTGAGGGAGGCTGGTAGAAAAGCTATGTAACTAACTCCCCCCAGCCCCCCTGCACTGTGTGACTCAGTGGCCACAAAGCCATTTCCAGGCAAGCGGATGCATTTCCTCAAAGGTCAGGCAGTGGGTCAATGGCTGAGCACCAAGGTCTTTCCAAATCTCACTCCCAAATGTGAGTATGCAATGTTGAGCCCCAGGGAACCATGCTCCACTGAGGGCTGCTGGAAAGACCCATGGGAGACCTCTCAGAGCCCATAAAGATCGACGGTATCTTCTTCCAGAACCTCACTCTCTCCATCTGTAAAGTAGGCACATCAATCATAGTAATCTGCATGGATCCTTGAGCTTGTGAGTATGAGACTATTGTTTAACAATAATTCAATTCACTAGATAATTACTGAGGGTTAACTGTTTTGCTAGGTTGGGAGGGAAGGGAGAGTCGTAGTCTTCCAGGAACTCATGGTCAGCTGGAAAGAGAAGTCATGGACACTGATAAGAATTCTTGGGGAGAGACCTTGCTTCCTGCCTCTGCTGCCTCTTCGCATCTAGTCTTTCTGCCAAGTAGGTTCCTGGCACCACACCAGTGACTGGGCGTAAACAGCTCTGATGGAAGTTGGGTCCAGAAGACACCGGGCCACTGCCTATTCTGTGAACAGAAAAGGGCACTCACCAGCCAGCCAAAAAGGGGCCATCTCTGTGGGGCAGAAGGCAGTGAGACTAGAAATGGGGCGGGCAGTGACCGCCCGGCCCATGTAGCATTTCAGGCACAAGGGAGAAGAATAGAGATTCCTGGCCTGGTGGGGACTCAGAGACCACATGGAATTTATTTCCCACCCAAGCAGATCAGCCATGGACCCATTGCTCTCCAAGGCACATCCGCCTTGAGAAAAACTGTTCATCTAAATAGTTTTGCTGGTGGACACATAGTAGGTGCTCAATAAGTATTTGTGAAGGAATCACTAGTGAAGTCTTAGCCTGCTGAACAGAGGTCTGCACACTGCCCAGGTACCAATCCCTGTCCATCCATCCACCAAGCTTTTTCTGAGAACCCACTGGGCGCCAACCTGTGCTTCCTGCTCTCCACACGTCTGGTAGAGGATACCAGAAGGAGAGACAGGCAGAAAATGCAGGTCAGGACGTCCTGCCTGAAGTCATACTTGCTCCACTGGTCTGCGGAACTGGGAGGAGAACTCAGATCCCTATTCCCCCGATGCCTTGCTCTGCTGCGCACACCAGGACAGGTCTCTCTTTCACACAGCAGGCAGCATAGGATGTGTGCACACGGTACGTGCCTAATAATAGAATCATTTAATACAGTCATTCATTCCCAGGTCACTCGGCCAATCAGGAGATGCTGCTGGACATCGAGCCCGGAGCGGGGCGCTGGTCACAGGCAAACAGAAGCCGTGATCCTCACTATGCGCACATCTCATTGCCATGTTGGCCTTCGGACACCAGCGTGGAGCACGGTAGGAGTAGCCCGGCACATAGGAGATAGTCCAAAGGTGCCAAGTGAAGAAAGATGGAATGAATGAAGGAAGGAACGCATGAATGAGAGTAAAGTTTGCCTGATTCCACCTAACGGATTAGCTTTCCTGCTACCTGCTCCCTCTCCTGTATCGTGGCCCTCATCCATCAACAAACATTTGTAGGGCACGTGACAGGCCTGATGCGAGGCTGATCCTGCTCCGCCCCACCCATGCCTGTGTTCCCAGCAGCGAGGATAAAGCATTTCACTAAAGGGAATTTCACTGCACACCAGGCTGGAGAGAGAGACGGCTTCCCGCTGTATCCCCTCCCACTGCCCCCTCCCGGCAATACCAGCCCGGGGCCTCTCTCCTGGTGAGGTGGCCAGAGCCAATGCTGGCTGTTAGCATGACCCGCCTGCCTCCCAGGGCTTGGGCTCTGCCTGTGAGGCCACGTCACTGTGGCCTGGTGACTGCCAAGGCCCCAGAAACAATCATTTCAGCAAGAGGAGGGAAGGCTGAGGCCAGGGAACCCCCTGGGCCACTATCCAGGAGGGCACGTCCTCTGGGCATGTGATCCTCTCATCTGGGCAGCCCAGACCATCTCTCAGGCCTTCTCCTCCAACCCCGGCCTGGCTTTATTTCCTTAGGCCTAGACCAGTGGTAGAGGCCAGTGAGATATCCAAAGTCCACTTTACGGTGCTGAGACTAACCCACATGTGGGGGGCCAAAAGAAATTCAGGCCTAGAAGAGACCCTAGAGCTGCCCAGCCTAAATTCCTCATTTTACAGATGGGGAAACTGAGGCTCAGAGACATTGATGACACAGCATCAATGGGGAAGCTGGGGTAAGAAGTCAGGCCTCCCACGTCGATGCCTAACTGCAGAGTCTGACCTATCTCCTCCTTCGATCCATTCAGTCAGCCATGGAAGAATTAAGCCCATTTTCCAGATGTGAGAGCTATGGCAAGTTAAGATCTCTGGACTCACCCTGAAGATGCGTCTGGAACCAGTGGCTTTACCAAACAGGCTACTAGTAATGGATTCTGAGCCACCCTTACAGCCGAGAGTGGAGACAGCAGCTGAGGAGCTCAGAGAGCTCCGGGCCTTCACTCCTGTGACCCCCTTCTCTCTGGGATGTCCTTCTTCACTGGCCCCCCTCGTATCCTCACAGCTGTACCGCAGCCTGCCCCCCATCCTGCCTGGCATTTAGCACGCCAGGTCCCATCAGGGCATATATCTGCCTTACATGCCTACTCAACTGGACCTCCTCAAGGTCATAGCTATATCTTATCTTTGTAGAATCCCCAGGGGCCTCCCGAGTACCAGCCCACCGTAGGCTCTCAGTAAGTGTGGGATGAATGAGGAGGGAAGGAGGGAAGAAGGGAGGGTATACAGGCAGAGCCGAGGGCTAGCTGACCGTCATCCCGGGATGTCCCCGTGACATGGCAGACCACTGCTGTTTCATCTTTGCTGGCAGAATTCTGTCTTCCTCCACCGTCTTCCAAGTAGTCTCATCCTTCAGTGGAGACTGTGTCCTCCAAGCCTCCAGGACTGGATCCTGCTTAGACTGAGCTCACCGTGGCAGTCTCCTTCCCCTAGCCAGTGAGTGGTTTGGGTGTGGACATAAGATACAGACCAGCCTCGGAGACAGGAGAGGAATTATATATGCTTGGGCCCTCTGAGAAAGTTTTCCTCACTTTTATAAGCGGACACACACCAATGATACACCCCATTTTTCTTTCTGAACATTGTTGAATGATGACGTGCTGTTGGAGAGGCTGCAATCATCTTGTCACAATGAAGTGACGATGAGGTCCGTGGCCAACAGACTGAGGATGGCAGAGAAAAAAGGAACTAGGGCCTTTAAGACATTATTGAAATGTAGGGGCGCCTGGGTGGCTCAGTTGGTTGAGCGTCCAACTTCAGCCTCGGTCATGATCTTGTTGTTCCCAGAGTTCGAGCCCCACATCGGGCTCTGTGCTGACAACTCAGAGCCTGGAGCCTGTTTCAGATTCCGTATGTCTCCCTCTCTCTCTGCCCCTCCCCACTCATGCTCTGTCTCTCTCTCTCCCTCTCAAAAATAAATAAAACATTTTTAAAAATTAAAAAAAAGACATTATTGAGATGCTAAATCAGGCACTTGGGGACCGCCCTTTCTCAAATCAATAGTGCTTCTCATTGTCAAGGCCACTTTCAGGTGCTCTTCCTGTTACTGGCAGCTGAAAACGTCCCTGCTGATTTAGCAGAGGAATAGGAATTTCGGTCTGTACCAGATAAACCGGGGGGTGGCAATGACAACAACAGTCACAACCCCCTCCCCCCAGACACAACTTCATTTGTCAGTTTCCACTCAGCATCTCTAGTTTGGAGATGAAGAACCAGAAAGGACTTGCCCAAGCTCACCCAGCAGTAAGGACAGAACCAGGGCTAGAACTCTGGTCCCAAATGCTTCTTTCAATAACCAAGCCCTGCGTATGGGGCAGAGTCAGGGGGAAGTTTCTTCACAGCTCAGGGAGTGGCCAGTCAGAGCCAGCTGATGGAGAGACGCCCCCGCCCAAGCCAAGTAAATTTCAGCAGGTTGAAAATTTGTCCAGTCCAACGCCTGGTTCCACGATGTCCCCAGGTGGTACACCTGTTGTCAGACACAATGGCGAGATAGCCGTGCTGGGAGTCATCATTTCCCCACAATCAGCTAAAACTTGCACTCCGAGCCTAGCTGCCTCAGTACCCCACGCCCAGACCATGTGATATGCTACACTCCTGCTCGTGTGTGGTTCCCGGGAAAGCTAGCCAATGCAATGACTTTGGATGCTTTTCCTTGTCACAAAGTGAGGACAGGGGAGCAGCACACACACCACTCTGCCTCCCCCATCCGAAAAAGCTTTTACAAAGAGCTCTTTACATGTATCTCCACGGATTACCATGCAAAGCCCCTTTTACAATGGTTATTGAGGACAGCAACTCTGAAATCATCTAAAGCCTGGCTCTGTGGCTGAAATCTCTCTGAAAGTAACAGCCCCAACCCCAAGGCATCCTTTCTCCAGACCCAGCCGTCTTACTTCCTCTCACCACTGCTCATCCGGTACCTATTTCTTATCTTCCGGCATTGTCTCCTCCAAAGGCTTTGCAGTTTTTCAGTTACCTAACTGCTGCCAGTCACCACAGCAAAGCTCAAAGGTTCAGGTGGCATCTGATGAACAGAGAGTGGAGCAGACTCATCATCTCCCCTCATGTATATTCTATGCTCCTGTTAATACAACCTGGGTGCCTATTCGGTTTTTTGGCACTTACATCATAATGTTCACACTAAGTTTATGACCATCAAGAATGCCTAAGACTTTCTCATGTGCCTCCTCTGAGGCAATAAAGTTGTTTCTTTTTCTTCTCCTGAGTGGAGACCCAGTTAAATATGCTCCACTTTTTCAGCTTCTCTGAATTGTTACTTGTTAGATATGCTTCTCTTGTCTTTAAGGACCCGTAAGTACAGGACATTGATCACTAGTCATACTGATAGCCACAGTGATTAATGGTGATGCTCTGTACCCATGGAACTGAGGCATTTCAGGGTAGTTCATAACAAACTGCCAGCATTGTTTATGGTTAACAATGAGTTTAAAGATGGTACCTGCTCTTGGTGAAACCCGTGGAAGCCTCCGCTATTGGGGCTGGTTTCCCAGCAAGACTATGCCTATGTGACTCACCAGGCATAAGACACCCCAACCGAGTCTCCATTTTGAGTTCCCTGGCTTTGAGGCGTTCTGTGGCCGGTCTCTGATCTGATGGAGGAAGTGAAGCCTGGTACGGCCCTTGAAAGTGATGACAGTTGGAGTTCATACCTGTCCTCTCCAGATCCCTTGCTTTGGCTGAGAAGAACATTCTTACCTGAGCGAGGCTGCTAGAGAGCACCTGCCATGAAGTACAGACGCGTGAGCACTGTCCTTTTGAGTCCTGTGAATCTTCTTTAGCATCAAAACTTCTTTTGATCAAACCCTGTCTAGCCGCTGCCATTCGTGCGGGACCCTACTGCAGGCAGAGGCGTCTGCTCCGGGACATGGGACACCGTGGTCACTGCTCCAGTAAGTCATCAGAGATGGGTAGTTACCACTCTTGTCTTCTGGACATGGGCAATTTATTCACTGAGGGGTACTTTTCCATATTTTCTGTACTTTCTCAACCAGATCCTTGTTTGGGGTCTCGCCTATCTCGATATCTGGGAATGGTTGTGATTTGATATGAACCCCAAGCCTGCCCGGCCCCTGAAGCTGGCTGCCCGATGTGACCATGTCGATACCCTGGGACTCATGTCACAGCTCCACCTTATGTGGGCACTGTGGGACTTCATGGATTCTCTTTTCCCTTCTGTGAACTCATCTGTGAACTTGGGGTTGTTGGCATGTGCCTGCTGGGTAACTCCCTTTCTCCCAACCTCATCAGTCCTTGTGACGTGAGCCACCTGGTTAAATCCAGCTGGTCTTGGCTTGATGTTCCCCCCAAGTTCACGGGGTCTCCTGCAGTTGCCCTGGGCTGCAAGGGCACACTCCTTCTCTCTTGTTGCCCTTGTGAACACGTTGGCAGTGGCTACCAGCAAATCCCAGGTCAGATCCCTAGCCGCGTGGTTTGGGGTATGCCATTTAACCTCTTTGTGCCCACTTTTCTCCACCTTTTGAATTGTGGTAACACTAGAACCCTCATCCTTTAAGTTGGTACAATTCTATTGCCTACCTTGTGCCCCTGATCTGAGAACTGAATGAATGAGCGTGTAGAGAGCACAGAGACCAGTGTCTGGAACATGGCAAAAGTGCAATAAATATAAGTTGTTCGTATTACTGTTGTTTTACACATATTTATATGTATGTATTACTGTTATTCTTTTATATTCTTAGGTTAGGTGCCAATGGTTTTATAATAAAACAGCACTCTTGACGTGACGAGGATACGGAATGTCGGCCTCGGGCTTTTCTTTTCCCAGGGCAAAAATCTCTCCGAGAATCTTGTTTGCTTTTGACTCTCTCGTGTCCCGGGGACTCCTGCCTTATTCCGGGAAGCCCCCTAGGGGCTTGGATCCATGTCCCCGGCCACAGGGGATCGGGACAAAGAGCATCTCATGATAAAGCTGGTCGGGTCTCTCAAGATGGGAACGTGAGGCCCAGGAAATCAGGCAGCCCCCATCCCCAGTGAACACGCAGCAAGCCGGGACCAAAATCTCTCCTCCTGGCGGCATGCTGGAGTGGCCCCTACCTGCTCCTGCTGGCTCATGAGAGCAGATGGTTAAGTTTTCAGGAACTTTGCTGCCATTAAGCCATTATTAAAAATTAAATGGAATAAACTTATAATTGGATAAGTTATATGAAAAGCAAAAGCGGGGCCCCTGGGTGGCTCAGTCAGTTGAGTGTCCGACTTCGGCTCAGGTCATGATCTCGCAGTTGGTGAGTTCGAGCCCCGCGTCGGGCTTGCTGCCCTCAGCACATGACTCGCTTCAGATCTTCTGTCCCACTCTCTCTCTGTCCTTACCCCACTTGCACACTCTCTTCTCAAAAATAAATTTTTTAATGTTTTATTTATTTTTGAGAGAGAAACAGATAGACAGATTGTGAGTGGGGGAGGGGCAGAGAGAGAGGGAGACACAGAATCCGAAGCGGGCTCCAGGCTCCGAGCTGTCAGCACAGAGCCCGATGCGGGGCTCGAACTCACGGACCGCGAGATCGTGACCTGAGCCGAAGTCAGGCGCTTAACCGACTGAACCACCCAGGCGCCCCGAAACATTAAAAAAATTTTAAAGCAAAAGTAATTAACGCTCAAAACTCACCTCTTTCTAGTTACCTTATTACACTTTACTGTTATCTGTACTCTTGACGTTATTTATTTCTATTGTGAGTGGATGGTGGAGAGGCCGGCTGTACAATGGTGTGCTTGTCAGCATCTCTCCTCAGCGTTCAGTTACACCATGTAAGTAGCTTGAGATTGGCATGGTGGGATTGGCCAATGCTATAAATCAGAGGTCTTTCGGCTTAGAAATCCTGTTACGAAACGTTTATGGCCTCACCACTGCTGTCTCTTACCTGGTCTGGTAGTCAGGACCCTGCGGAAGTATGAAGTACCCTCCTCCTACAGATCTGCAGTCTTGTCCCAGAGCAGAGCCCCCGACCTTGCCCAATCTCAGGGCATCATTTGATGCCATGGTCTTCTCTGCCTTCTGGAAACTTCCTTCTTCTACAACATCACTCATTCCAGCTACACTCAGCTCCTTGCTCTGGCGCTTTGCATACTGAGTTCCTCATTTGCAGGATGTTCTTTCTCTTCTTTTCTAGATTCTTATTCTGCAAAATTCAGAAGGCGTCTCCTCTGGGAACTCTTTCTTGAAGGCACTCGCGCCCCAGTGCAGCCGGGGTACAAGGATGCACTGATAAGTATTTAACAACCACGTCTCCAGAAAGGATGGGGGGAAATCCTGATTTTTAGCATCTGCCCATCACCAGGGTGTAAATATTCCCATCATGGCCAGTTTCAACCTACCAGCATGCAGTCCTGAGCGAGGAGCTGGGAAGAGATGTGCAAGCTGATGTGAGTCCATTCCTGCACACGGCTGGCCGGGTGAGCTGCCTGCCTTTCCTGTCACGCGACAGCTTGCACACATCCCCATAACACAGTGCCGTGCCAAGCCATATCAGAGCCCGAGGCAAAAGGAAAAACTCCGTCATACTGATCCTGTCTTCGTTTGTCCGTGCTTTTCTGGCATTAATTTTTCAGTTTTAAACAGTACTGCAGTAGGGGCACGTGGGTGGCTCAGTCGGTTAAGCATCTGACCCTTGATTTCTGCTCAGGTCATGATCCCGCTGTTCGTATTTTCAAGCCCCATGTCAGGCTCTGCGCTGGCAGTGTGGAGCCTGCTTGGGATTCTCTCTTCCTCCCTGCCCCTCCCCTGCTCGTGCGTGCGCACACACGCGCGCACACACACACACACACACTCTCTCTCTCTCTCTCAAAATAAATAAACTTAAGAAGATCTTAAATAAATAAATAAATAGTATTGCAATCAATTACTACTTATTTCGGTTGCTGTGTTCTTTGACACTGCATTAAATTTCGTTCCTGAAATTCTGTTCACCTCACCCTGGTCTCGGCCCTGGCATAGAAACACCTATCCCACCGTTGATATAGATGTCTCCTCTACCAGCCTATGGGGCTTGGATACAGGAATTCATTTCTGTGTTCCTAAAACTTGGCACACGGTAAGTGCTCAATAACTATCGCCCAGCAAGCGAGTGGATGAATCGATGGATACATCAGTCTCTCGGTTCTTTTGCCCACAAAGTAAGACAAGCGGATGAAGGACACCTTCTGCTCTTTAATTAGGGCGGGTTTTGAGCTTTACATTTCAGCTCTCCCAGCTCAGTAAAAACTAACCCTGCCCTTGACCTGGTGAGCCAGTCTCTGGGCTGGGCATTTTCACCAGGACCAACCTGCAGGTGCCTCCCTCCTGGGGCAGCGAGGGAAGGAAGTTGAATCTGGAAAGTGGAGACTGTGCTGGGACCAAGGATGGAAAGTCACCGAGCGGCAGCTGTCTTAGATCCCGGGAAGGCTTTTCTATTGGTTTGTGTGAGCTACCCTGAGAAGTAGCAACGTTCTTGTCTCTGGACATGTCCCAGAAGACTGTCGTTTGGCCGGATCAACAGAAAGGAGATCCAAGCAGCAAATACTTCGGAGTAACTTCCAGCTCTACAGCTTGAGGGGTCATCTGCCATCTGAGGACACCAGGGCTTGTTCCCATATCCAGGCCCTTCCTTAGCCTGAGGACCACCAACAAGGGTCTTCTAGACGTACCCCATCAGTGGCTACTAAGGCATCTCACTGGACTCCAGCTGGGGTGGAGCTGGGGTGGAAATGTGGGCTCTATTTCTGTGAGATTGGCCATGGCCTTCCATTTTTGAAGCACTTTATATGTGCTAGGCCCACTGCAAAGGGCTTCACATACATTAACGCACTGATTACCTACAATCCCCTCCCCCAGAGCTAGGCATTAGTCTCCCCATTTTACAGATGCAAAACAGAGAGGTTGGCAACTTCCCCAAGGTGACAAGGTAAGTGATGACAAGGTAAGTGATGGAACTGAAATTTTCACCTTGAGCCATCAGATTCTAAGAGTCCAGGATCTTAACCACATCTAGGCAAAGAAAGGGAATTTCTAAGATAGGCCCCTTTTGAGTACTGGTGCGAGTGAAAGTAAAAAAGGGGGTGAGGGGAATGGGCAGATGTAGCCATTTTTGTCCTTCTTCTGACCTGGCCTTGTTATGCTCAGACATGTTCGCTGACCTTCCAGCCCACCCATCACAGAAGCTCCCATGGCTTTCCACTCACCACCATGTCCTCCTTTCCACCAGTCTCCGGAGCTGTGTGTTCCCAAATGGGGAATCTCTCACTCAAGGACTCATAAATCCACATCTCCAGGGGGCAGGGGTGGGGGAAACTGAACAAGCAGTGAGTGTCTCTCATCGGGCTCTATACACACATCATCCATCTGTCTCACTGTGTGTCAAGGGGACAGGTGTTCTCCTAGCTTCACCTTTCAAGGCCTGCACTGTCCAATATGGTGGCCACCAAACGCATGAGGCTATTTAAATTGAAATTCCTTAAAATAAAAGATGTGTGTTAAATTTCTCAGTCCCACGAGCCATATTTCAAGTGTTCGCGGCCATGTGCAGCTGGGGGCTACTGCTGTATGGGACGGTGCAGCTATAGAACATTTCCATCCTCAGAGGAAGTTCTGTTGGACAGACTGTATCGAGGAAAATGGGGACTCTGAGAATGACTCATCTGAAGCCACACAGCGAGTTGTAAACGGCAGGGATGGGACCCATATTTCTTGCTTCCCAAGCCTCTAGTCCCAGAGCCTGGAATATATTTGCCACCGCCTGGCTCCAGAACAAGGAGGATTGTTTGCCTGGGATGGTAGGTCGGCTTGGGAAACCAAATAAGAGATCAGAAGACTGTGGGTGAATACCAAAGTGGAGAAAAGGAGCCAGCTGTTCTTGAGGCTATTTTTATCCTGCCCAGATATCCTGGGGAGCTGCCCCCCTCCCCTTAAGCTATTTTTATCTCAAGAGCTGGAATCAGAATGCTGTCTCCCTTGGATGGATGGGGCGATCCACTGACACATAATTCTAGCATCAGGACCTCCCTCTTGCCTGACAATTTCCAAGCGGGGTCACATCCGTTCTCTAATGCCATTCTCCTACCAATTTGGGAGGTCAGCATGGTAAATGGGGAGTGCAGGCCCCACATTATAGATGGGGGTAACTGAGGCTTCTTGGGTGGACACAGTGAGCTGTTTCAGCAGCTCGTGCATGGTACAGTTGGGATTTAAGCTCAGGCAGAGTCGGGTCCCTCCTTTCTGAGCAGGTGGTGGGTTTTACATAAGGGCTACCTGCTGAGTGCTGGAAAAACAGCCCGAATTTGTTGTTGAACCGCACACAACACCCCTTTCTGGATGCGTGGGCAAGTTGCTCAGCATCTTTGAGCTACTCTTCCCTGGTCCATGGTATAGGGAGTTCCAGCCTTTTTCCTGCCTCCTCCACGGTCTTGCTGGGAATCTGGCCAGTGAGAAAGCTTTTGTTAAATTGGAAAACACCCAATGCCCAGAAGAGATGTTTTGTTATCATCATCATCACCAGCAGCAGCAGCAGCAATGAAATCTTTAATTGTGTGCAGTCCTCCATCCTGTCCCCCTCTTTGGGCCTCAGTTTCCCTGTCTTGAAACCTGAGCAGTTTGGCCCAGAGGATATCCACGGGGCCTTCCTTCCAGCTCCGGCTTGCCATTTCTATGACCCATTCATTCAGTCAACAAGTGTTTATTGAGTTCGAGCAGCCTGACACGGTGGGGAAATGAAGGACTGGCTTCTCCAGAAGGCTCTCTGCCCAGGCTGTTTCAGCCACATACGCAAATTTCCTTGTGTTTTCAAAAGGCAAATTATGGGAAACATGTTATTCACCCTAACACACGCGCCCCATCTCTCAGGGAAAAAAAATCCCTCCAACCCCACCAAGAACTAAGCTAACAGAGGACAGAAACCCACCCTTGTTCCTCTGGGCAACTTTCCAGAAGCTCACGTCCCTGTTGAAAAAGGAGAAACTGTATGCGGCCGTGTCTCTCTGGGACGGCTGTAGGCCTTGTAAACAACCTGTGTTTGCCCCAGCTCCCTCCATCCTGACAGCATAGCCATGGCCAAGGAAAAAAACAGCCCCGTTCTGTGCCTGGCCATCCCCAGAGTGAGGAAAATTGTCCATAAATATTTTTATCTTCATGGTCACCAAGGGAGCTGAGAGGAAAGCTTTGATTCTCCAAGCCCCTGGACCACTCCCTTCCTCTAGGGACCCCGTGGTCAAAACTGACCTGGGTGTCCCATCTCCCACCCCCAAATTACAGGCTGCTGCCCATGCCGCCTGCTCCCAGGAGGTGGTGGGATTAGAAGCGGGACCACATTGTACACCATGGCCAGCCCCGGGGGCTGTTGGGATCGCCTCTCCCAGCCAGCTGGTTTCCTGCCAGGAGCTGGGTGGTCAAGGCAAAGAAAGGCATGGGGTGGGGAGAGGGTCCCAGGGCTGGGGCAAAAAAGAGGCCCAAGGTTGACATCTGGATCTTGAGTCACTTTGCTTATCACAGGGCTCTTGTAGAAGAGGCCCTGGTAACATTATTGACCTGGAAAGTAGTTTACGGCAAAGCAGATCCTTGGAGATCGAAGAATTTTCACGACTCAAAGAAAGAATGGCTAATGGTAGATTTTCAAACTCTAAAATGTGATACCGCTGACAAAGACGTTCAGGATCAGGAAGCCCAACCAAGAACTCCTAAAATCATCCCACCTGTGTCTCACCAGAAGCTTCCTGTATCCTCCTTCCTCGCTGGAAACCCCATTCCTATCCGAAGAAGACTGTTACCTTCTGGAACTTTCTAGAAGAGAACACTGCATCACTGTACTGAGGGAGTACATCAGATTCCCTAAGGGCCTAAGGGCCATCCAAGTGCAAGGTTCTATGATTCTGTGGTTCTAGATCACTTGAGCCATAAAATTTTGTGCCCAAAGTGCCAGGCTTCAAACGCCTTTTGATGCCAAGCTCTGAGGCTCTAAAATCCTGGAATCCTACCTGGCACTGACTTTTGGCTTCTATGATTCTATGCTTCTGAAGCTAAGATTTCTGCAATCCTTCAATTCTGTGACCTACTTCAGGACAGACAAGGACCTCACGCAAGGAGGCATTCATGCCCAGCAGTGATTACATGTGGAGGAGGCCCTGTGAGGCCAGCTGACCTCTCCTCTGTCTGTCAAGGGCAGCATTCCATGGCTGGAGCCTCCTGGAGCCCAGCTTGCCTTCTGACCTTTCCCTGACCATACGCTCACTTGGCCGCACTTACTCCCACCCAGCCCCGCGCCCAGCCCCTCTCGGTCCTTGTCACCAGGTGCAGGCAAGGATGCCACAATAGCGGGTGCCAGTGCCCTCCCGTCAGCACCCACTTCCATGGGTTAAGGGACAGTATACATGCTTGCTTGGGAGGTATATCCCCAGGGACTCAGAATCGGAGCGACCAGAGAAGGGGGCTTGTCCCTAGACCCAGTTCTAGCTTGTTTCATCCTGATTGACCCAACTAGCACCAGAATGGCAGTGCCTGGGTGACTGGAAGTTCCCATCAGACTCAAAATATGTTTTTCCATGGCCTTCCTTTGTTGGAAATCACAACGGTTAGAGATGCTCCCTTAGATGAAGGTCTCTGGAAAGAGCGTGCTAGCTGGAGGGAAAGGGGTCCCCTTCATTCCTCTTTCATTGCCCAACATGCACAGAGGCTAAATCTCAGTCCACAACTGAGAACATAAGAAAGAGGACCTTCCTTTATTTTCTTTGAATATGCTAAAATCCAACTTCACCATGCTGGCAGGAAATACAGTGTTTGTCATTACTGAGCCTCCCGTATACGTCCCCCCATCCATGGTTCTGGTCATGCAAGAATAACATTCTGAGAGGCCTCTCTGTCCTGCTCTCATCTGTGGCCATTCAGGTACTCACTGTCTGTGCCAGATGTCCCTTTACATCCAGTGACCCGGTGTCATGCTTTGCACACAGGAAGCTGTGACTCTGATGTGTGGGGCCCCGCCTCCCTAGGGACACCCTCTTGAGGCTTTATCTGTTTCCCACCAACCTGAGGACTCACTAATGCCGGAGGACTTCGCCTCCTCCTTGCCTTCAGAGGCACTCGCCTCTTCCCTTTCCCTCTGGGACCCCGAGCCTTGACCCCTCTCTAAGCTTACACAGGACTTAATATCAAGCAGCCCCAGATCTCAGCTTTTCCAAAACTTCAGCGACCAGAACGTCTTGAGGGCTGACCACCTTCTTGAACTGGGGATGAAGAAAGAAGCACACAGACCACAGTGCAAATTGGTACCTCACTGTCTCACACACATTTGTTTGCACCGATCTTGGAAGATTTATTGGAGCAGCCGGCTGACGCTTTGCGACAAAGATGAGAGTAAAAGCCTGGAGGAAGGACATGGGTATGGTTTGTGAGGTCAGTGAGGAAGGCCCCCTGAGACGTTAAAGCTGGATGTGGCATGTTGGGAGGGAGGGGTTTGGAAAGGAGTATTTGGGGAGGACTCATTGGCTCCGTGCTCCCTTGGTCCTGGGAAGGGTCCTGAGAATGGCTGGGGAGGGAGAACAGCCACACCTTATGAGGAGACATCTGGCAGCTGTACAAAAAAGCCCCTGGCTTGAAATCTGGAGCCCTGACCTCTGGCCCTGGATCTTGTGAGACCTTGAGCAAGTCTGTCCACCCCCCCACCTTCAATCCACGCCTTGGTTCTCCATCTGAGAATACGAGCATTGGGCTTTCCCTCCTGTAGGGCCAGGTCCTGAGTAGCTCGTGCCGATGACTGCATATCTCCAACTGTGGGTCTAGAAGCATCGTTGACTTTGGTCTCCATTGAGCCCCTCCTGCCATCTTGAATACAGCTGGCAGAGGGCTGCTATCTAAGAGGAATCTGGTCTGGAATCACAGCTCAAGAATGGTTGGGGATGGGGTGGGGCCCAAACCCATTAGAAGTGACTGCATCTTGGGGCGCCTGGGTGGCTCAGTCAGTTAGGCATCCGACTTCTGCTCAGGTCGTGATCTCACGGTTCGTGAGTTTGAGCCCCCCGATCGGGCTCTGTGCCGACAGCTCAGAGCCTGGAGCCTGTTTCAGATTCTGTGTCTCCTTCTCTCTCTGCCCCTCCCCAGCCCGTGCTCTGTCTCTGTCTCTGTCTCTCTCTCTCAAAAATAAATAAAAACATAAAATTTTTTTAAAAAGAAGTGGCTACAACTCTGTTTACAGTGGAATATTATTTGGTCACGAGAAAGAAGAAAATCTTGCCATTTGTGGCAACAGAAATGAATCTTGCGGTCATTACGCTGAGTGAAATAAGTCAGAGAAAGACAAATACTGTATGACCTCACTTACATGTAGAATCCAACCCTCAAAACTCATGGAAAGAGAGAACAGATCGGTGGTTGCCAGAGGTGAGGGGTAGGGGGGCAGAAGCGGGCGAAGGTGGCCAGAAGGTATAAACTTGTAGCTCTAAGATGAGAAAGTTCCGGGGAGGCCATGCACAGCAGGGCGACTATCGTTAACAATGCTGTATTGTATATTTGAAAGTTGAAAAGAGTAAATCCTAACAGTTCTCATCACACACACGCAAACTGGAGCTGTGTGAGGTGATGGATATGTTAACCAAACTGCGGTAATCACTTTGTAATACAATACGTACATCTAGCAAATCGTCACTCTCCACGCCTTCAACTTACAGAATGCTATGTGTCGGTTATATCTCAATAAAGATGGAGGGCGGGGGAGAAGTGGCTGCGTCTCCTGGCTCCTTTTTTGCCCACCAGTGGGGGTCACGCGGTAGTCCCCTCACCTCCACACACACACCTGCACCCACATGCGTGCAGAGCCTGGGCCTCCGGGAAAGGATGTACATTGCCTAACAAGGAGGTCAGCCAAGGACATGATGCTACGGAGCCCAGAAGGCCACTGTCGAGGTATCTTGCTCCCCTATGGGCAGCGGGCCCTTGGTAGTCCTGTCACCAGTCCCTGCCTGTGGCTCCTAGCGGCCCAGCCACGCAGGGTCAGGCCCAGCTGGGGGCAGTAACAGGAAAGGAGAGAAAGAGGCAGAGAGGCTGAGAGACAGAGGTAGAAAAAGACAGAATTCGAGAGAGACAGAGACAGAAAGGAAACTGGGAGCGAGGAGGGAGGCAGGGAGAGGGACGCCAGAGTCAGACAGAGAAAGAGAGAGGGAAATGCATAAAGATAGAAAAAGAGCAAGACAGATGGCCCTGAGAGAAAGAGTTGTTGTGAAGGGAAGAGAGAGACAGAGAGAGAGAGAGACCACAGGAGGAGAGCAAGACAGGGGGCAGAGAAACTGAGACACAAGCAGAGAGACTGAAAGAGAGATGGAGATGTGGACCAAGGACGGCGAGGAGGACACAGTCGTAGATGCACACATATGCACACATACGGGCACACACGCGGTCACATGTACACGCAAACACATAGCCACACACACACAGTCACACGCATAGTCACACCCCCCCAGGACCGGCCAGGAGAGACGCTGGACGACGCAGGGACTGAATCTCTGGCCGGAGCACCCTTCGCACTCACCAGACCCTCGATGACTCCCGGAGGCCCCCATGGAGCGCCAGCCGCTGCAGAGGCCGGTTAGCCCAGATCACCTCACTGCAATGCCGCCCCCTTTTCCTGCTGTGCACCCACCCTAAAGCAACCTAAAGCAGTCTGCTGGCCTGCTCCAGAGTGCTGCCCTCGGAGGCCAAGCCTGCTCTGCGGCTCCCGCGAAGCCTCTGAGCCGCTGCCCTCCCTGCCCTCGCTCCACCCCAGGTGTTATCAGTAAACCACACACATCTGAGTCTCTCTCTCTCTCTCAGGTTGAAGACGCTCACCTCTCGGCTTCAGCTCTTTCTGGAAATAGGGATAATCACACTTACTCCTGAGGGTTGTTCTGATAATTAAATGAAAGGTGATATGCAAATCACTTGGTATTTGCATAGCGGAGCCTGCATTGAGTGAGTCCTCGATAAATGCTTTTTGTTAGGGCCCGTATGGTCGGTCATCACCACCACCATTGCCACCACGGAGGGGTGTAGGGAAGTGGGGAGACAGGCCGGGCAGGTCCCTCTGTCTCCCACGAACTCCCTACCCGTCTTTCCAACTCCCCGCGAGTCTTCCCCAGCTGTCCCTTGGACACCACAAATTCAACCCGTCCAAAAAGGAACTGTCGCCTCTCTTACCCCAACTCGCTCCCCCACAAGTGCTCCTCTCCTACCTTCTGCCCCCATGAAGGATAAACACTTTGTCATTTATTGCTAACTGATGACAAGGACAGGGTCTGGAGTAGAGGTGACAGCGCATCCGCGCTGAATGAATGAAGCGCGTACACGGGAAACATCAACAAGGAAGGACGTGACCTACCCCCAAACGCACCAGACGTGGTGCAAACGAACCCAGACCCCGGCCTCTTGTCACAGCCTTCCGCAGGTAAAGCAGGCAGTAGGAGCTGCCGTGGGCCAGCCCGAGGCAATGTCTGCCCCATCTTGGGCCCTTCGAGGCTCTTCCTGCCAAGGCCCAGCCTCCCAAATTATGGAAATAGTGAGCAGCACCAGCAGAGGCCCAGGAACGCTCACGGCGCTCCCCTAGGAGGCTGGCGGAGCACTTCCAGCCACTTCTGCCTATTCTACCGGGTCACTGAACGCTCAGGTAGGCTCCCTGCAGGAGGGACGCGTCTCCTGTTGTCTGTCCTTGAGGCAGACAGCTACTGGACCTCACCTCACCGGGGTTCCAGGACTGGAGGACCCTGGGCCGCTCTCCATCGCGCAGGTAGGAAGACAGAGGCCGGTGGGCTCTCCCAAGGTCACCCCACGGGGCGGCGCAGTGCTTTGTCAACCACGTGTCAGAAATAACACTGCAATACGGCGCTTTCCCTCCCCCAAGCACCGTGCTCTGGCTATGAGATCTGTTCCTGGGTGTAGGTCTTATTACCTCCATTTTAAATACAGGGGCAATGTGGCCTTTCAGGCCGAGCGACACACTCAAGGTCACACGGATTCAGGTTCAGGCTCTGGCAGCTCGGGGAGTCAGCTGTGACACAGGCCCTGCTCCCCGTGGACTTGGCCCTCGCCCTGGGGGACTGGGCACAGGTACCCAGCTGGTGCTGGGTGCAAAGACTCTCTCTTCCACAGCCCTCACCCACCGGCCCTCAAAGCCCCTTTCATGGGCCTGCTCCACACCCCACTGGGGAGGCCAGACAAAACCGCTAGTGTTGGGATTATTTTTCTATTTCCAGATGGATCTGTTTGCTGGCTCCATCCAGGGCCTCCCATCACTGCGTGGGGGCTGGGGGCCCTGCGCCAGGTTAATATTAGGAGGCAGCAGGAAAAAAGGCAACCCAATGCAGCTTCTCACAGAGTTCTGGGCTGTTCTACCAGGGCAGCCTCTGAGGAATATTCCTGGGGCATTTAAGGGGGCCTGGCAGTCAGGCCGGCCACGAGGAAAAAAAAAAAAAAAAAAGAATTTAAAAAAAAAAAATGTTTTTCAAGGAAGCTTTTAAATGTCTCATTTTGGGCCGGGGGCCAGCATGGAGTCCCCAGGTGATCTGTGAAGCTGAGCTGGGCTCTCTCCCTACTCGTGCTGAGCTGAGGACAAGATTTTAAAATTCAACCAGTCAGTCATTCATGTAACCAACCCTTTCTGAGCACCCATTATTGTCGGATGATGTGCCACACCCAGAGGAAAACAATAGATTGGACCCGGGGAACTCATTGGACACCATGATCAAAGCCGAGGGTATGAAAAAGTTATCTCCAAAGCTAATGAGCTATTTCTGTCTGTTAATCCCAGTCCCGTCCCCCTCTTGGTCTCCAATGCTCAGGAACAAAGTCAACAGATGTGGACAGACCAACGAATGTCTGGGTGGGATGTTCGGGCTGTGTGAGGGTCTCTGTTGTCTGGGTGGCCCGAGAGAGATTTCAGTCCTTGCCAGAAAGGAAGTTGTGCAGGTTCAAACAACGAAATGGCAAAAGAGGCAGGTGGTAAAGAGCTGGTCCTGGGGCGCAGGGCACAGGAGAGCAGGGAAGGGAAAGCACAAGCAGGAATCGATAACTCCTTGGCAGAGAGGCTTATGGGGAGACTTCTTGGCCTGGTCAAGGGACTGGATCAGAATCCAGGGCCAAATGAGGTCTACAGATGTTGTCATACTCAGGATCCTGGCAGGAAACTGTGCACACTAAGGGGGCCAACTGAGAGAGCATTTACTGCCCCAGGCAAAAAAGACCTAGTAGCTTATAAATACTGCTACTACTGATGATGATAATAATAATAAAAGATTAGAACCAAACTTCTCAGTGGAAATACTCAAAGCAAGGCATCCGCAGAGAAGAGGCTGGGAACCAGCCAGGGCTGGTGAAGTCCCTTGGGCTGGGGACAGGGAGAAGTCTCTGCCATCCCAGCCTGAAGGGGCCGGGGAAGGAATAAGTTAGTGGAGCCAGGCAGGAGCTGTGGCCTTAGGAAAACAGCCATCGCTAAAGCAGGGCTGGGCAGGGCAGGAAGAGAACAAACACCCCACCTTCTCTCCCCTCCTGCCCTCCGATCGGCTGGTGCCTCCCACACACCAAACCCATTCAGGGAGAGGGAGCCAAGGGAGCCAGGGTGGAGTCATCCAGCCCATAAAGGTCAGCTTCCCAGGGCAAAGGGCAGGACAGGAAAGGGCAGAGGGAGGACAGAGGACCCAAGATAGAGAAGAGAATAACAAGAATAAATGTGTTATAATTGGTTGTTCAAACGTGTCCACCTTAAAAAAAAATGCCTAGGGTGGTAGGGTGTGCAATTTCCACTTGGCCACAAGCCTCAGCATGCCCAACTGCCTTATAGTTCCGTTGGCCCAGTTTGGACATATGTTCCCAGCTGGCTCCTAGGGGTATCTGAGTATGTGACCTCCGAAAAAGACGAACTCAGAGGTGCCTTCCAAGCCCCCTCTGACCTCTTGTTTCTCAGGAGAAAAGAATCACTCATTCAACCTGTACCGAGCCCCCTCTCTGTGTTGGGGGCCTGCTGGGGTTCCAGGGACCCGGTGATTGTCAAAACAGACCAGTTTTCAACCTCATGGAGCTTACAGTCTGATGGGGAGACATGAATTTCTTCACTGAACAAATACCTGAAGGGCACGGTTAGGTGTTGTGGATACAGCAACAAACCTCGATTCTCCTGACCTTGTATTCTAGTTGGAAGAGACAGAAAATAAATAAGGAAACCCATAAATGTATAATATAATTTTATAATACTGTGGGGAAAAACAAAGCAGGCTAAGTGGTTTGAATAGCATGAGGAAGATGGGGCTTGTTAAAGCTATCAATTGCTGTATGAAAAGTGAACTGATCGGGCACCGGGGTGGCTCAGTCAGTTGAGCGTCTGACTTCGGCTCAGGCCATGATCTCACAGTTTGAACCCCGTATCTGGCTCACTGCTGTCAGCTCAGGGCCCGGAGTCTGCTTCGGATCCTCTGTCCCCCTCTCTCTCTGCCCCTTCCCCACTCACGCACTCTCTCTCAAAAATAAATAAACATTAAAAAAATTTTTTTAATAAAAAATTTAAAAAAATTTTTTTACAATTTTATTTAAATCCAAGATAGTTAACATATACTGTAATAATGGTTTCAGGAGTAGAATTTAGTGATTCGTCACCTACGTATAACACCCAGCGTTCATCCCAACAAGTGCCCTCGTTAATACCCATCCCCCATTTAGCCTATCCCCCCACCCAACACCCCTCCAGCAACCCTCAGTTTGTTCTCTGCCTGTAAGAGTTCTTTCAGGTTGGCCTCCCTCTGTTTCAGTCATATTCTTCCTTCTCTTCCCCTATGTTCATCTCTTCTGTTTCTTAAATTCCACATATGAGTGAAATCATGTGATATTTATCTTTCTCTGACGGACTTATTTGGCTAAGCGTAATAGACTCTAGTGCCATCCACATTGTTGCAAATGGCAAGATTTCATTCTCTTTGATCGCCGAATAATATTCCATTGTATATATAAACCACATCTTCTTTATCCATTCATCAGTCGATAGACATTTTGGCTCTTTCCATACTTTGGCTATTGTTGATAGTGTGGCTATAAACATGGGGGTGCGTATGCCCCTTCAAATCAGAAGTTTTGTATCTTTTTTTTTTTTTAATTTACATCCAAGTTAGTTAGCATATAGTGCAATAATGATTTCAGGAGTAGAATCCAGTGATTCATCTCCTATGTATAACACCCAGTGCTCATCCCAACAGGGATGTCCTCAATGCCCCTTGCCCGTTTAGCCATCCCCCCACCACAACCCCTCCAGCAACCCTAAGTTTGTTCTCTGTATTTAAGTGTCTCTTATGTTTTGTTCCCCTCCCTGTTTTTATATTATTTTTGCTTCCCTTCCCCTATGTTCATCTGTTTGGTATTTTAAATTCCACATGAGTGAAGTCCTATGATATTTGTCTTTCTCCGACTAATTTCTCTTAGCATGATACCCTCCAGTTCCATCCACATAGTTGCAAATGGCAAGATTTCATTCTTTTTGATTGCCGAGTAATATTCCATTGTATGTATATACCACATCTTCTTTATCTATAGTGCTGCTCTAAACATTGGGGTGATGTGTCCCTTCAAAACAGCACACGGGTATCCTTTGGATAGATACCTAGTAGTGCAATTGCTGGGCCGTAGGGTAGTTCTAGTTTTAATATTTTGAGGAACCTCCATACTGTTTTCCAGAGTGGCTGCACCAGTTTGCATTCCCACCAGCAGTGCAAAAAGAGATCCTCTTTCTCCACATCCTCGCCAACATCTGTTGTTGCCTGAGTTGTTAATGTTACCCATTCTGGTGTGAGGTGATATCTCATTGTGGTTTTGATTTGCAGTTCCCTAATGGTGAGTGATGTTGAGGATTTTTCCGTGTGTCAGTTGGCCATCTGGATGTCTTCTTTTGAAAAGTGTCTGTTCCCATGTCTTCTTCCCATTTCTTCACTGGATTGTTTTTTGGGTGTTGAGTTTGACAAGTTCCTTATAGATTTTGGATACTAACCCTTTATCTGATATGTCATTTGCAAATATCTTCTCCCATTCCGTTGGTTGCCTTTCAGTTTTGCCGATTGTTTCCTTCGCTGTGCAGAAGTTTTTATTTTGATGAGGTCCCAGTAGTTCATTTTTGCTTTTGTTTTCCTTGCCTCCAGAGACGTGTTGAGTAAGAAGTTGCTGTGGCCAAGGTCAAAGAGGTTTTGCCTGCTTTCTCCTCAAGGATTTTGATGGCTTCCTGTCTTACATTTAGGTCTTTCATCCGTTTTGAGTTTATTTTTGCGTATGGTGTAAGAAAGTGGTCCAGGTTCATTCTTCTGCATGTCGCTGTCCAGTTTTCCCATCACCACTTGCTGAAGAGACTGTCTTTATTCCACTGGATACTATTTCCTGCTTTGTCAAAGATTAGCTGGCCATACATTTGTGGGTCCATTTCTGGGTTCTCTATTCTGTTCCATTAATGTGAGTGTCTGTTCTTGCGCCAGTACCATACTGTCTTGATGATTACAGCTTTGTAGTATAGCTTGAAGTCCGGGATTGTGATGCCTCCTGCTTTGGTTTTCTTTTTCAGGATTGCTTTGGCTATTTGGGGGTCTTTTCTTGTTCCATACAAGTTTTAGGATTGTTTGTTCTAGCTCTGTGAAGAGTGTTGGTGCTGTTTTGATAGGGATTGCATTGAATATGTAGACTGCTTTGGGTAGTATCAACATTTTAACGATATTTGTTCTTCCAATCCATGAGCATGGAATATTTTTCCATTTTTTTGTGTCTCCTTCAATTTCTTTCATAAGCTTTCTATAATTTTCAGTGTATCGATTTTTCACCTCTTTGGTTAGGTTTATTCCTAGGTATTTTATGGGTTTTGGTGCAATTGTAAATGGGATCCATTCCTTAATTTCTCTTTCTGTTCTTCACTAGGGGTGTATAAAAATGCAACTGATTTCTGTGCGTTGATTTTATATCCTGTGACTTTGTTGAATTCATGGATCAGTTCTAGCAGTTTTTTGGTGGAATCTTCTGGGTTTTCCGTATACAGTATCACATCATCTACGAAGAGTGAAAATTTGACTTCCTCCTGGCCGATTTGGATGCCTTTTATTTTTTGTGTTGTCTGATTGCAGAGGCTAAGACTCAATACTGTGTTGAGTAACACTGGTAAGAGTGGCCATCCTTGTCTTTTTCCTGACCTTTGGGGGAAGCTCTCAGTTTTTCCCATTGAGGATGATATTAGCGTTGGGTCATTCATATCTGGCTTTTATGATCTTGAGTTATGATCCTTCTATCCCTACTTTCTTGAGGGATTTTATCAAGAAAGGATGTGGTATTTTGTCAAATGTTTTCTCTGAATCTATTGGATCATATGGTTCTTGTCCTTTCTTTTGTTGATGGGATGAATCACATCGATTGTTTTACGGATATTGAACCAGCCCTGCATCCCAGGTATAAATCCCACTTGATCGTGGTGAATAATTCTCTTAATGTATTGTTGGATCCAGTTGGCTAGTATCTTGTTGAGAATTTTTGCAACCATGTTCATCAGGAAAATTGGTCTGTATTTTTCCTTTTTAGTGGGGTCTTTGGTTTTGGAATCCAGGTAACGCTGGCTTCATAGAATGAGTTTGGAAGCTTTCCTTCCATTTCTATTTTTTTGGAACAGCTTCAAAAGAATAGGTGTTAATTCTTCTTTAAATGTTTGGTAGAATTCCCCTGGAAAGCCACCTGGCCCTGGACTCTTGATTTTGGGGAGATTTTTGATTACTAATTCTATTTCTTTACTGATTACGGGTCTGTTCAAATTCTCTATTTCTTCCTGTTTCAGTTTTGGTAGTGTATATATTTCTAGGAATTTGTCCATTTCTTCCAGATTGCCCATTTTATTGGCATATAATTGCTCATAATATTCTCTTATTATTGTTTTTATTTCTGCTGCGTTGGTTGTGATCTCTCCTCTTTCATTCTTGATTTTATTTATTTGGGTCCTTTCCTTCTTCTTTTTGGTCAAACTGGGTGGGGGGTTATCAATTTTGTTAATTCTTTCCAAAAAATGTGAGCTGCAACCATTCTGTGCTTGCGGATCCTATGGGCTTGGAATTTGGGCAGAGCACGGAGGGGAGGGCACAGCGGGAGAGGCTTGTCTCAGCTCCGTCAGGTCTGGGGCCTCAGCTGGGAAGATTCAAATGACTACATGGGCGCTAGAATCATCTAGAAGTATCTCCATTCACGTGTGGTAGGCAGAAGAATGTGCCCCCACCCCACAAAGACGCCCTCATCCTGGTCCCCAGAACCTGCAGATACGTTATCTTGCCCAGTAAAAAGGATTTGCAGGTGTGATGAGACTGAGGATTTTGAAGTGAGGAGAGTATCTTGGATTATCTAGATGGGCCTGATGTGATCATGGGAGTCTCTATAAGGGAAAAAGGGGAGCACGATAGTCAGAGGAAGAGATGTGACAAAGGAAGCAGGGGTCGTAAGCTCAGGGCCTGCTTAGGATTCTCTCTCTCTCTCTCTCTCTCTCTCTCTCTCTCTCCTCTCTTTCTCCCCCTCTCAAAATAAATAAATAAAAGCTTTTTTTTTTTTTTAAATAAAAAGGATGCTACTCTCCTGGCTTTGAAGATGGAAGAAGGTCAAGGAAATAGACTCTCCCCACCAGGGCTCCCAGAAAGATGGCTGGCCAGCACCTTGTTTTTCGCCCAGTGGGTTTGGGGTAATTTGTTACAGCAGCAATAGGAAGCTCATACAACACGTCTTGTCTGGCGCCTTGGCTGAGGTAAGTGAAAACGGGGCTCAGCCAGGACCACTGACCAGGCCCCCACACGTGGCCCCTCTCTCCGTGTGGCATGGGCTCCCTCACAGCACGAAAGCCTCAGGGTGGTTGGACTTCTCACAGTGGTTCAGGACTCCAAGAACAAACAAGGCAGAGGTTCCACAGCCTTCTACTGTGAACCTCAGAACTCCTACAGTGTCACTTCCACCATCCATGATTGGTCAAAGCCGCCACAAACCCACCCAGATTCCAGGGGAAGGGACAGAGGCACCGCCTCTTGCTAGATGGAGGGTCGGTGAATTTGCAGCCCCGTTTTAAGAATGACCACAAGGCCAGTTTACACAGGGTGGTCAGGGAAGGCCCCTCTGAGGAGATTTGAAGAGAGTCTGGATGAGGTTAGGAAGCAGAGCAAACCCAGGGGCAGAAAGTCCCAAGGAGAGGAAACGGGCCAGAGCCCAGGGGTGAGCGTGAGGCAGGCAGATATCAGTGACCCATAGGGGCTCAAGGGGCTACGGAACGCAGGCTCTGGACCCAGCCTGAGAAGGTTCCAGAAGGAAGGGACATGTGAGCAGAAGGCTGGTGACTGAGGCTGAGATGACGCATGAGGGAGAACTTAACAATCCTTCTCAAGTAACTCCCTCCCCACCTGGTGGGGGATGGAAGACCGGCCCAGGAGCTTTTCACTCTGGTCCCACTGGCCCCGGAACCCCCATGAGCCCATGCGGATCTCGGTAAAGGCCTCTACTCCCTGGGCCTCGGGTCGGCTCTCTTTTTCGTGACCCATGGGCCTCCCTTTCCTCGCAGATGTCCTTTCGTTGGCTCAACTACTTAAATTCTTACCCAGGGCTCGACAAGTACACTTTCTCATGAAGGTAAATAGAGCCAGTGGGGAACAGCGTGGCAGCGTGTTCCCGGGGTGCCTGCCTCTGGAACTGGATATCCCTCAGGCCCGCCCAGCCACCCACCTTTCGGGGCCCAATCAAAGCTTTCTGCCCTCTGCAGCTGCAGCCGGCGAAGCGGGAGGAGGCCCAGGTCCCGCCAGTCAGGAAGCGGCAGGAGAAGATGTTTCTCTGTCCCTCAGGGTCGGCACCAGGATTCCAGCACACAGCGTGGGACCTGGCACATAGAAGGTGCTCAATAAACAGTCCTCGAGGAAAGGAAAGAAAGGAGGGGTTTCTTCTCTGACACACCACAAAGGTGATGAAAAACACAGGCTCTTGTTTCTTACAGCCTTGCGTTCAAATCTTGGTTCGGCCTTTCGCTGATTTACCGCAAGTCATTTTACCTTTCTGGGCCTCAGCTTCCTCACCTGGAAAATGGGGGTAATCGCACCAAGTTACAGGTTAGTGGGAGACGTCAACAGGGTGGTCTCCAAAAAGGACTGATGAAGAGGAGGAGGATGGGGGCTAGCGTATCTGAGCCCGCAGCACAGGCCAGGCCCAGCTCTGGGACCACCCTACGCATCAGCGTGTTTCACCCTCACGACTCTAGAAAGCTGTTGCAGATGAGGGTACTGAGGCACAGAGAGGTTAAGTAACTTGCCAAAGGTCACACAGTTGATGAGCCTAGTGGTGGGAATTCAAACCCAGGTAATGTGGGGTTGAGCCTACGCCTTGGCCGCGTTCCGTGGAGCCCAGTATGCAGAAGGAGCTCACCAATGGGCCCGTCACTCCTCTGCCTGTTGAGTAGTGGTTTTCTCTCCCTCACCGGGCGCTGAGCGCCTCAAGGCTGCAGACCACTGCTTTCTGCCTCCCAGCTCCCGGCACTGGGCTAGGCCTGGAGGAGTGTTGCCTGCACGAGGGTGTCATCAAAACACTGTCGCTCTTTGGTGGGGAAAGAGTGCTCTCGAGTCAGGCTGCCTGGAGTTGAATCCTGGCACCGCCGCTGACTGGCCCTGAGCCTCAGTTTCCCTGACTGCCAGCGGGGAGAATCAGGATGCACGATGCTAAGTAGAGCAGGAGCTGAGAGCTCGGGGATGCCGGCCATCCCTGTCATCATTATCTGGGCTGTTCCACACACCTCGCAGGCTTCCTACTGGGCCCCTGGCTCTGCAGGGACCAGGCCACCCTCCCGGGCAAAGAACAGTTAACCAGCCTCTTTCTGGAGACAGGTAACTTAACTCCCATCTCAGAGGCAGAGGCGGAGGCCAACACAGAGGTGAGGCTGGAATGCGAGATGGGCCCCGGGCCGCGTGCTCCCCAGCGAAGTGGCCAGAGCTTTGCCGAAATTCTTTCTTCTCCTGCCTTCCAGAGCAGTGGTCATAGATACAGTGAAACGAGATCCGTCTCCGGTGGGACTGGGGTTGGGAGCGTGTTGGGAGCAGGTGGGTTGAGGGGGTGTAATACGATCCCTCTCCATGTCCGTTCCAGACAACACCGAATCTGCCCTTTGACTTCCCCCAGAGGCCCAGAGAGGTTAAGGTCCCAAGGTGATATCACACAGCTCATTTGGCAGCCAGTTGGACTTTCTGAATCTGGAGGTCCCTAATTCTAAAATTCTGTGACGCCCCCAAACCCAGCCCAGCCTGAGGTCACCTCTTGGGGGACAAGGGGGGAATGATGGGGGTTCCTGGAATTTTCACATGAGTCTCAGACAGGGAGCCGGGCCAGAGCCTCCAGTGTGGGGAGGGTGGGGAGCCGTCAGGCAGCAGGATCGAGTACCAGGCCCCGTTCCTTTTGCTCCCCTGGGAGGATCGGTTGCTCAGAGGATGGGAGGAGGGCTGGGACTCCAGAGATGGAAGGCACTGGAAAGCCATTTCTCTAGCACAGACTGAGGGCTCTCCCAGCCTCAATATCCTTTGCCCTCTCTACCTTGCTCCTTGCTCTGGCCCTCTCTGTCTTGTGGCCTCCATCTCTGTCCCTGTTTCTGCCTGCCCTGCTCTGCATCTCTCTATCTCTTTCTGTTTCTCCCCCCCCCCCCATTCCTTGTGTCTCCATATCTTATGTCCCTGATCCCCCTTTTTTCTTCTTTCAGCCTCTCTCCATGTGTCTTTCTGCTTCTGCCTCTCCTTTACTCTGACTCTGCTTTCTTCTGTTATCCAAGGTATCTCTCTCCCCTTTCCTGTTTCTCTCTTGTTTCTGTCTTTCCTCCTCTCCTTTCCCCTCTGCCTTCACTGTCTACCCTCTGCCCTATCACCCAGCTCTTCTGGGTAGAGATAACAGGCTTAGGGGAAGAGAATGATACACCAGGGCTAGCCTGGGAGCGGGGAAGGCCAGGGCAATGGACAAGAAGCTATTGCAATGGTCTGGGCAAGAGCTGGTAAGGTCTGAGCCCTGTGAAAGCTATGGGGTGAAGAGGACAGGATGGCTGTGATAAAGATAGCAAAGCAGGGGCCATGGTAATGTAGGGCCTGGGAGAAGGGCCAGAGTCCAAGAACACTTCCAGGAGGGGAGATGAAAAAGAGCACCTCAGCGAGAGCATTTGCAAGGGGACTGTTTAGGCTGAACTCAGGCCTGTCAGGAGAAGGTGGAGTGGGGGTGGGCAACAAGGGGCAGATGCTAAGATCTGGAGTTTCAGCTGGGGTCAGCTTGAGGAGAGCCTTGAATGCCGACCCCGAGCCTGGACTTCAGCCCACGAGGTGTTGGCTTTTTATGTGAATGTGATGAAACTCTGGAACTCTCCCCAGACAAATGTATATGCCCAATGTTTGGCATGCCGTTCAAGGCTTCTGGGACCCTCTGAAGTTCTCCCATGAACCACAGACACCCCAGGGTACAAAGCTGGTTCCAGGCCCTGGGGAGCCATGGAGGGTTTTTGAGCTGAAGAGATAGCAGACTTGGAGCTCACTTCAGTTAGGTGAATCTACAAAGGTGTGGCCTTAATTTTTAGGCATAGAGGCCTCTAGCAGCCTGGCCCCAGGGGCCGAGGCTTCTAAGAGTGTCTTCTGGGTCCTGGAGACCCTGCAGGGCCACTCGGACCTAATGCAAAGGAGTAAGTCTGAGCCCTGAGCCAGTGGGGGTGCTGCCCTGGACACCCGGCCTCAGAGGGAGGGGCTGAGGCCTTTCCTCACTGCTCTGAAGGACCCTTGATCCTGAGCGCCTGGCCCTGGCCCGAGAGGACTAGTTAGGCCTTCACAGCTTTTTGGATGATCAGCCTGGGGGGCCTGAGGCAGTATCCCTGCTCTGCCAGGCCCAGCCCAGCCCAGCCCCTTCCCTCCCACCCACCCACTCATCCACCTCTTGCCCTGTTTAGGTGGGGAGCAGACCCAGTTTGGGTGCTGTCCTGGCCTTGCCGGCAGGGCCAGCCTGGATTTGCTGTAGTAACCTCAGTCCTGCCGCCCCACACCCATTGAACAGATGGGGAACCCGAGTCCTAGAGAGTACCAACACTTGCCCAATTACTCCCTAGCAAGCCGGTCACCCGGAAAGGCCACCAGGCTTCCAGCTCCAGGTTTCTTCTGCCTGTGCTCAAAGGCGGGTCCTCCAGCTCCAGCGGCCTGTGCCCGTTGACTCCAGAGTTCGAGTCCCGTCCCAGCCATGCCCTCCCCTCAGGCTGTCCTAGACAGTTGGAACAGAAATCGTTGCCATTGCTGTAGCTGCCATTTATTTTGTGCCTACGACGCACCAGACACTTGACATCGTGCGATCCTCCCCGTGACCCACCGCGTTGGTGATAACGTTTCATTGTAGAGGTGAGGAAGTCGAGGCTCAGAGAGGTTAAGGAACTTACCTGTGACCATCTTGTCAGTAACTGACCGAACCAAGACTGGGACCCAGATGGATGCGCCCAAGGGCAAAGTTCAGGCCTTCCTCCTAGGCGCCCGGAGGGCCACGCCAGCCTGAGTGCCTGCGATTCCTTGGCTGAAAGGAGATGTCTTGGTGCCCTCTGGGCAGAAGCTTTGCCAAGCGAAGGGTTTGGCATCCTATCTTTGCCTGCTCTGTTCGAGGGTGACTGTCTTATTCCAACAAGGAGCCACCCCCCGGGTGGCCCACTCCAAACCCCAGTGACTCACTTACGGAGTGAGGGGCAGGCAGGCGGGAGCTGTCTCTGTGGCTCTTGGCCTCAGGCTGAGCCCACGGGCCCACGAGCCCACGCCGGGCGGGAACTTGTGTCAACCACTGGCTCCTATAAATCGCAGGGCCGGGACAAGGTGGGACTGTCAGCCACCCTCGGAGAGAAAGCTCAGCCTGTGTGCTCTGGGGAGGTGACCCGGGGGGACCCTGGGCCACTGCTCGGGGGCGTTAATGAGAGCTCCATCTGGTGCCATCCTCAACCGCTGGCTGACGCTGACACAGCATTTCGGCGGGGGGAGAGAGAGCGTGTGTGTTCCAAGGCTAGCAAGGCTCACTTTTTCCAATCCGGAAAAATCCGTGCAAAGAGAGGAAAATTGAGGATGCGGAGCCGAAGATAGCCCGATTCGTGTTTCCTCGGGCCGGGACTTGAACGGTTCACAGAAGATTATCTCCCTCGAGGTCTAACTGGGGAGACCCAGGCTCAGAGAAGGCCGGGCCGCATGGGCCAAAGTAGAAATGCGACCTCTTACCCCCCAGCCCGAAGGTCTGACCATCCTACTGTCCTGCCTCCCTCGGGCAGAAGCCACCTCTGCCCCGGGCCCCAGTGCAACGTACACCCCGACTCCCTGACCCTGATTTGGACTCAAGGTCTCCCCGTCTCTGAGATCACAGCGTTATCCGACATTTTTGCCAGGAGGCACCCCAGGTGGGGCACCCACAAGCCTGCCTTCAGAGGGCATATTGTCCTTTTCAGAAGACGGGGCAGTTTGGAAGTAAAAGCAGAAAAATGATGCTTGTCTGGTACTTACTCTGCAGTGGGCACAGTCCTGTTCTAAGGGCTTTTCATGTTTTAACTCCGTTAATTCTCACAATAACCTATCAAGTACCGGCTGGGACCTATGTTACAGATGAGGAAACTGAGGCACCCAGAGGTTAAATAAATTCCCCTCAGTCACAAAGCGAGAGGGTTGTGTAGAAAGGCAGCCTGGTTCTTGAGTCCACACCACCAAAGAAGACATCGTGTGGCAGGTGTTAGTACTTCCTCTGTGCCAGGAATCATCTTCGGTATTGGGGATCCAGTGATGGAGAAAGAATAGACAAGGGGCTGCCCTCAAGAAACTTGTCATTCCTCCTTCGTTTACTCATCCATCCGTCCATCTGTTCATCCATCCATCCAGTCAACCAGCCAGCTGTCTGTCCGTCCGTCCATCCATCCATCCATCCATCCATCACCTATCCATCACCCATCCATTTATCCATCCATCCATCCACTCATCCATCATCCCTCAATCAATCGATGAATCCATCCATCCACCTGTGTCTATTTTTACCCAGTTTTGGACCCCCATGCTCAGCACAGTACTTGGCACATAACAAGCTCTGAGCCAATATTTGCTGAACGAAGGAAGAAATGAAGACAGATTTGGGCCCTGAGAGCCCTGGGTTCAAGTCCCCTTACCCTCTCCCAGTCTTGGTGCAATGGGCAGTTAAACACTGCCCTGGTCACTTCACAGGATTCTCGAGAGGCCCTGATGGTAAGTAGGCAAGAGCTCTGCAGACTGTAAGAGGCTGTGCAGGCACAGTCAGCCATCAGGCCGCTGAGCTGGTGTGCAGCCGCTGAGGCCTGCAGGACTGTGTCTCTCGGGTCTGGCTGGTGAGACCTGTCAGACACTTCCCCTCGGCCTGCCAAGAGGCCCAAAAAGGAAAGGAAATTGACATTTAATGAGCGTCCACGATGTGCCAGGGCCTTCACACACTTTAACTCTCTCTTCTCTTCTCTTGGACAGATCAAAGAAATGGAAGCCCAGAGAGGTCTGTCATTTGCCCAAGGTCACACAGCCAGAGAGGAGCAGACCCTAGCTTTGAACCCTGGTCTGTGAGCCCCAAAGACCGTGCTGGTGACCAGACCCAACACCCCCTTCCATGCGGCCGACTTCCCCTTTCCAAATCTCCTGAAGTCCCCACTGTTCAAAGTCACACAGCAAACTCCTGGCAGAGTCTTTTTAAAAATGTTTCCATTTAGTTTTTGCATTGATTATTTCCTTTGTGCTTTATAGGAATTTTCCCCGCTTTTTATTTGCAAAGAAAAGCCAATGTAAATGTTCTCCCCGCACGCAGGTTAACCCTCGCCTGACAGAGGCGGGTTCTGTGCAGCCATCTGGGGAGCGAATGGAAGGTCAGCTGCCTGCCACAGCTTCCTGCAGGGCCTTTTTGCAGACCCTCGTGATAGTTCACACACCCGCGTGGCCGTGCCATCTAATGCCACCGGCGGCAAAAGCCCCTGATCCCCAATTTACCAGCTTCCTATGACCCTCGGCACAGGCCAGACTTCTAGGACCCACGTAGAAACCACCCTCTGAAACCCACAGCTCAGGGAACAGTCTTCCTGGAGACTTTACCCTTGTGCCACAGGCTGGGACAGGAAAAGAAATCCCATGCCCACTGTTCCTGGGCCACCCACCAAGGGCCTGGCACGGCACTGGGCACCTCACCAACGCGTTCTCACTGAGTCTTCTCGATGGGAGGGGCTGGTCTTGATGACCCCATTTTACAATGGAAAGAGGAGTTGTGGCTCAGAGAAGCAAAATCACCTGCCTGAGGCCACACAGCTGGCCCGGGGAGGGGTGGGGCGGGGGACAAACTGGTTTAAGACCAGACCCTTGCTTATAAGTTGCTCTAAGTCCGGGGCTAAAAATCAGACATCGTGCATGTGAAATGACAAGGTGCTTCCTCTGGGCCAGGCACCGTGCTCAGTCCTGGGGCCCTGACCCAACAAGACATTGGTGGGAGCAAGTTCCAGTTCTTCTGAAGACTGGCTGAGTGACCTTGGGTTGGTCACTCTCCTTCTCTGAGCACAGAGTTTACCCTATGTGAAATGAGTGGAGTTGACCATCTCATGCTCTTTCTTACATGTTGTTTGGGCAACAATTTGCAAAACAGAACCTAGCAGCTGAGAGAAGAAGGCTGGGCTTTGGGGAGCGGCACTGTATGCCCGCTGAGAGTCACTACCAAGCCCTCCTACTGCTGCCCAGAGACCCTGTCACCAGCACCCGCAGGGGCAAAATTCACCCGAGGAGTTAGGGTGCGCTGGGACTAAACGGCCCCACAGCCTCGCCCTGTTCCCGCCCCGCACCACCGAGTTGGGGGCCAAACCGAGGAATTGCAAGCCCTGGGCCAGACACCACGGAGGGAAGGGGGGGCGGGCACTGGGCCTTCCGCACTGGTGGCCGGGACTCTCTCTGAGCGCCCCTCTCGGGTGGCTCCTCCCCCCAGCCTTTCTCCCTGAGCAGCCCCGCGCCCCCAGCCCCAGCCCCTCCGTGCAGGCTCCTCCTGGACTTGGCTCCAGCAGGCCGGCCATTTAAGGCTCCACCTCACCCCTTTAAATTCTATTTTTTCAAACCACATTCTTGAACTTGGCAGATAACGTGGCAGCCCGACAAGAGCCCTATTTACTCGGAGAACCGTGAATGGGCCCTTTATAACAAGCTTCATTAATATTTCTACCTATTGGCCAGCTCTGCGTTTCCTCCCCCTATACAAACAGATTCTCCACACAGAAAGACTTTTCAAATGCTCTTGTTGACTTTCCCCAAACGGGGAGGGCAGCCTGGCCGGCCAGGGGTGTGTGAGTGTGTGCGAGTGTGTGTGCAGGGGAGGGGGCGGCCGTGGGTGCGCGCCGCCCGCCCGGCCTGGTGCAGGAAGGAAAGAGGCCCGCTATTCATGGGCAGGGGCGGGCGGTCCGGGTGAGCTCAGGTATGCCGCGCTTCACAAAGGCACACTGAGCCCGGCCTGCACCGTGGATTCCAGAGCCCTGGCCTAGGGAGTCAGACGTCCCCCCTCAGCTCTTGCTGACTGGCTGGGTGACCCTGGGCCAGTCCCTTAGTCACTCCGGGCCTTCCTGCCCTCCTTTGTCAGTCGGGTCTGCACCCTGTCTGTGCACCGGAAGCAGCAGCAGCACCTGAGAGCCGGCGAGTGGTGCAGACTTTCTGCCCGGATCTGCTGTGCCTGAGTCTGCACCTTAAGATCCCTGGGAGATGCGTGTGCACGATAAGGTTTCAGAAGCATCGGATGTGCCCCGTGGGCCCCCCTATTGCCATCGGGGCTGTTCTGTGGCTCAAAGGCCATCACAGGCCTTAAACATCATCCAGAAGGCAAAGCAAAGCTCTTTCGCTCCACACTTTGTGACCACAGGCCGGGCCCAGGGTTGGTGTTCAGGAAATAGATGAATAAACAGAAAAGCGCGTTGCCAGAGTCTGCAGTCTCATGCTAGTGACAGAAATCCGTCCTCTTCAGCATGTGAGAAACTGTGCTGAACAGTCCATTCTGTCCTTCAGAAGGTCACAGGGCTCTGGAAGGGAGCTTGTAACATCGCAACGCATGGAGTGAGCTCCCTGTCCTCAGGAGACAGGCAAGCAGATGCAGAGGACTCGTGAGGGCAGTTGGAGAAGGCGCTGAGCCCCATGTGTGAAGGACATGCCTCTGGGCTGAGGAAGAAACACTGAAGGGAGTGTGGCGTCACCCCTGAGCTTGCTCACAGGGGGCATGGAAGCACCTTTGGAGAAAGGCGGGGCTGCGTTCCAGTGTGGACAGTGCCCCTTTCCACAACGAGGGTGTGGACGAATGCCTTCATTTTCCTTTCATTTGTTCGTGGGATAGACATTTACTCTATGTGTCAGATTCTCTGCTGGAGCTTGGGGACATGATGGTCAATAAAATAGACTTTGTCCTTTTCCTCACAGGGGAAAGACACAAACAAATAAATTTCAAAAAAAAAAACCCAAAACCAAAATGATGGAAAGGAAGCAGAGGAGGGTGACAGAGACAAGGTGTGTGTGTATAGGGGCCCTGGGGAACCTATTAGTCAGGGGAGTCAGGAAAGGCATCACTGAGAGGTGACTTATTAAATTGAAACCTGAAGGCAGAGGAGCCAGTCATGTGAAGAGCTGAAGAAAGGGCATGTACAAAGGTCCTGAGGCAGAAAATATTTGATGCTTTGAAAGGAGATCAGTGTGGCAATAGCATTCTTCATACAAGAGGGAAAGGGACCCTTGGGGGCAGTAATTTCCACCTTGCACACTTGCCGGGAGGTAGGATGGCACAAAGTAGGTGCTCAGAGCATGATGTGTTTGCTTTCACCTGATCTTCAGCCCCCTGTGGCTGCATCTGACCCCTATCGGGACAGCTGCCTGCTCTTTCTATCTCTCGGGAGCAGCAGGGGGAGCACCTCAGCCTGGGCCATGGCCCAGGACAGGATCAGCTGAGCCGGAGGGGGTTGAATGAGCTGCCTGTGTGCATCTTGGCTACCTACATCATACCTTTTTGGGGAGGGGGTGGCCTGCCCTCTCCTGGGACACCCGCCCAGCTTTGGCTAGCCTAGGCGGCTTGGACAGATCCCTGACCCCCTGCCTAGCTCCCATCAGCCATACCCTCTTGGGAGCACAGAGTCCTCTGGCCAGCCCACACCCCACTCCCTGGCCAGCCCTTAAGTACCAGGCTGGAAATAACCAGAGCTCTCCACCCCTAGGGGTTGTGGGCTCGCCCACCACAAGGACCAAGGTGGCTGGGCAGAGTGGGGCAGGAGGGCTGTCCTAAGAGAGGCCACTTGGATTCCTCCAGCTGGGAGGCCCCTTCTCTCAGGCCGTGGCTGGGGAGGGGGATACTGTATTGGTTCAAATCCTAGATTTGTCACTGACTCCACGGGAGCCCTTCAAAATCTGCCTTAGCAACTTGAGCCTCAGTGATTTGACCTATAAAATGGACTTGATCGCCTTTCCTGAGGGGTGTTGAGAAAATGAAATAAACTGTCACTATAAAGTAAATCGTAAAGCCTAAAGTACAACGCACATGCGAGAGTTTGTGGGTGGGGCGGGCGGTTCATGTCGTATTCGAGGTCACGGAAAGACAGTACTGGTGCACAGCCCCATCTCTGCCTCTGAATAGACCACAGCAATTCTGAGAGCCTCAGTTTCCCCCGCCGTAACATGTGGGTCCTCGTCCCGAGCTCGAAAGGTTGTTAGGATCCATTAATTCAAACACTGTATGTATTGAGCACCTATCATGTACGTTGCTCATGACATTCTAGACATCTTGCAAAAGTCAGGTCTTCTTTCCTTTTTTTGACCTCAGGGAATCTCTTCCCGAGAACTCGTGATAAGCCGAGATTGTGCTCAGAAAACCAGACAAAGGACAGAGGGGGAGAAGGACTCTAGGTCTCAGGCATGGACCCGCTTCCGTCTCTTACCGTCCCTATGACTTTGGGCAAGTTACTTAGCTTTTGCAAGCCTCAGTTTCCCCGTCCCTAAAACAGGGAGCGTATTCGTAGCACAGAAGTCTGTTGCTATGATCCCACTGCATCGGTGAACAGACACAGCTCGGTCCTTGGCTCACTTGTAATTCATAATGTCTGCTGCTATTGGAAGTAGCCACAGACAGTCATTCATCGTGGCTGTAGGAGCAGAAGTATGATTGTAGCTGTGTAAATACCAGGAGCAGCAGTAATGGCGACGGCGGTAGTGGAAGTAATGGGAGTAGTAGTTGTCCTAATAAAGAGTGGCAGCGACAGGAGGAGGAGGAGGAGGAGGAGGAGGAGGAGGAGGAGACATACCAGTATGACCGCAGTAATAGTGTTGCCAAAGTGGGCACATGAGCCAGGGGCGAGGTAAAGCCAGCAGACTTCAGCCCCTTTTAACACTGGGAAGGAGGGACAGGGTCCTATTCATAGAAGTTGGAAAGGAGAGGGGTCCACGTAGATGGAGTCGGGAAGAAATGAAAGGGCGCAAAGCCCCAGAAACTGGTACCGACCAAATCCTTCTGGTCTTGGCGAGAATATGACTGTCTCTGGGACTGAGTCTTGGGGTTATGGGGGCCGCATCCCCCCCGCAACCTCTCCCAGGGAGGAAGGAACAGTGTTTGCTCCCAAATATTGCAGGGCCCCGGAGCAGGCAGGGTCCTGGGTGCCTCTGGTTCCCCATCCTCCTCACACATGGGGACACGGAGGCTCTGGGTGTGTGCGTGCCGGGGGTGTCATCCCTGGGTCACAGAACAGGGATGATGACGGACGCTTGGGAACGTGCTTTCCGTTGCTCCAGCGTGACAAGCTTGGCTTATGTGGAAGCCCCAGCTCCGTGTCCCAGCTCCTCAGCTGCCAGAGGGGCGAGTCAGCAGTGGGGCCTGGCACCCACCCAGGCCTTGGGAACTCAGTGTCCTCTCTGAGGATACAGTGGGCAGGGCTTCCTGGGAAGAGCCTGAATTATCACAAGGAGGGGACAACGGGGCATCCCCAGGCCCTGCTCATCCAAAAGAATGACTAAAGACAAGTTCTTAGCCAAGACTGTTGCCAAGACTTCAAGGAAGCTTCTGTCTTCTGGCAGTTTGGAGTATGGTCCCACCAATCTTCCTGGCTTTCGATTCCACCAAGCAAGAGTTTACTCTTCAACTCGCTCTGCTCCTGGGCCTTTGCTCATGCCATTCCTTTTGCCTGAAATGCTCTTCCTCTTGCTTCTTTCTGCCCCAATTTCTACCCATCTTTTAAAGCCTGTCCCAATGACACCTCCTCCAGGAAGCCTTCCCAGATTCCCCAGCCCTTGCTCTCTGGTCAGGATTCACTCTCCTTGCTTGTGCTCCCATGCCATTTGGTTCTAGCTGCTATGAGTGTTCACTTTAACACACGTGCCCTGAGCACCTACTCAGATTCACTGATCAGTCCCTGCCCTCAGAGAGCTTAGAGTTTTCTGAGGCAGACAGATGTTGATACCCCACCCCCACCTTAGCCAAATGGGTAAAGGTCATGGGGTTGGTAGGTGTGGGAGTCTGTAGGTCCTCAGAGGAGTCCTCCCAATCCAGGAGGGCTTCCCGAGAGAGGACGCAGCCACTCTGTGTTCATTCCCAACCACACAGTGGATTGTTAGCACCTAGTCTGTGATCCAGCACATAATAGGTGCTTTGGGCATGTTTCATTAACACTCAAATTGAATATGCAGCTGTTCACACATTGGCTAGCTCCCTGTCACCTGCATGGAAGAAACCTAGGAGGGAAGAAAAGTCTGGAAAACTCTTAATGGATCCCACAGGCCCTGCCTGCAAGGCAGTTCGGCTCTGTTTGGTTTATGATCTCTCAGTGGATTCCAACCTAGAAATGAAAAGAGGGAATCTGAGGACTGCAGCGACAGGGCTCATCAGGCAGTTTGGTCCCAAGAGAAAGGCGGGTGTACTAGAAAAAGCTAACACGAGGTCTCAAAATGCCCATCACAACCCGAGAAACCACTCTATCAGTATACAGCCCGACACATGCATTAGATGGGATGGCTTTGGTCATCGGGAAAAACTGAAAGCAAACTTGTCAACCCTGCCGTGCGTTAGAATAATCGGGGGTGCACTACGACTGCGGATACTCAGGCCCCACCTGCAAACCAATTAATCCTGGGGGGTGGGGATTCTGATGCCAGGGGCGGAGCTCCCCGGCCCTAAAGTAGCACTCGACCCTCCCCAGGGAAGAGGGCAGAGCAGCGTGAGGGCCAACGTGGGAGCGTGTTTCAGCAGAGAGGACTGAACGAAGGCGAGTTGTGTACTTAAAAGGTCAACTTCAGTTATCCAAGTTCAGCTTTGCAAAACAGCTCGAAGGAAGGAAGCTGCAGACAGCAGAGGGAAGAACGCAAGCTCTGGAGACGGACGGATCCCCGCTACGCCGCTTCGCGGGCACGTGACCTCGGCAAGTTACTGAACATGCCTGAGCCTCAGTTTCCTCATCTGTAGCGCCAGTCCTAGAGGGTCGCTTTGAATTTGAATTATAAACTGAAGTAGAAAAAGTGTCCAGTGTTCAATAAACACTAACTCCCAACCCTCTGACCCAGAAGGTTCCAGACGCATGAGGCATCATTGTGCAACAGATGACACTTAGCGCCCCTTAACACTCTGACATGTCGACATTACTGTTTATAGATGAAAACATCCAGCTCCTAGGTAAGTCATTCCTGGATGAACAGTGGGGTAGACTGACTCAGGGGAGGCTGTTCGCTCGTGTTTCAGGGAGAGGAGCTGGGGTCCTGGAGACGACAGGGCGGTTCAACCACCCTGGGTCCTGGGATTTCACAACTACCAATAGAGGCTCATCTTCACCAAAAGACAGAGCTTGGTTTCCGGGGGCTTTATTTCCTCTTGCTGGACCCTCATGTGAAGTTTCGGAGGAGAGGAAACAGGTATTTAAGGGGAGAGAGTGGTGGCCCGCGGGTGCCGGGGGTCACTGTGAGTCTCTGTACCTCGATCTAAAAATCACCGTTCCTCACAGTGCCTATACTGGCCCCCTCTTCCGTCTTGCCATCTGTACCTGGGGTAGGGGGCCAGATAGAAGTCAATTCAATAACCTCTGAAGGTCCCTGCTTTGGAGACTTTTGTGGAATGAGTCCTATGGCCCACATTCACATCTTAATTAAAGATTACATCAAGCACTGTTTGGAAAATTTCACAACAGGCCTTGGACCCATCTGGCTTTTCCTCCACTGGGGGGGGGGGGGGTTACAGGAGGAACAACGAAAGATGAGTGTGTCATGTGATAAAAGGAGAACTTTCTTCCTCACCATCTTCTCACCTCTGGTCCACCTCCATCCAATGCTGATGCAGGGTGAGCCTCAGACCAGGCCGGGCCGCTTCTACCAGGGCCTCAGTCTCTGCACCTGACAAATGGGGATGAGCCCTTCTCCGTAAAATGCGTCAGAAAGAGCAGAGGGCGTTGACACTTGGGCTTCCCAGGGCCCAGGGGAGCCTGTCCCCCACCCTCCAGGAATTCTAAATTTGTAGCAGATGGTCGGGTCCGAGAGGCCAGCTTAGCAGGGGCTGAGAGAATGTCACTCGGCTTCTGGGCACATTTGAGAGCAGCTTTGTGGCAGGAGCTGATGATCTCCATGATAAATGAGTCCTTAAATGAATCCTTACATCATGAAGTAGAGTGTTTGTGGTTAGCCTTGCGAGAAAGATGGGAGACACGGAGGTTAAGGAGGGATGCAGGGATGCGCCCAGCAGCCTGCGCACTGGCCTCCCCTCCTCCTTCCCTCCCTTCCACCAACATTTGCTGAGCTCCTCTTGTGGGCAGAGCCCCTGTGCCTGCTCAGAGACCACAGGGGTGAAGCCAATACAGTCTCTGCCCCCCAGCAGAGAGTAGGGACAATCCAATATGATCAGTACTGTAACAGGGGGAAGCCAGACCCAGGAGGCCGTGGGGGACAGGGTGGCTCCAGCCTGACCTGGAGGGTAAGGGCCAGGGGAAGGCTTTCTCTGGTAAGACTTGCAGGACAAGCCCACCAGGTAGAAGTGAGCACTCCTGGCAGAGGGAACAGCTGGGGCAAAGGTTTAGAGGAATCAAAGGGAAGCCTAGGAAAGCTTTGGGCTGGAGTGTAGGAGGCAGGGTGGGGGGTGGAAGAAGAGGACAGCCAGAGGGGTCAATAGGAGATAGAGCCCGAATGGCCTTACGTCCCAGCCTAGGGAGCTCAGACGTTATTCTGAGGCTCCAGGGAGAGTCAGGGTATTCCCAAAGGGGATGTCTAGGGCTGAAGTGGGGAGAGTGGATCCAAGGGGCTGGTAGGAGGAGTAGGGGTGTGTGGAGGAGGGTCCCTGATTGCTTAACACTGCTTTTATTTACTCCCCCAAGGAGCGCTTCTTGAGGGCCTGCTCACCCCCCTCCATAGCAGCAGGCCGGCTAGCCCCTCCGTGGTGCACACGCTCTCTCCCCACCCCGCTCCGAGAAACGTAGGGAGAGAGCAGGGCCACGCTTGACAGAACTCCTTTGTGATGAGCCCCCCCCCACCCCCCACCCCCGCCTGCCCCCGGTGGCACAGTGCTCTGCTGCCCTCTAGCGAGGCCTGGAGCCGCACCCCTGCAGGGTCCCGCCAGCTTCTAAGATACTCTGAGTTCCAACCCCACTACCTCCTACCCCGCCACCCCCACCAGCCACCCGCCAGACCTTCCTTCCCTCTGTCCCTCCCTCAGCTGCAAGAGTCTCACTGCTTCTGGGGAAAAGTTACAGTTCAGGACAGGCCCAGGACAGGGTGAGGAGGGGAGGGGGACAGAGATAGACTCAGCCCCAGCCGTGGGAAAGGCAGCGCCGTGGTCCGTGAGGGGTGCCACTGGATGGGGGCCAAAGCGTTGTGTCTTTAACTTTCTCAAATGAATAGACCGAAGTGGTATTTCCTCCTGTCACTAGCACGATGGTCACAGCCATGACGATGGTGGTGATGGTGCGGTGTGGGCGGGGACTGCTATTTCTGCAGCTTTGGGTGATGGTGGTAGAATTTGGGGGGGTGGTAGCGACGGATTTTACCGTGACAGCGACGGTAACGAGGACACCGAGGGAGGCAGGAGCAGTGGTAGTGGTAATGGAGGTGGTGGCTAATACGGCTGGATGTCCTTGGCCCTGGCCTTGGTGGAGTGTGCACTCAGCTCCATTAGGCACACACCCAGGAAGGGGGGATTCCGGACCACCGGATAAGCACAAGTTTAGCTTACTAGATAAGGCCAGTCTTTACACTCTTACCTGTAATGGGTGGGAGTTCCAGATGTCCCAGCTCCCCACAAAAACTTAGTAGTGTCTGTTCACTAACGTATCTCAAGGACTGAGAAGCCTAGCGCATAGAGGAGGCTTTATAAAAATCTGCTAAGGGCTCCTGGGTAGCTCAGTTGGTTAAGTCTCTGACTCATAATTGCAGCTCAGGTCGTGATCTCAGAGTCATGAGATTGAGCCCAATGTCTATATATATATATATATATATATATATATATGCACACATATACATACTTACACGTATATGTGTGTGTGTGTGTGTGTGTATACGTATATATACG